>NC_046670.1:11358497-11667831 GCF_004382145.1 Drosophila mauritiana
GATTAATGTCTTACATGCGACGTTTTAATACCAATTTTTTATGCATATTCAAAAGTGCAGTGCGAAAACCAACTGCGAAATATCTGCTGCTGGCAAAAACCTGAAGTCTCCTGCGATGCGTTGCTGTTGGATGTAGTGACATTTCCTGCGTGCTCGCTGAGGGGGCTGAGTACAGTGTTAACCGGCTAAAGTGGATAATGTCTAATTAATATTGGGTTCAAAAAGTCATGAAATTCATTTGCAGCCAATAAAACAGTAAGCTTATCTAGTGGAAATGCTATCGATCCAAGAAGAAATATCTTTCCCTTATTGTTAGTACTACTGCTATCGCTTCAAATCCGTTTTGTCATATTCGCAATGTTGTTCGCAACTCGGCCAGATTGAAAGGTGTTAATGCCAAAAACTTGCACAAGATTTGTTCGTTGCTAATTTCTGAATATTTATTAAGGTAAAGTCGACAACGGAAAGACATCCGCGGGGCCAGTGGTTACGTCCCATCCTCCGTTCGACGAGTAATTGCAGAAGAGTTTTGGTTCCGCAGCTCAAAACAACTCGTTGGAAAGTAGTAATTAAAAGGAAATTAGTAAGCCATACCCTCATGCGTGGATGCGTGGCTGATCTTATCGTAAAGGACCCACACATGTGCAGTACTTCCTCCTCTAATTGAGGTAACGACTTAATAAGTGAACTCTGCGCTTGCTTGCCTCACCTTGAATGAGCGGCAAGCGCATTATTGCATTTCAAGTTCAGCTCGTTATATCATTGTGTTAAATTGACCGATTCCCTTATAGCCCATATACTTCCCCTTTCGGCATTCTGATTCCCATTTTCAAAGGTGTCATCTCCGTTGCACCGCGTTTGATGACTCGGCAAGCGATTAAAGCCGTGCGGCAAAAGGTGTGTGGAGCTCAAAGGAGATCACGAATGATGATTTCGATCACGGAGCATTCTTGTAGACTTGTTTTTCTTGTTTGTATCACTTCCGATTCGAAACGGCTTGAAACGGGGCAATCGTAATTGGCTTGAAAAGATTTCGACTGAAGAATTGTCTTCCAGAAGATTTGAAAACTCGCGTTTGTTTCGGTTTCGGTTAATGAGATCAAAGGAGTTGAACAATGGCAGCAACATTTAACTCAATCTAAGAAGGCGTAGATGAAAAGGTTCTCGAGTGTTAATGCTAATGAAAAATGTTAGCTGCAGTAAGTAATTGTGATGAACGTAAGTGGATGCTCTTTCAAATACACTAATAAATGTAGTGAAATAAAAAAGATGTAAGAATATCATAGGCATCAATTAAATGTTGCTCGTTAGATGGTTTTTTCATTTCAACATTCATTTCGTGCCTAGATTAACTGAATACTTGATTTGATCCACGTCTTGTGTTGGAAACAATTCCTATTGACTTTAATTCCTTATTAATAACAATATATCATAATACCACCCTCATGCGAACATCCATCCACCCCAGGCAATCATCACTCAAAAACAGATTCCTTGATACAAGCGGGAATTTGCCGAAGCTTGCTGTTGTCACTCCGCTCCGGTAGCAAATGCAATTAAAATCTAATTAAATTCTACCGGCATTTTATTAAATATTTTCCGAAGCAACCCCCTTGGTTCCACTTCTGGAAAACCCCCCAAAAAAAATGGAAAAACAGAAACAACAACACTCACACTCATAAGCATCGTGTAAACAGGCACTCATAGCACCCAGACACACACTCGGCATTATCATTATTATCATGGGCAGCAACATCGACAACTCATCAGCCTGCATACCATTGACGGGCTCCGTTCGCCACTCAATGTCAACTGCAAAACAAGCAATGACAGCGGGGCACACACACGACCACGCCCCCAACCCAGGGGACACACACTCACGCCCCCAAAAAAATCACCCAGCCAAGAACAACGACGAAGGCAAATCAGCATTCGCTTTCGCCGTGTGCGTGAGCAAGGGAGATGGGAAAAAGTTTAGAAAACTCAATTTCAACACACACTTTTCCGACGCCCACAAATTTTCATTGACACGCCCCCAAAATGTTGTCATATTTAAGAAAAATATTTGTTTATATGTAGATAAATTCGGCATAGGAAGCAGATTCGGGTGGCTGATTCCATTCGGGTGTCAGCCACAGACTTGGGATCTCAAGAAGTGTGAGAAAGAAGGTGGGTGGTTCCATCGGGTGGTTCTTCTCGGAACTGGGAGAAGGATCCATGGACGAGGAAAGGAATCGAATCTGACAGTAGCATCCCGTGGGATGTTTACAAGGTCTTGAATTTTCATTTTCATTTCAATTTTCCCCGGCTCGCAAATTTCATTGTCTGAAGGCGTTGGCTTTGTCACTTTCAGGCCGGGATTAGCTTATCACGTGGCCCACTGAATCGGAGGCGATTCCATTGTCATTGCTGCGAAATCCAGCAAAAGGTTTCCCCCGAATTGGATTACATTTATTTTTGGCGGTGCAAGTGATGTAATTAGGTTTGACATATCGCTTTTTACGAACTTGATATTATAAAATGTTTTTCTTAGTTTTAAATGGGTTTTTGAATAGTAAGACCATACAAAATCACATATACCACCAGTATATTCAGATTTCGTTGTCCAGTAAATCATTGCAGTCGTTTATTTTATACACTTTTAATGATATTTTTCAGTGCCAAAGACTGTCAACAACTTTGGTAATTTATGTGTGGATGCTGTGGGGATGGGGGCGTCCCTTGCCACGCCCACTTGCCGCTGCTCAGACAAAAAAAAAGAAGAAAATATCGCGGCCATCCAGATGAGACACATGGCTGAAACGGTGGCGATCACTTGGAAAAGTGGGCGTGCCTGCCCCCAGGAAGAGTTGAGTTCACTTCATGAGGCATGGGAAGCAGTGAAGGTGCCACGGATGGATGCCGCCGCTTTCCTCGCATTTTGTAGCGTATTTTCGTATTTTGTACTTTGGTCTCTTTTTGGCTGCCGCGCATTGGTGGCAACACCAAATGGGCGTGGTAATGAGCTCCATTGATGATCGTGATGCAGGGAGAGGAAGTCGATGACATTTTCGAGTGCCACGATCGGCAAATATTTCCCCAGTTTCTATTTTGATTTCAGTAAGAAGTGTGAAAATAATTCTTGAATAAAATCTTATGTGCATGCAATCTTATTTAAAAAGAAGATACAATCATATGTAGTATGTAATTTGTATATTATTTATATATTTATTTAAGAATGATTTTATCTCTGATCAGCTATGCATACTTTGTATCTTTAGTTATATGGGTATATATAAGATACTTTCTTTGTAAGACTGCTGTCATTGTTGATTTGGCTTCTCACTAGCAACATGGCTTTGAAGTGCCGCCGTGTAGAGAACTTTTGGCATTTTATCGAAGTTCACTCGCACTATTTATAGAGCCCAGCATTTTGATGAATTGATGGCTCCCCAGTGGGCTGTCTTCAGTTTTGATAGTTTTTCTGCCGCTGCTTTTGCATTGATTGTCAGAGACTTTCGATACGAGAGCCACAGTTCTCTTGGGCCGTATTTTTATTTTCTTTTCAGATATTTGGAATACTTTCAAGGATGCGCATTCGTGGCGTTTCCCCTTGGCAGCCTGTCTGGAAGTGTCGTCAAGTTAATTAAGTGATTTATGCTCCTCGTGGTCGCGCATCTACTTAATTATCAAATAGTTTGGCATGTGGGGAATGTTTCTGGGGGAATTGTTGTCTTCGCCGCCGCTCGAGATTTTCCTCGCTCGACTTTTGGTTTTCCTGCTGCCACAAGTCCGGCAATAAAATTGCTTTATGGCTTACGCTTGGAGTATTTTCAATAGTGCTTGAAGGAATATGGGAACATTAGTTTAGATAGAGTCGTCGTTAGGTGCTCAATCGAAAATGGTAGAGACAGAGAACAACCTTTTAAATTTTCCGAAATTTAATTTCTCTATTAAAAATAACATTTAAGGTCAGCAAGTAATAAAGTTCTCCATAATTGGGCTGCGGCATCTGCCTCGACTATGGTCTTCATTGCTGCTGGCGGCGTTAACATTATCCTTTCTGATTATAATGTATGAAAAATGGCCAACAATGAGCAGCCAGCCGCCTCCTTATATGCGACCGTCGCCATGACAATGGCCTCGCTGTTGCAATATTTGCCAGCATTTACCGATATCCCTTGTGGGGATACCCATGCATCGGCAAGGCATATGGGCTTAAATAATAGTTTATTTAAATCATCATAACAATTACTTGTAATCATTAATAACAATAACATTGCAGTTATGCACTGCATTTGTGTACTGTTTGCATCAGCCTTTCAATTTTGTGCAGCTCTTTTAAAGGGTTAAGTTCAGCCATTGTTAGGGTATCTCCGCTTCGGCAATAAGCCTTCTTAGCATTCGTTATTTTTTGTAAATAAATTTCGGACTTATGCAAAGTAAGGCGAGCGGAAGAGCCCGGCAATATGAGGATCAGGAGGATACTCGAGGTCCTGACCCCGCGCAGGCAGCGCAGCATTCAATTAACAGCGCACATAAATTTACTTTGACCGTAATAATGCAGCTGGGTCCTGTCGAGGTCCTGGCTGGAATGGCTGGAAGGTCTCCGGGTTCCACCCAGGTTTAAGCCCCCCTCACGCGCTGCATTCGAGTATCCAGAGAGTCGCCGACTGGAATCCTCTTGGCTTTAAGCTGCGCATTTATGGGTGTCCTTTTATGTATTTCGGGACAGTAGCAGCAGCAAGGAGTCGGCTTAAGTTGCGCCAATGAATTTATGGGAGGGTCAGCCGGAAGTGCAGGCGAGTCCTGCAAAGGAGCCCATGAAAATGGCGTTCTAATTACTTTAAGCTGCAGACGGTTATTACTGACATTCGCCTGAGTGTGTGTGTTTGTGTGTGTGTGTGTCCTGGCTAAAGGATAACAGGCCGGAGGGCTGACGGCAATCCCCGCCACCCAGCTTATTAGCCCTCCACACATGCCGCAAGTCTCTCCAACCACTTGGACCTCCAACTAATTGCAATATGCCATTGCATCCTGTGCATGGATGCACGGCTTTAGGGGGAGTCCTTGTGCCGGTGTCAGTGTCCTTGTCCACTCGTCGGGTCCGTCATGTTTGACTTTCGCTCAAGTGCGGGGGCGGTTCGTGAGTGGCCTTTGACAGGCCGACAACATGCTACATTTCGGGCCCAACACCCCCGTATACTGACCACATCCTGGATGCATGTCCTTGCATGCCTCGCTGACAAGGACAAGCCAAATTAAAACGCAATAAAAGCGATAATGCTACAGGGGAAAGGATCTGGTGAGTCACACTTACAAAAGTAATTTAAATCAAGTAAAGCACTTTAGTACTGATCAAGACAAAATAAATTATAATTAATTAACAATTATTAGTTTGTATTATTATATACAATATTTTTATATTTATTTGGAAATTGCTTAATTGCAACCCTAACAAGAAAGTGAGATATCTACTAATGGAATTAAATTAAAACAGAAATCATGTTTTATTTCTATCCGCTGGCCAAATGGATCAGAATCCTAATGAAGAGGTCCTCGTGTCACAGCAGAAAGGGGTTAAAAGGTTCGCCCTCGCGGCTGTTAACATGGCTAAGATATGTCGCCGGCTTATAGCCAGAGTGTGTTGCCATCTCCGACCCGACATCGCTGACTAATTCCGAACAAACAGCTGTCAACATTTTCTGGCGCCTGCCCCTCGACTCGAAACCCTTTCACGCTTGTCCATCATCTGGTTCCACTTGATGGCCAAAAGGTCAACGACGTGGCCAGTGGAGGGGGGTTTGGTGGGTTTGGAATAGGGAACCAAAGGAGCGCGCTGCCTAATTTAGTGGTGCACAAAAGTCCTGGATATTTAAGGCAAATGAGCGCACATTTATAATGACAACAAGGACGAGGACAATGACAATGAGGAGAGCAGGCTTGGTTGGTTTTGACAGTTTTAGGGTTATTCCATAAATTCGTGTTTCTGATGGAATTCGAAATACTCTGAGTAAGCATTAGTTTCAAAACATCAAATGGAATGGAAATACGGAAAAAATGGTGGTCAAAGAATGGTATGTTCCTTAATATCTGGAATAATTTGGAATATTCAATATGAATCCTCTTTCGTTTTATTAATAGTTGACACTGTTTGTATTGCTAAATAAATGCGTATAAATGAAATTGATAATCTAATAGATCATTTTTGAAGTCGACTCCGTATTTTTTTTCCCCAACTCGGAGCATTATCTCACCCCAAAACATTTATTTGCATTACCCATTCTTCCTGCCAAATATGTTTCATCCAAAGATATACATATATTAATTATTCAAAAATATAAAAAAAAGCCCCAAAAAAGGGGCATGACAAAACAAAACACAAAATGTCACAGTTGAATGAATTTTTCCTCCTTTTTGTATTTTTTCGCGATACAAATTGTAAAAAGCCGCGTGAAAGCTGCCGCCTGAGGACGAGGGTTATTTTTTGTGTTAGCATGTAATCAGGTTTAAAAATGACCGAAAGGAGCTGTGGAAATAACGGTCACAAATTGCAAAGGACAACAATGACAATCAGAAAAAGAAGGAATAATGGAAATTAACGCTTGCTTTGTAATGAAATTGGCACGAGAAATATTGTAAATTTTTTATGGCCGAAATGGAACGAAGGAACTGATATCGTTGGGCATTAATAATGAAAGTTTATGGCTCTTTTGGGCTTTGTTTTTCTTACCAAAGTTTAGCATCTCAGGGCTGTATGCTAAGCATAATTTAAAGGAACGGGAATTTGGATTAGATTGCATTGGCTTCCAAAATGCAATTATTAAAAAAAAACTGTTTACATATTTCTAACATAGTTTTAAAAAGGGTTTTATATAAATTTTACTTCACTCTTGACAGAAACATCCCCAAATGCAAACAAATAAAAGCAACCCCAGTGAAAATCTCATTATTTTCCAAATTGTTACCTTAATGAAAGCAGTGGCTACCCATTCAAAGATCTTCCCATCTCCAGTTTAATTTACCACCCCTCGAGGTGTCTGGCTGGTGGCTCATTTGTCACGAGCCCCGAAGCATTTAACAGGAAAAAATCGAGAATTTCCAGCGATCTGGCAATTACACACCTCACACACGGAATGCGTCCCCATTCCGGCAGTACACTTACACTTCCGTTGGCAAAAAGCAACCCCAAAGAATGGTCAATTATTAAACTTTGCATTGCAAATGAAAACATATGTTAAACAAGCGAGCCAGGAGACAGGGTGAGTGAAAGCGTCGACCCCATATCCGTTTCCGGCTATCAGCAACAGCCCCCCTGGCCCTTAATCCAATCCCCAGTCCGGCGGAAAGGGTTGCACGTTGGAAATTAAATGTTTCAAAATGAAATTCCTCAATTGCAGTCGCCATGCTCAGACACTCGCTCCCCAACAAGTGGAGGCTGCTGACGGGGCTTTTCGGGGTTTTATGGCTGTTATGGGTGTTGTGGGGGGCAACTGCAATAGACCCAAAAGCAATAAATCCTCAACACAGCAACGGCAGCATCAGCAGCAACCCTTGTATGCCCCAGTCGGGCCTTGAAGGTTGCTTTTCAAATTGCAATTAAACGTTTTACAAAACCGCGCTGACCGGTTCGTCTGGCCAGCCAACTTCCAACCACCCACCACCCAACGTCCAGTAGCAATGAAAACACAACAGCACATCACAATTTGGTAGGCCAATGTAGCTAAGCAGGAAGTACACCTTAAGGGTATAGTCTGGCCGTATGGATACCCTGGGAAAGAACCACATTAAAGTTTTGTATGTATATAGTATTGAGTATTATGGAGTTAGTCATACTAGTTAGAGTATCTATAGCTGATCCTTTAACACTCATAAATGCTGAGTGATTGGTGTGAACTGTTCATCAAAAGGATATACCCCCGAGATCTGGATGAGCCCTTCATATGTAGTCTCCAAACCATTTCCATTTCCTAAACCCATGACAAGCAAAGCAAACCAGGAGCGATGCATTCGCACGGCCTGACCATCAACGCACATCCTCCAGAGGCTTCGTCTTCGTCCTGGACACTGGGCTCGTCCTGAGGCTGTTGCGTTATTTCCGCTTCCGTTGCCTCGGCGGGCGCTTAAGCAGTGGGTGGTTGGGTGGTTGGGCGGCTCGGTGGTGCAGTACCCCTGGACTTGGGTGGCTCCCCTCCGCCAGACACTTTCATTACACTGACACCGCGCTTAATTGCGTTTGTGTTTGCGTTCAAATGTTGAATGCGCAATTTTAACGCATTTTTGCACGTGCTTCTTGCCACACCCAGCACCCCGAAGCTTCGGCTATTTCCGCCTATATGCTCCGTCCCCCTTCCAAAGGACCTTGTTCAATTTACAATTTTTCATTGCCCCATTCAGGGTGCTTTGTGCGACCAGAAAAGGGGCACGTGTTTAGCAATTCGCTGCGGTTTGTCAGCAATTGCAACCCTCCCGAATGAAATACCTTGCAGCCTTGCTGGCAGAAAAAATACCTTGCAACTTGCAACTCAACCCCTAGAAATACACCCCTTAACACTTTATTTGCTTTATGCTACAGCGTACACATACAAACAATATCAAGCGCAAATAATTAAAAACTTTAGCAACTTTTCCTTGCACTCTTGCACTTTTTGCTTTCATAAATTATTAATTGCCGGCCACTCAAAATGCAATTAAATCTTGGTCAACTTGTTGGTCCTCGGTGTCCTTCGTCCTGGTGCAACAGCTGCCCTAAACCGAAATGAAACCAAATTAAAATTCCAATGCAACGAAGCCAAAAGGAACATTGCTCTGCTGGTCCGGGAGCCAACTGCTGCCATTTTTGTGGTCCCCAGGACGAAAAGGATCGGTCGGAGTGGGGCTAAACGGATTCTACGTCGGGCGAATGATAATGAAATGCCAGCGAAATGCTCGTTGATTAGTTGGCCACTTTTCCAATAGGTAATGTCGGTTTAGGGGCGAGGAGAATAGGGGACCACACCAGATGACGCTCTGATGACAAAGTACGAGGCGAGCTTGTCGAGCACGTTCTGTACACCTATTTAGCAGCACTGAGAAAAATCTAAAATCTATTAAATCACAAGAGAATTTTGAAGGCAATAAGTATGAAAAGTTAATACCAAAAGCTTCTTATAATTAAATACCATACCAATAAAATTAGGTATAAAATATAGATAAATTAGTTTAGATCACCCCTAGTTTACATTGGGTGGTTTCATGTCCTTGCAGCACGAAAGTTGCATCATTAATAATAAATTAATTAGAGCTGGCCCGATTCGAGCCCATTTTCTCCGCCTGCATCTATTCATTTACCATGTAAACGCTTCTGTGTGCTGCTGATAAAATTAAAAAGTATTTTAGAGACGAAACAAAGGGGTGGTGAGGATGGAAGCGAGGACACCAAAGGATGCTGGCCAGGTGAGGCGAGCCACTTTTAAGCGTTATTTGTTGTGTGTGTCTGCTGGAAGCTCCTCCAGAGCTAAACCGAGTGGAACCCAACCCCATCCCGGAGGTATACATGTACACCAGTTGGGCGGGGTCCCTGAAACTAGTGAGCTGGCGAACAGCTGGCACATGATGTCGTTTTTGGGGGATACGTGAAAACAAAATGTTGGTGGGTCATAAAAATTTCATTGGCCATTTTCTGGCTTTGGATCCGCTCGGGCAACAGTTGCCTAATGACAGTTAAAAGCCATTTGGCTAAAAGTTTTTGCATATTAAAAACATATTTTGTCCGGGACTTGAGTCAAATTAGTGGACGTCCCTCGGTCCCGCCGCTCCTTGCCAGCTGGCCATAGCCAAAGTTCCCAAATCAATCATTGCCAATTAGTCTAAGGCGATTTTATGGAGGGCTAATAAGTAGTTTTAAGTGACGAGCAGGGCGAATGTCCTGCTGTCGGGGTAAAAAGCAACAATCCAGCAGGATCCGAGACTGGCCATTAAATCTAATCGCATTAAATGAGCGCAGCAGCGGGACTCCCGACCAGCAAAAAAATAAATCGCCGAAGCAGCGCAACAACGGACTGCTGACAGTTAACGCAAATTTATCGATTGACGATTAAAAGCGAACAGCAAGGACGAAGGACCAACGACCAAGGACCTACAACCGCGTTGACGTCGATGCGGAACTGGCCGGTTCCTCTGGATTGCGGCACAGGGTGAGTCCTTTCGGTTCAGCTAGAAACTAAAATCACAGGAAATTAATTACAATTACGCGAGGGGTAGAATTCCAAATCCCGAATCGCGACTCGTGCATCCGCACCCCCTCGCTTCCGGCAGGACATTCCGGCCCTATCGCAGGCATATGGTTTAATGCCTCAGTCGGTGGCGTATTTATCGCTTTGTATTTTAACCATTTTAAGTGCCACGAATTCTGTCTCCTCCACCGTGAACGTCGCGAATAATGATTCTGTGGGTTTTTCGCCATCACCGGGAGCAGTCGCATATGCTGGCTGCGGATTTGCCGCTTGGGTGGCTGATAGTTTGCTAGTTTGATGGCTTCGCCAGCTCCGCTAACTGCCACTATCAGCGAAATGAAATTGATTGGAAAATGCCAATGAAAAGATTGCATTGTGCAGCTATTAAGCGGGGGAATAGTTCTTCGCTAAGTGGTCGGGCGAATGCACTTATTCAGAAGCGCAGCGAGCAGGGGGATTGGAATTTCGAAAAGTTACAGGTGGCAAAAATCCAGCTATTATAAAAGTTAAAAAATGGGGGTAATACGATTTAAATACGCTTTCCACTGCTATTGAACACCATGAAGAGCTCAAAACAATCCTTATGTTCGAAATCCTTATATGAGATGTAAAATATATATCTTCGTGTGCTTGCATGTAAAATACTACCTATTAGTCAAAAATTCCTCGAATCGACTATCAGGTACGCATTAGTCAGCTAAACTGGGCACTGATCCTCGCGTGACATATCGGATTAGTCAGGACCTTAGCCCATCTCAGATTTAATGACTCACTAAGGGCTTTCAAGGGGAGTGCTACAACTCAGGGTTGCTTGCATTAACTACTTTTAAGCTTCCACTACCCACCCATTTTAATTGTTAAGCTCCAGATGGCCTGGGGTCCTTAGGTAATCCTCAGACTGAAAGTTAGCGGAATACCACATCAAAGTCCATTTAAGTGGCTTGAATCTGAGTACAACTCGAATTGAGTTTTGTTTACTCATTTGACTCGACCTCGCATGTCAGTTTTAATGTATTTAATATTTGCTTAAGCCCTCTCTGCGTGTGTGTGTGTGTGTGTGTTGGTGTTTGTGTGCAGGACCCGGGAAATTATGCCCACGATTTTGGCTTTTATGCACAATAAATTCAGCCGAGCCCAAACGGAACCGAATGGCGGCCAGAGGTAAGTTCAAGTTAAATGCCCCAAAGCGCATGAGTTGTGGCCTTTGAAGAACGGACTGCGGTTTTAACAGACAAATAAAAGGGCAGGGAACATCCTCATGCATACATTTATGCCTTTAATTTTGCGCATTAAGCGTATTTAATCCTGAGCCAACTTTTGTTTGTGTGCGTGTGAGTCTCTGTGTTTTTAAGGGTTGCATTGTGGAAAGTTGTCACCGCCAGAAGCGAACGGACTGTGAGGACAACTTACTTACTGTCATGTTGCATTAAATGATTGTCGGGCTTTAGTTTAAATACATTTTTATACGGCTATGACCGCTTAGCAACCCCACCCCTCTCCCTCCGTACAAGCGTACCTCCCCTACCCAAAACCGAATGCTACGTGACATGAAAATTGCATTTGCAGTCGGACTTTTCCGTCCGCCGTCTGCCCTTCTGTTTTTTTGGAACCCTCTCCTAGTGGCTGCCGCCGGTCCATATGCTGGGGTTTTCGGGCATTAAGCATCCCCCTTTTGTCTATTTATGCATTTCACCGCGAAATAGGATTAAACGCTTATGTAAAGGACCCAATCAAAGTTGCCCACTGTGCGGTGCACACACCTTGGTGATGACGTCTCTATTGCGAGTAAGAATTTTCCGCATTTCGCTTTTCCGGGCGAAAAGTGCTGCTCTCTCACACATGCCCGCTTTCCCGTTGCCAGCAAATCCGCTTTAGAAATCCCATCAACGATTCCCGCACGGCAGAGGAAACTTTAACTTTGTTTTACCAAAAAAAAAAAAAATAAGAGAAGAGAAGAGCCAAAATTCCATTTTCAATTTGGCAAACTTCTTGTGGTCAAACTACTTTCATTCTCTTTACCCATCCGCTTTTTTGTGCGTAGCAACTTGGCAGCTTTGGCTGGCTGGAAAAACAAATTTGAGGAATTTTTACGCCTTATAATTTTCGATGTCTTTAATTTGTCTTGCCCCAGGACAAAGCGGACAAGGAATGTAAGCAGCAACAATTTTTATTATGACAAGAACAATAAAAAGTAAGAAGGAAATAAAACAAAATATGCTCAAGTTGGGACAACTTGTAGTACAAATTTTGTGGTCCATTTTCCCAAATGAAAAGTTAACAGCCAGACGGCCGAAACGAAATGCGAAAAGCGAACGAAGGGCAACAGGCAAAAATTTATGTAACGTAAAAAATGTTTTGATGATGTCCTTAAATCAAAATTTAAATAAATATCCCCTCGAAACGAGCGAAGAGCCAACAAAAACCAAACGTGATGAGCTGAGGGGAATGGGAACTTCGAGACTTTACTTTTTATTTCGGGGCGTATTACTTTTGGCACACACATACATATTTCGGGATTTCTCATTTTTATTTGCTTGCCGTGAATTTATATCCTGCCCATGTTTTTTTTTGGCATCCATCCCCACAAAAATCTTCGTCTAGGCAAATAAGTGGCATCCCGTTGTCTTTGGCAAAATATTGTTAATGCAGCTAAACAAAATGAATTTCCATGGATCATGCATCGTGGCGTATTGCCTTGGATTTGTATTTATGATTTTCTTTGCAATTTATCTCCGCTGGCTCGGATTTATTTTTCCATTATGAAGTATTCTTTGATTTGATTTTGCCTGGGTAGGATTTAAATGGCTTGGGCTTAGAACATGGCTTTATTTTTGAAAGAGCACAATTTTTTTTGCCTATTTTGATGAACTAAACTAAGGCCAATTTGCGCAAATCGTAAAGGCTTAGTTTTTACCAATTTTTCAATTATTATTTTTCATTTTATGTTGACTCGCATTTTATTGGAGAATATCTAGAACAAAGAAGTCACCTTGCACTATACATAATCTATAGCATCTATAATTTTAATCCAGCGTAAGCCGATTTCTAATGTATAGTTAAAAGTAAGTTAAAGTAAGTTCTAGGGCTTAAACCAACTAGTTATATTCCCATCTCCTCATTACCATTTGTTGATCCACCCAGTAGGCAGTAAGACACCATTAAGCCCAGCACTATCCGCTCTATAAGCGATTCAAGTGACCAAAAGAACACTCAAGAAGGATTTAGTAAGGGATCCGATGAGGCGGCAAAGGGAGTTCATTTGCCTAAAAGACTAGCAGTTCACTACGAGCGCAAATATATCTTTTGTATTTATATATATACAAAGATAGCCAAGCACTATAGTAATCGACTCAATGAGTCATAAAAATGCCAAAAATGTGCGCCCAACTGGGCGAATATGGGTGCTTTGGGATCCCGCCACTGTTGCTGTTTGTGTTTATGGGGCGAGCCATTGAAAATTTTGCGGTTTATCATAAAAATAATAAAATTTGCATAATAATAATATATACTCGCTTTTTGTTTGCGAAATGCGCCTTATGCTGGCCTCAGCTGGACGCTCTGCATCCCTTTCGTCCTTGATGGACCGAAAGTGTTGTGAATTATGGGGAGCGCCACTTAATAGACTGGCGAGACTACCTATGGCGCAAAGGATTGTCGATTGGGGACTTGAAACGCGCCGGCAGCTGGTGATCAAGTGGCAGGATTAAGGGAATATCCTGCCTGGCCGGAGTTGGCAGAGCAAACACTCGATGGCCGTGATTTCGGCGGGCAAAGGATTAACTTTTCAGCAGTCCCAACTGAGCAGACACGCGACTGGCGGCACGCACACTCGTCGCAGGACAAACAGGACTCGAAACAGGATTCTGGAAACTGAAGACTGTAAACCGAAAGGCTTGCCATCGCCTTGTGCAAACACTAGCGCAAAAAGGCACACAGCGTATACGCATTATCCTTGCAGCAGGTTCCTTGTTGCTTCAACGCTTTTCCAGTTTCTTTTTTTATCTGTTCTTTATTTATTTGTTTTCTCTTTGTTGTTCCTGCCGCCCGTGCGTGTAAAATCATTTGAAGCGTCGTCAATCAAAGCGGAGATAAAATAAAAAACATTTTCCACCGAACTTATCCGCCGTCCTGTCAGCTCATCAGACATGCAACGGGTCCTTAATTCCCCAGCTGCCTTCCAGCAAAGTGCACACTGTCTGTTTATTTTAATTAGCGCCAACGGAAGGCATTTTTGCAGCTTAAATAAATTGAATGAGGGGCGGGAAGTGAGGAAAAGTTTTACAAAACAATTGCGACCATGATCGCATTTAAGATTTAAGTATGCAAATGAGCGACTTCAAGGAAGAACCTCTGCTAAATCGCCTTTGATCCTTTTGTTTAGCTCAGGGTTTTCATTTGAAAAATGTTTTAAGTTTAAAGGATATTTTCAAAATATTGGGAATCTTACCTTATAATACATAAATTCAATCCACTCTATTTTCAGAATACCAAAGCCATAAAAGTTTATGTATTAAAACGAAAAAATCGGAAGGCCCTTGCCACCCATACAGATGTAAATATCTGAGCTTCCTGTGACTGTGGTGCTGCTGGTGGCCATTCTGTTAGAAGATCGGGGTCACCAGTGCCACACTTTTGTTATTATGCTTTTATGCGTACTTCCCCTTGCCGCTTTCTCGCTCTGCTCATTGTGTTTGCCCAGCGAAAGGTAGTCCTGTCTTCCTCTAAATTATTATTTTCCATTCCACGAAGTTGCCACACATTTTAAAAATTTATTAAGCGCGATTTTTATTCCCGCTTAAGCAGAGCCGCCGGCGAGGGGGGATCGAGGGAAATTGTTGTGCAATATTTTTAATATTTATATGGCCACCACACACTGGCACACAAATCATCAGCAGGCAGCGGGCGAACAAAACCAACCGAAAGGAAATAAAACCAAGGCGAGGAAAACGCAAAGAATATAAAGTGAACTAAAAGAATGCTGCATGCGGGAAAAACTCCTGTAAATAATAAATATCCCTGCGCTCATGGGGCTGTGGAGTTGGGCCCCCGAATTGGGGGAAGCTCGGAATTATAAACCGTGGAAAACTATTACTCCAAGGATGCTCAAATCCAAACACATACAAAACGCACACCGAGACTCCAATTCGTATAGCGCACACACACAGATACAAGCGCACTTACGTGCTCTGCGGAATGTGGCGGGAATATTGCAACAAGGAGGGATAAAAGGAACAGGATAATGGCGACATTTGAATACTCTTTCCTTAACACACGACCTTTTAAACATGTCTTAATTCTTGTGATGTGAATGAAAAATTCCTCCTTATTATTTATTTACTTAAAACTTGTATTCTTTATAAGTTTTTCGCCTTTAAGATACTCCGAATCTAGATCTTCTGAGGTTAAAAGGATTTGAAATATAGGAGTTCTAATTTAATATAATACTTAAGTCATACTTTAAATTGGAATTATACTAAAGCATACACTCCAGCTGATATGCCTTGGCCCGCATAATTCAAATATACAAATATCCGACATTGGAGACTTTCCTTTTTTTCTTCTTTCTTCCCGCCAATATTCTCGCTGATGAACTTTTATGTGGGAAGCAACAGAAAAAACGCTTTGCGGAGAAAAAAGAAGAATGGATGCGAATGCTCGAATATTCATTCATATGCAGTCAACAGCAGAGCTACAACACCACCAGTTACCCCATCCCCCGCCCCAATATGCAACCTAAAACCCCCACGGCGGTTGACTTATGTGTGTGCGTGGGGGTGCACTGTAAAAAAAATGTTACTCAATCAATATCGATTGAATTATTTATTAGGCAAAAGTCTATAAAGCCATTCCCTCATTAGTTCCAAAAAAAGATGTTCAGCCTATTTAAAAAGAATCTATTTACTTTAGAAGTAACGGGAAGAATAATAAAATATGTGAAATAAATAAACAAAATTTTATTTTTATTGTCCTATCATTTTTCATATCCTATCCTATCCTAACTTCTTTTAAGTATCTGAAATAAAACCACTCTTGCTGCCTCATCAAATTGTTCAAAGTGAAAGCCTTAATGGCCAACAAGTTGGTATTTTATTCTCTCAGTGTGCGAATGCGAGTTTGTGTGGGGCTCTGTCGTATGCAGCCCACTGTGCATATTTTTAATTGAGTGCGCGGGGAATTGATTGTCAAGGACATGAGCGTGGACCTGACTCGCGAGTGGATGGGAGTGGTTGGAGCCTGGGTGGCTGAGTGGGTGTTGCCGAGGTGCCACATGTGTGTGCATATGTGTGTCGGTTTTGTTTGGCTACCGTTACCGTTACCTTTTAGCAATTTGTTGGCATCTGAGTGTGAGTGCGCTATGAATAACAGCACTTGACTTGGTTCGTTTGCTCCTTTTCCCCGCCCGACCCCTTCAGCCCACTGGCCACCTGCTTTTTTTTTTAAGTTTTCATTTTTCGCATTTCCCTTCTTTTCCTTTCCTCGCTTATTTTTGGTTGGAATGTGCAAATAATATGAGTACTTAAAGGGTTTCACTTGCATTCCACACACTCACATGGGTGCGGGGATGGGCTGGATGGACAGGACCCTAATGAAGTATGGGTCTGCGGAATTTTGGATGAGTACGTCGGTTGAGAATGCAAGATGGAAGGTTTCATGGTCCGGAAAATGCGAAAGGAATCCAAGGAATAGAATGGGGCAACTAATTATGAATGAAAAATGACCTAGGAATTTGTGGTTTCGGGAGTAGTGTGCATAAGTAAGTAAAATTTATAAAATAAATGTCTTACGCTACATATAAGTTATATTACATTTTACATTAGTTCTTTAAGTTACAGAAGGTCAAAATGCAGCTGGACCATTGATCCACTCATTTTTTGTAACGCACAAAGTCTTCTTAAATTTATTTGAATTCCTGCTCTTAAATTCATTCCTGTTGCTCTGGTGCTCTCGTTTGTTTTGGGGTCTCTTTGGTATTTCCACAGAAAATTGTACAATAAATTTTCACAGCTCCGCAAATGCGACTCTGTGTGCCATAAACATGCCTCCCACCTACCTTGCCGCCTGGCAATCCCCATCTCCCCAAGCCAGTTGCACTCCCAGCGGCCACTGTTTCTTGCATTTCCGTTGCATGTTTCTATATCCGGGCCACAAATAAGCGACAAGGCTGCAAACCCATACAAAGGAGTCGCCAGCAGGATAATGGTTGAATCGCACGGAATCTAGGCTAAAGCAATAGAGCAACCGTGGCAACTGGAGGCGACACCAAAATGGAGATATTATTGGTCAGATAAAGCAGCTTTAAGGTAGATCTGCAGCGAAATGGCATTCACAGCTCTTTCAGTTTCCCCGGAGTGCCAAGAATTCAACACGTATATTGAAGATAAGAGTAATATGGAAAGATATACTGAATTGCGACTAATAAATACTATCTCAGATCCAAAAGATTCACTACTAACGGTGTGATTACATATATAACATACATATATAACGTAGACTAATTGTCTCACCATTGGTGTTTGGAAAACTTAGTTGCTCTGAACTATTACCTCCACAAATCTGATTAAATTCAAAATCACGCATACGACATGTGGGTCGCGATGAATCCGGAGATCACTGCCACAGATAAGATACAGATACTGTATCTGAAAGTGTTTCCAGCTGAGAGCTCTGATAAAACCCAATTTCCATTCGGTTTGCCGTATATTCTCATAAGCAAAAACCTAACTGCAATTTACATTTGTATGGCAGCTATGCTGGCGTGGGCGGGGAGGCGTGGCAGCGTGGGGAAAAGGCAATACCCCATGCACCGTTATGGGCGCCATTTTGTATTCGCTTACGGTTTCGGCAACTCGACGGACTCGCATTGCAATTTCCGCTGCGCCGCGGCATATAAATAAACATTTATTTCGTGCACTTGCCATACAAACACGCACACATAGGCACTTGGCGCACATAAACACACACATGGCGGCAGCCATGTTGCTTAGTTTTTCAGTTTACAGTTGCAGTTACAGTTACAGTTACCGTTAGTTTAATTAATCTTAATTCACGACCGAAACAGACGATGTGCCGCCCGCTTTTTCACTCCTTCACTTTGCGAGCAAGATTTTATTTATGGCAAAAAAAGAGAAGAAAGCCAAAAAAAGACCGAAATAAAAAATCAGCCGCCACAACCATTTTTATATGCTTTTAGCTAGTACTTTTGTTTGTTTTCCATTTACTATTTGTTCATTTTATTTCCGCTCTTTTCGGCTGCCTGTATTTGAACCAAGCACTTCAAAAGCAGCGTTAGATTGCATAAAAGCAAATGCGGAAGTGGTAACTGCAGCTGAAAGGGCGGTGGGAAGGCGGAAAAGTCCCACTCGGGGAATGGAAATGGCAAACGTAGAAATTCCTAATAAATTTGAAAATAAAATTCGTTTTTGTTTGCACGCATCAACAAAAGACAGCAAACAATATTTTAAAAAATATTGAGTCTACTGTATAAATTTGCGACCACCTCTCGCCATTTGGCCAGGCTCGACTCCATGTGAATATCCTGTGAGTCACTCAATGCTCATTCGACTTTTCTGTTTATTTGGCAAATGCTATAAATCTGTTTTCCAACAATATGTTAGGGGTGATGGTTTTTGGGGGAATATCGGGACCCCATGCGAGCAATAATAATTCAATATTTCAATTTGTGTGATTTTTTGTTGGGTGCTGCACATTTATTTGCTCTTTGCACGGCATATTCAAATGCTGCTGCTGGCTTTTAGTTTTGATTTCGATTTTGGCTTTCAATTCTGTTTTTAACTCATTTTTCCGAGCCCTTTGCAGAAGTAAATAAATCGAATGAGCGGGCGGAATATTTAAAATTCAACGCTCTGAAATCGAGTAGCAATATATAGCCAAATATTTTTGTAGATATTGTTACAAATTGAATCTAAATGGTATTCTATTCACACGGGGTGTGGGAAAGCGTTTAAAGTTTTGTGGTTTTAAGAGTGTAAATTCGATTGTAAAACTTTGAGGCGGTCTATTGTGGCCATGTTTTCAAACATAAGGATTTAAGATTCAAATCAATATAGCCGAATGAATAAAATGTAATTTTCGAAATATTTATGATTATAACTGAATGGGAATTTAATATAAGCGTTTAAAAGGACTCTTTTTCTATTGAAGCTTGAATATATGCTTCTCTCCCCTGATTAATATCTAAATTGACTAAAATTAATTTTAGCCCAGAGTGTATTACTTTGTTTGTCCAAACTTCTGATCCATGACGACCGATTAGTTTTAGCCAGACTTCCGTTTCATGCCTGCCAATATAACTTGAAGGGAACTGAGGGAAGTTCTACCCCTGATATTTGCTGCCATCAACCTTTGCGTGAGCTGTCAAAGTGACAACTGAATTGCAGTCCCAAGGAGAAGCAGCCAGAGCAAACAAAAATTGGGAAAACTTTAACAAATGTCGACAGTTGCCGTGTCAGGAGCACAGAAGTGCGTCGCAGCCAGACGATTGTTTCCCACATAATAATATATTTCTTGTGGCATATGAATTTTCATGCATTCTGAGGCCGGAACTTCTTTAGCACCCCTCCATTGGCCCGATCCTTGGGCTGCACACGATCCCAGGAGTATTTTGGCATGGAGCAAACATTTTTTTCACTTGAGCTGTCACTTTCCAAATCGGGGTGGGGGTGTGATGTGTGGGGTGTGCGCTGGTGCCTAATGCCGTGGCTGCCTCATTCATTTTTACACAGCTCTTGCTTTTGTTGCTCGGCTTTCGCTTTTGACAGCTAAATGCAGCCGCAGAAGGAGTGGGAGAAGGAGTTGCCACTCAGTTGTCAAATGTTCTGCACTCGCAACATGTGCCCCATAAACCCCTCATTTTGCTTTTAGAAAAACGTTTTTTAGCAAATTGTTTGCCAAATTCCACACTCAGACGCTGGGAGCGGGAGCTTCCAGCACCAAAAATGACGCTAATGGAAGGCTCTGTCATATGTCCATGGAGCAAAAGGGGTCCACGCCGAGGAGAAATGGGGCCACACTTCTGGATGGAGTGGGGAAATAAACGTGTCACATGAGTTTAGTTTGTGGGGCTGTGCGTTAATTGAAGCCGTTCTGTGGTCGCTTCTTTTTCGTATTTTTCCCAATATTCTTACCTGTTTTGACAGCTGTCGTTGTGAAGGAGATCTTTATTTACTCTTTTTGCCTTGGCAACAAATTTGGCGCTGTCAATTTGAGCGACGGCTAACAGAGGGAGAACCCTTTTATTATTGAGTTGGGTGTACATATATTAGATTTATTCAGAATATTTTCCGAAAACTATTTCTCACTCCGCTAGTTCGACTAACATGGCCGCTTAATACCTGTAAAACCACCGAAAAACATGCAATAATCTGGAGTAAACCTATGATCCTTGCCAATCAAAACACTGCCGAAAATATTTAAACCCATTTCACACACCCATGTTGCCTGCTAATCCGTTGCTCTAGTGGCAACTTAATATCTTAGCTTTTGCATAGATGGCATGCTAATGAACTATATCCGGCTCCACTCGCAATTTATTCCTGCCCAGCCCCCACTACCATATGCAGGGTAATCCCCTGGCATCCCCAGCCACATTTCAGCCCATGGCCACCCGATTTCCCTGGGTGCCGCTCCAACTGCATTTTCACTCAGCTGCTTTGCATATGCTTCACCTTCCGCCTGGAATAATCCTCCTCGAAGGGCTGTGTAATAACTTGTGGCAGTGGCAGCTGACTATTATCCTGCAGGACGGGGCGGCCCCGGAGCAGCAGCGACGTGATCAGATTAGTTATTTTATTAGAAGCACTAAAACATTTTCCACATTTTTATCCCGCTCACAGAAAATCGAAATAAGTTTTATTTATACGCCGTATTCTATGAGCCAAAGGCTGCCAATCATAGCAGCTGATAGCGCCACGTCTGTGTGTGAGAACACCTCTATAGAAATGAGTGAATCAATATCAGTACGTACCTATCTACGTGTATGTGCACCCACTGCAAGCTGCACTTCCAGGGCTTTGGCCAAGTCCAATCACATGAATAAAGGAGCCACAGCAGCAGAATCAGCTAACTGCAAATGTTCAATACAATTTGATTATGACGGGGGCGTGGAGTGGGGTCCCCACTGACGAAGGGGGTTGCAAGTTGCTTGCTGGAGGGGCTGCGAGGCAACTGCACTTGATGGAGTGCCCTGCCATGGCATTTGAGTGGCTTTCGAGCAGCAAGCCAAGTCAGTGAAAATTGCATAAATGCATGGCACTTTTCCACGATTGCATTGGCAACTCTGTTAACCCTGCCACACGCAATCACCGCAGCAGCAACCCCCTAGCTGTCCCACAACCCCCGCTCATACCATGCAGTTGGTTGGTTGTCTGCTTTCAATATTCAAAACAGTTGGTCCCATATGCAAATGTTTGGCAAATGCCAAACTTTGGTGGAAGGAGCTATGGCCCCAAAAACGAAGAGAGGTGCACTAAAAGAAATTGGAGATCCATTCTAACAATATGTGACTGTATGTAAATATAGATTAATCTACAGTGGAACCCTTCATTTAAGAGTTTAACACATTATCTACGGTTACCACTAACACTGCCTAGTTAAAGCGAATTTATTGCTTGATATCAATATTTTTGTAGATTTATTTTAGAAATATTTCCATAAATAATGTTTAGTTTATTAATACGCTTCGATCAGCTCAAATTTTGAGTGTATTGCGAGCTGCGGAGGAAGCTGGGAAAAATCAACGGCTGCCGGGCAGGATAAGCAAAGTCCTGGCCAGCAGAATTCCTGCCGGGGACACCCTGAAAACAAATGCACACAAATGACCCATGTGCCAAAACCCGAACTTGTCCACTGCCCTTGGGGCTGGAAATTGATGGTAATGACTGGGTGGTGGGTCGGTGGTCCATGGGCTCCGAGGCTCCCTGTTCGACGGGCAATCAGACAACAATTGTTAATAATAAATGCATAATTTGCAATTGAATTTGGAATGTTTTTGTTTCGCATTTCGGTGCAAGAGAATTGATTAACGACTCGATTGAGACATGTGTGCGGTATGATATATGAGTGAGTGTATCGGAATGGGAATGATTCTATTAATATGGCGGGTGCTTAACAAATAACTGCGGAATTACTTTAAACTTGATTTTACTGAATTGAAACAGTGCACTTTAAGTGATTAAAATTATAATCCATAGCTGGCATGCGTTAATTGAAACTCTTGATTCTTTATATTCTTATCTGCTCCACCTCATATCTTAAGTTCATTTGCATGACCTTTATTGAGTCCTTTGTGGCTCTTGATTAGGACCTCCCTTGAAGAACCCTTCACCTGCTCCTGCCAGATGGCTTTCCCTAAAATACCTTCACCTCCTATCGCCCACTAACAAAGGTCCTCATGAATGACTAAAAATTAAATTCGATTTAGCCAAGCGTAAAGTTATCATAAATGCGGCTGATGCATACCAAATATACAGCGCTCTTGGCCAACAGTATTTTTATTGCTTTCGATTAAAAAGTCATAAAAATTAGTGGCACCAGGAAACATATGTAAAACGGACAATTTACTTAATTAGATGGCAGCCCTCGCTGATCAGAGTTGAAAAATAAGAGGCGTTTTCTGGTGCGCTACTTCTCCAGGGCAGCTGCTCCGGTGCAGATCGGGTTCTACCCAAAATTAGGAGCCACCGAAAAAAGTGAAGGTAGTCCACCGACCGATGGCCCACCTGCCGGAACTTTAAACCCAAAAAAAAAGGCAGGGACTCCGAAGAAAGAATGAAAACACGATCGTCACAGGGGGAAACCAAAGCAGTCAGCAAAACTGTACCGACCACGCCCACAACGGCCTGCAATTACTGCGTTAGTGTTGCTCATTAAAGTTGATGTCTTAATTCGGCGAGTTTTACATGCAGCAGCCAGGACACACGAACACGGCACCCCGGGAACCGAACCACAGGCACCCTGTAATTAGGCGCCGCGCCAACAACCAACAGCCACCATATAAGACCGAACCCATTCCCCCACCATGCCATACCATTCCACTCCAGCCCAGTCCAGCGCCCATAACCAGTCCCAAATCCAAACGCAACGAAACCGAAAACAAAACGAAATGAAACGAAATTGTTAACAAATGAATTTTACCACGAAATTGGCCCAGGGCCACTGATGTTCATGCGGATGAGCGAGGACCAGTTAACTGCAAAAGACAAATAACAAGGTAGACCGCGAAGAGATGTAGAATATATGGAATACGGATGCTCTACTAAATTGAAAAATATTACGAAATATTTGGGGGATCAAATAAGTAACCCCTTTGTTCATTTATGGAATATATATTCTTAAAATCTTACTTATACTGATAGATTGTGATATCTTATATATATATCTTCGAATGTGGCTATTATCCTTTTCGCCATACCCCTTGTATCATAAGAGCATTTCGTATGGAAAGTCTTGCATTGCCTTTTGATTACGCGGTTGGCAATTAGGCAGCGTCTGGCGAGGATCCCTGTGCCCCGAAACGCTCGTTTGGTGGGGCGTTTGTCTTATGATGAAGTTGTCAGTGGCTTGGGCTACCGTTTCATGTGTGGAACTGGTCCTCTGTTGATTTAGCCATAATCATTCTTGTTGCCGCTCGCGGCCGCAAGCCGCCAATTGCAGAATTGCGGTGGAATTGCGAATAATTTGGTTTTATGGTGCGACTTGAATGGCTGGCCAATCGATTTGGGCCCAAAGGGTTCAAGGCGTCAGCTGGATTTGGTAAGAAATGGAATGGCTTAATCGGAGGGCAGCAGCTTAAGCTTAAAGATTGTAAAGCGATTGAGCTTGAATATCCCGAGAGAACTTGTATTTCATTTCGCCCTGGCGGATTTTCCTTTGTCAGCCACAATGCAAAATGTGCCACCGCATCTGCCGAGGGCAGGACCTCACATCCTGCCAGCGATTCGCCATGGACAGGGAGCTGGCTTTGTCCTGGCCAGGTAGCCATGTCATCCTCTCGCCTTGGGTCCTTTTATTACAACATTTTTATCAATGGCCTGGTCACAGCCCCGACAGAAGGATGCTGGCGAAGCTTTAGTTCCGCTGCTTTGATTTCCCTGCAATCGAACAACTTAATCTCAGCCCATGTGCTGTGTGGTTCTCCGGACATGAAGGCAAATCTGTGTGTGTCCCGGCAGCTGTGCTGTTTGTTTTCATGGTTCTTAGGACTCCCCCAGGACACGCTACTAATCACAAGTCGTTGCCTGTTGTCACTTCGTAATGAGAGAGTGCAACACTATACCCAAAAAAAAACCAGCAAGCACTGAGGAAATCAAATGCTTGATTTTTCTTAGATGAATTTTTTTACAATTTACTTGTGAAGGGAGATTAAACGATAGGTTCTTCTTTTTATAAATTTTCCAACCTGATTTCTCTGAGTGTAACCGCGTGAAATCTCATGCCTTCCCGACGCAGGCTCCAGTTGCACATGTGTTCGTGCGTCCTTTCGCGTGGCGTCATCAAGTGTGTTTATGTCTGTGTGCGTAGCGCCTGTTGCCCGCCACTTGATTTCCCAGGCCATCTAATTTTATGCCCTTGCAGAGTCAACTGGCGGATGCGTGGCAACAGTTTCGACGCGTTGCAAGGTCGTGCTCTGCAGCGAAATTGGATGCGGCCTAAAGTCGCGTGTTTATATTTAAATGTGTCAACGGACCCGAGGCAATTGGATAGGACACATCCCGTCGCTGTCTCATCAGCAACTGGGTTCCCAGTTCCCGATCCCCTGCTCCTTCCATGTTTCCTCATCAGCAGCTCATTAAGATCCCTGTGTGGGCAGTCGCCATCACACGCCTGTTATGCGATCCAGATCCCTTTACTTGTAGACACTTGAAATTTTCTGGACCCGCTCCTCGTAAATTGTATCGTGACAAAAGTAAACGAGGAACTAAATATTATCCAAAGCATATAGAATCGATTTTCACAGTAACACTTATTTCACTTGCAGATGGAAACACAATATTTTGGGGTCGGATTTCCCCAGGATGTTGTCCATTACTACTTAAGATCTGATTTGGATAGATTTGCGTTATACCAATTACATTTGGCAACATCAAGATGCACAGATTGCAGAAAATATGCAGCAATTTCAAATTGGTATAAAAATATTTCTTTTAACCACAAGCTGCGTAAAGCAAAAGTCTTCGATGATAAAATCTTGGAATTTATGGTATCTAAAGCAAAGAGAAAATAATATTCAGCATAGGCCGACTTCCCCCTGGGCCGCAGGACATTCAAAATATGTTACTCCCCTTTTGACAAGCGAATAATTCACTTTTAAAGTCCTTTTCCGGCCGTACCCATCGATTTCGGAAGCACACATGGCATAATACTCATATGTGGCAGTTTTAACAAGATTGCCTTTCCATGATGACCAGGGAGCAACAGAGGGTGAAATTTTGGGGTACATGGCAGAAGGATGAGTCCTTCTTGGGCTTGGGTTAAGCTCTCGCCTGGTCTATTGCACGTTGTTTTTTATGTTTTTAATGGCAAATGTAACATTATTTATAACTTAGCGGCGCAGGGATAATGCCATATTAAATGTCAACTGCACTAGAATAAGACTTCGGGGACCCTCATACACACAAGGACACAAATCCCAAACATGAAAAATCTATTGCCCGTTCACAATTCATTCCTTCTTTTGCCGGTTGGCTGTGGACTGTTATTGGGGCGGCAAAGCAAGTTAAATCCTTAAGATGTCCTGGCGGCAAAGTAAATCCGGTGAGGTTACCTTTTCCAAGAGGGTTGACCTCGGACCGCAGTCCTTTGTTTTTACGCGCCACTGAAGACATCGAAAGGGAGTCGTCGCATATGACAGGCCAGAGTCCAGAGTCTTGAGTCCTGGACCCGGAGTCCTTGCGCTCTCATTTTCAATTCAACTCACATGCCCACATCTGTCCTCCTGCCACGAATTCCCCGTTCTCTGGGTGTATTTTTTCGGCAGCTCCCATTTCCTTCTGCTCCTGTCCATCCTCCATTGATTTATGCCTCGGCAATGCGCTCGTGTATCCCAGTGTCCTGTATCCCTGTCCTTTTGATCATTGTCCATTTGGCTCCTTGCGCCCCGGCGGCTACTTTGTTTCACTTTGGCCACATTTGTGGCTCCGTTTTGTGCATGCCCAGCATGTCCGATAATGACCACAGAGAAATTTCATTATCCATTTGGAATTCGTTTTGTAATTAATTTAATATATCCACAGGATATCGGTCTATATGGGCTGCCTATGTACTTCCTTTGTGGATCCCCACTGAGCCCATCAAGAACTCAACACATAATTGGAGCTCAATCAAATTTTTGGCAATGCGGAAGGGGCTAATTACTTTCGCCTCGAGGGGTATAATATATTTCGATCAAAAGATTATGAAAAATATACATATTTTTATACATGCATATTTCTCCGATAGGATAATCGATTATATGGGTTTTCGAAAATATATCCTCTTGATAATGAAATTTGCGACATATCTTCAATTTAATTGTAAGCCAGAGTAGACCGACTTACCTATTCCGATCCATCATTCCATCATCATTCTATTCCCATCGGAATCCCCTCCAGTCGTAGCTCATTCGAGTGTTCGCATTGCCCAGCTTCACTTGGCAAAGGCACACTTGTCCGGAATAATGAGCAGTGCGATGAGGAGGAGATGCTGGCGGAGAACAGGGTATTGAATCCCACAACGCTTCTGTTGCACAGCCGTCGGCGGTCTATTGTCTAATTCTATAAATTTAATTAGTTTCTTGCGCTCCAATTGCTGGGCAAGCCTGTTTCTGTTTCAGTTTCTGCCTCTGCCTCGGCATTTGTATCTGTATCTGAGCGACTTCCCTGGAAATTTGCACAAAACCGTTTGCGGTCGAATCACGTACCAAATGAGCAGCAGGAGCAGGAGCAGAAGCAGCCAGCCTCCAGGGATGGGAAAATTGTTGTGGGAGTGGCAGCTCCTTGTTCACACCTCCTGCCATCGATCATCGGGGCGGACTTTCGACTCTCAAATCTCCGATTATGGTTTAAAGTGAACGGAGCCATTCGGCTTTTTGGCTTCTGCTCAATCATGGGCCATCGATCAACCGAAACCGAGGCTGACTTTTCATTTGTGCTGTCAACTCCTTCTTTTTCCGTGATTCCATTGCGGTGCCAGCTCCTTCGTTCGTATCTCAATTTTCAACTGGGACTGCGGCAGCAGCTGATATCCTGTGCTGGTCCGCCCTTTGTGGCACTGCCGCATTGTTGCATTCTTACATTGTTGCATTGTGAGGTGTGAAATGTGCTCTCGGCACTCGGGCATATCCTGTTGACAGGAGCGCATCTGACTGCCTGCTGGCCTCAGGTCCTTTCTCTTATCTTGGCGGTTCTTTCGTCTAACATGTGTCCTACAAATGTTCCCCTGTTCCACCGAAGGAGACGACAGCGCATCCTCATCAACCGACTGGTTAGTCTGCGATGTCTGCTCCGCTTACAATTTTAATTTATGTCCTCGTTCTCGGTTCCTCTTCCCTTTTCCCCGCATTGTTCATCGTCCGTCTAATAACTCAATTAAATGCTTGGCTGTGGTATCAATGGCCTCGTCGATGTGTAATCTCGAAGAAAATGTTTGCCTTTCTTTAATTCAATATCCTGTCGCGGATAGAAAAAAAAAGAACGACAAACCGCAGGCAGGATGCGCCAGGATACACGGCACACGGCAATCGCCGGACCGCGATTCCTGCCGCAGGAAGCAGAAATAATTACAGCAATGACAGGAATATCAATTTACCCACGGGACCGTCGCGAATCCCAACGAATCGAATCCAACCAGAACGGAACAAGATGCGAATTGCCCCGAGGTGGGGAACATTTTTTCCGCGCCGCTTAATTATGTCTACGAATAAGAATATATTGCGAATTCCCTTTGGATAAGGATAGCCATGAATTAGAGATGACGGGAGTGCAATGGGAAATCATTTTCTAGCATGTCTCACTCAATAACAATACTTACTATGGTAATTCTGAATTAAGGCCTAAAACGGCAAGATATAATTTATAAATATATATCTACATGGCAACCAACGAGAAGTGCCATCTTTGAAGCTTGAAAGTATATCAGCCAGCGAGTCGAAACCGGAAGCAAAGAAAACGGCAGGAAAATTTACCAGCTCATTGTTAATGCGCTCAAGAAATAGAAGAAAATCTAGAAAGTTAATGGAGGAGAGCGAGGAGGTGGTTGCGGGCGAGAGCAAATCGAATAAACACCGCAGAAAATCAAGTAGGAAAATTCTAAAGAAACTCAAGAGCATAATTGCAGAGATGTCAAGAGGGATTAGGCGGAAGAACCTCAAGAAGGATCAGGTACCGTGATGGTCTGGCCAGTTCGTAGGCGTTCTTTGCACTAATTAGAGGATCTGCGGAAAAGGAATTCTTTGCTAAGCCAAAGTCTACTTAAGTGCCTGCTTGAGTTCTATAATTGTGGGCTAAAACCCGAGATCCTAAGACCATGACTAAGAGCCAGACCAAAACCAATCAGCCACTTCATTTGCATTTTAAGCAGCCGATTCCGAATGCATTTCGGAAAATCTGAAAGCGGCTTAGAATCAGTTTGGTGGGCGTAGGCCGAAGCTCCTTAGAGAATTATCGGTATTATTAGGAACATAATTGAGCTATTTATAAAAGCAGCCGGCGGCCGGTGATGTAACCCGAACGGATTCACATTCACAACGAGCTGTGAAACCGTAGGTGTCGATCCGTAAAGGGAGCCTCCCGCTGAACACCTGCGCATTCATTCCGTTTGGAGCTGGATTCAGATTCGTTCTTCGTTCTTCACTCTTAATTAAAAGCTGCTTTCCAGCTCACACGGAGCGCACACAGTGGGTTGTCCAGCCCCCGGCTCCCCGTTTCCAGCCATGGCCCTCCATCATCGGCTCCACCTCTCCACTCGATTTGGGCCCAAACAAAGGGCCGTGAAAATGTATCTCGGCGGGAAACAGACAACGGCCGTCAAAAGAACGCGCATCTGGCTACCCGAGGAAATTAGGTGCTGAGATTTCAGGTCGTCTATGGCCTCATGCTGCTGATTAGCTGCTGATAAGTTGCAGCAATCAATGCATGGGAGCTGGGAATATGTTAATTTCTGGTTACCTTTATTAGTCAAACCCGATCCCATGTCCACGTCCGAGGCGAAATATGTGGGCTCCAAATGTGACACTATTGTCTGGCAGCTGTTCTAATCTCAACTCGTTTGGTTCACCTTACCAGTTTCAAATGTCTTAATCCGTTTGGGTTTTCTCATTTTCTTTACTCGAAAAAATTTCCCTGCCTCAAATTGGTTTATCGGTCTGGGTTGGCTAAAATGAAGTTATCAATGGCATCGGTCTCTCAAATTAATTTTAATATTATGCTGAAAATTAAGGAGAAACACTTCATTAAGATCGTGTTAATGCTGACTTGGATTGTGTTTCCCGAAAAGTGTGAAAGTTGCAACGATCTCGGTTGGGGGAAATCAAAAGAATGAAGAGTTTGCTTGGTAAATATATATGGCATGGATAGAAAGGTGAAGAAAGTGGCATTGTCATTTGAATAAAACATTGCGATTAAGAAAGGTGTCGGACTGAACGTATACCACTCAATTGTTATTTGATGAATAAACACACATAGCACATAGTAAAATGTGCTCCATTTTCAAATTTATTAGTTCGAATATAATCGAGAAGGGAATTTAAATTACCTCATTAACTTAGATTAAGGCTTACCCATTGTAAACAGGACTGCGATGATAATGTACAGAAATGAAATTGCATAAGACCCTTTTCATTTTATACAATCAAATAACAATATTACTTCCATCGCTGCAACTTTATGTCAATTTCAATTTGCTACGCCATGACCCCTCGAAACTCCCTACCAAAAACCCTATCGTGTCACCAATATTTTCGATTCTGCATTTCTTGGCTGACAATCGGGAGTCTAAACAGCAATAAGCCGCTATTAAGTGTCGTGTTGGACACATGTACATCAAATTCTATCAAATCAAAAGTGAAAAACTTCCCCTGTGCCAGCGGAAATGCTTCGCCTCTGTTTTCGGAGCTATTTTATGCGTTCTGTCATTTGTCTGTCAATCAACTGTCGCATATATTTTGCAATAAGGGTTAATTTACGCTCATAATCCTCGGGGCCCGAAGCATGATTGCACAAAATGTTGTCCTGGAGCCATGCTCAGGATCTGGATCCAGGATATGTGCTCTGTTGATTTTTAATGCTGATTGACAAACGCAGCGAATTTGCGAGTGTGTGCTTGGATGGATAGCTCAACTTGCAGCCATTACTTGCTGGATATTTGCGACATTTTTCTACAATTACGCGAGGACTCAAATCGTTTTCCACGTTTGAGCTCTTTTAATTGCCGCATAATTGTCCGCCCTCCATTATGATGATGTGCGGGCGTGGCCCGGCCCGTCGACCGGCGTTGTCATTAACGGAGGCCCAAAAACTGAAACCCAAATACCCAACGACCGCATCAATTAGACGAGGTAGGAGCGATGCAAAAATATTGGCATGTGATGTGTGCTCATAGTGCGGTAAATGTGCAGGATAATGGCGTCCATTGTCCCTTTGGCCGCATCCCAAAAAGCTAATCATCCGTCCAAGAGCGCATTCCCACTCATAATTGTTGCTCATAATTGCCGGGACACGAGCTTCACAGGGGTTCGAGGTTCAGGTCTCTGTGTTTTGTATTCTGTATTCTGAGTCCTGGTTCCGGATCCCATACATCCATCCATCCATCTAGCCAGGATCCAGGATGCAGGGGTGTTGCCTGGTCGTGGCTTATTCACACGTAATAGTTGCGTTCTTATTTTGTTCCGTTTTGCGCAAAACTTGCTGTTGCGCTGTTGTTGCTGCAATAATTTCAGGATTATATTCATAAGCCCTCCGCACAGCATTTATCTGGGGACGTCAGCAGGCGGTGAGGGTTCGGGCTGATGCATTCCCTTTAATCAGGGATGGGTTGTGGGATAATCGCACTCAGGCGACTTTGCTAGCCCCTACGCGAAGGAACATCATTTAAGAGGTACAACGGAAATATATAAAGACGTTTTATATGTATGTAGGATTTTGTATGTACAAGAATGCACAGATAAAAAACCATTTAAATTTGAAACTAATTTTTAACATGGTAGATTATATATATACTATGGGTAACCCATAAGTGATATGTGATATGAATTAGATCGAAAATCGTCCTGAACCAATAGGCCCTACATCTTCAAGTGTACCGCATCGTGCAAGGAAAACGTTAACCGCAAAATTAATGAGCTCAAACTAAATCAAACGAAGCACGAAGTTCTCCGCTGGCTGCCGCTCGCAATTTCGCCGTTTTTGCCGCCCAACGGTGGTGGATTGACCACTGTGCAGCTCATCGGCATTCCCAGGGGCTGCGGTGGGGGTTTTCAGGAGGGGTGGAAGTCGATTGCATTCGGGAAGATAATGCAAACATACGCTTGTTTGCACAGTGCTCAGCGAGCAGAGCGAACGATTTGATGCTAATCGCCAGAGACAATTTAATCTCTAATCAAAATTCAGAATTCGCAAATTTCCGAATCAGGCAACTCAGAGATTTCCACTACTGGTGTGGGAAACACGGAGTGTGAGACGGAAATTAGTGAGTGCAATCATCGCATGTCCAGAGGGGACTTTGCATTAACCGAAGGCCATTAAATATCATAAAACGCAATCATTTGCTTTGTTTGCTGAGGCCAAGGACTTATGCGGAATATATTAAGATGCATTTAGAGAAAATGTGCGTATTTATAAGAGGAATATAACACATTAACATAAATACGATAGTTAATTTAAACCGTTGTTAACCAGTAATGAGCTCAATTTCTCTGGAATAAATAGAACCATTTCATGTGGGTTATTTTTACCAGTGTGCCCACCCTTCGATGTGCAACCCCCTCGAGCGTTGAGAATGTGTATTTGTTTTTGTTTGCACTGCCAATGCATGCGTTTATTGGAAATCGGAAAAATATTATTTTGTTTACATTACCAAAGGATTTTCACACGTTCCAGTGAATCGACCACCGTCGACCAAAATATTTAATTATTGATTTATAGCGCTGGATAACCAGCTAAAGGCCCATCTACCCCTTGAGCCGTGAGTCCATTAAAGAGCACGGTGCTAACGAGAAAATTAAACAAGAAGAACACTGGAGTCCCGAGACGAGCAGGTTGCCCAAACAGGGATTGCATTGAATCGGCACATCGCTTTGAAGTCCCTGGTGGCACATGCAGCCCGAGACTTCTCCTTCGTAGCCATTCCATGTTTGATGACGGCAAACGGATAAAGGCAGCCGAGGCCCAGGGCGTAGGACAAACAGAAACCACGATATTTGGATGCTGCAGTTGTTGATTCACAGATTGTAAAACTGCATTGGCCGCACTTCCCCGCACCCAACGCCGAAGTAAGCAAACAAACGATCGAGCATCGCATCCCGAGACTCGCACACAGTCTCCAGAAAACCCAGTGCACCTTTTCCTGAAACGACGCGCGACGTTGGCCAAACAATACGAGGAATTGCCGATTCCTGATTCCCGGATTCCCAAAAGAGGGGCGACTGCAGTTCAAACAAGACGGAGCCAAGCCGGTACCCTACAAGTCGATTGTGTAATCGACATTAAGCCGACGCGGATCGGCTTAGGCTTGTCCAAGAAATTAGCATCCCGGGCGAATGGACACGGCTGCAGCACCAGGGAATCCAGGATGCGGACTTGGGGACTTTGGAAAGGAACCCTATTGATGCGACACACGAACAGCATGTGCTGAAAGAATCTTGGAAATAATATTAAAATAGGGCTGCATCCGCTTCCTCTTCTGTATATCACAGAAATAAAAAATATTTGAATATATTTACAATCGAGGTGCTAATTTGAAGATGAATTTTATATTAAGGATGGAGTTTTTGTCCATTTGTTGCATTTTCATGTGTCATGAGTTGAATCAGAAAGCGCTATATATATCTAGCCTTGTAATAATATTAAAACAATATTTGTTTGTCAGGTAACTTCATCTTTCTTGCCTTCAGTTTCCATTCATTAATTCAGTAGACTCCATTAAAAGCAGCTTACCACAATCAACAAACTGAAAAATCACCACCAGAAATATATTTTCATTGCGAACAAATCTCAGGGAAATATAAAAATAATAAACCAGGACGTGTTGAATTGAGGAGAACAATGCTGTGGCTGGTAATGAAGAAGTTTCCTCGAAGGAAGTTGCCACTCAAACCGTCGATTTGAAGGGTAAGCTGTGAAGTTCTCGGCATTATCCTCAGTTGCACAAGATGTCGTGTGAGTGAGTGTGCATCTGGAATCACACTTTGAATCACAGTTGAATTCACGAGACCAAAACGTGTCCGCAACAAATGAGCAACCGCAGAGGCCATAAAAAACGGCTGGGAATGCGCGTACCTTTCGAATCGCTGGCTGAACAAAGGGAAATCCACGCAGAAAACGCTGGGCATCATAATTCGATTGTCCACTCAAATGAAATCGAATGCACAAATTAAAAATCACATCGAGGGGAAATACTTAGAGTGAGGATTCGGTCGAGGGTGAATCGTTTCTCAGACTCGAGATGTGCTGCAGTTCCCAAGCAATAATAACAATAATTGTTGTGTTACTGCCTCGATAAGCATATTGCCACAAGTGGAGTGAGGGGAAGTGCGGTCGAGGGGGTCGAGGACTCCCCTAATGGACTGCCAGGATCTCCACTCAAGTGTTAAGTGTCAGATGCAGGATAAAAGCGTGCAGCATGCAGCATGCGGCGTGCATCCGAGCAGCGGCAGGATATTTGTGTGTTTGGCCAGTCCTGTCCTCTGCGATTGCCAAACACATCACTTGCCGGCCGAAAAACGCACTTTTAATGCGTCCTTCAAGGCAACACGGGGCGTTGGCATCACGATAAGGACCTCTAACAAATGACAGCCCGAAAATCAGAGTCCGTAATTGTGTTAGTCTGTGCGGGTGTGTTTGGGTGTTTAGTCAGCAGTCCTGCGATAGGCAGGACCACTTCGACCCATCGACCCTTCGTATGGGCACACAACCAAAGTCAAGTTCAATTTTTGCAATGCACTTTAAATGTTATCTGAGCCGGCAGAACGGCAAGGACCTCTCAGGGTGGGAAAAGAGGAGGACTCGGCCTTGCAGGGCACAATGTGGTTGACGATAAGGATTAACCACACAGAGTTGGGCTTATCCCGGCCACAAAAAATATGAGCGGGTGGAGATTGAAAGGTCGGATACCAAACGTCGAAAATTTGAGAAAATTTAGCGTGGTTGGAAAATTTCCAATACATCAAGACATTGTAAAAACTGCGTGCTAATTGCAAAACAATCCTTATCCTGAGAACAAATATTTGCGTAGGCATTATATTAAATAAATGCAGAATAACTTAGCATTACAACGAGTTGGAGATGGCCAAAACAATTTGTCAACATTTATTCTAGATGGCATAATTTCCGAGTTAACAATTCCATCCGAACCAAGGGCAGCTCCCGGGTCAAATGGGATCCTGGGATACATCCTGGCTAGAGTCGGCAGTTTCCACAGCTCAAAATCTGGGAGTGTGTGTGTCATCCGTTTGCCATTGTCATTTAGTTAAGAGTTTCCTTAATTGCAAACATGTCATCCGCCCCGCATCCACACCACTCCCAATTCTCCAGCCAGAAGAGGATGCAACAGTTGCCCCAGCAAAATGATTTGGAGCAGAAAATTGTGCAAACAGGACGCGTGGGAGGCGGCGCTGGGATGCCGAGGAGCATCTGGACGAGCAACTGTATGTGTGCATCCTTGGCCACAGCGTGAATAAATAAACGCATATTTAGAATAACATTCGCCAAAAGCTCCCTCGGGAAAACTGGCAAGGACGAAGGATGAAGGACTCAAGGGCGGCGGGCAAAGTGCTAAAATTGCGATTGCAATTGCGATTCGTGCGCTCTAGCAGCTGGCTGCCCTGAACGGATTTGATAAAAAGTTAATCACATAAAATGCACTTGTCTGACTTCTCCCCTCATAAATCCGAGTCACAGCTCCCACCAGTGAGCACCCATAAATAATTGTCCAAAGCTCCTCCCAGATTAGCCGCCAGCAAGTTGTCACAGAAAGTTGGCTGGGTTGGTGTCAACTAATTGCCAGTAATTTGGTTTTGTGGCTCCGCTCTTTTACCATCCTCACCCCCACGAAGCTTATTGCAGGATTTTGGGTGTGTGGAAATTAATAATTGTCAAAAATTACATTTAAATATGGTAGAAGGTGTCTTACATAATTATGGTAGTTGGGCGGAAGTTAAGCGCACAAACTAAAGAAGTTTTAACAGATGTCCTGTGAGTAGCTGACACAGTTTTCGAGCTGATTAAATGCATGATTGATAATGTATGATATGTGAACGTATTTTACTTTACTTTTTTTAACTGTGAGCTACAATTAGCTTTTGACCCAGTTTCGAACCATGCTACTTCACACATTGATAAAATAAAATCGTAAAGCACCATTCGCTTTGTCTTTTTTCCCATTCAAACCAAGATGGATTAGTTAGGCCGTAAGAAATTGGTTTAACCAAAACGAAAGAACCACTTTCCAAACAGAACAATCACAGACCATTAAAGACATTCTCTTTCCACTTGTCCATTGAAAATCTTCTGGTTAACAGGTTCATTTTACAAGAATCCAATTTTCTCCTTTCCCTTGCGTTTTTGATACGCTGCATTAAGTGCAATAAGCGCAGCCAAATAACAACAAACAAATCTCTCACCAAATGAACCATAAAATTGTACTCAAGTTAGACAGATAGCGAGAAAAACCTGTCTTAAACTGAAGTTTCTGAACGATGATTAGAATCCGGCGCTGGGAGTCGGTTTTTCTTAGGTGTTTGAAAAAATATTAGGAAACGAAATTGGTGCAGGCAACCATTTTCCGTTTAATGATGCTCAAATTGTATTTCTTTTACGAGAAATAAAATTCCAACTTAACGGATTGTGGCGATGGCCATTAAAATGTGAAGAGTCGTAAACTAAAAATTGGTAGTGGGCAGATATATGTATACGGAGATATATGTAAGGCACAAAGGTGGGAAACGAGTGGATGGTGTGGTAATTAGTATTAAAATACATTAAAGAAAAGTTGGGAGCAAAACTCACACAATTCGTTCTCCACTGGCCAATGAGAAAAGGTCGTAAATAAAGCCATAAAAGTGTAAACCGACTGCACCGACCACCGACTACCAAACTGAAATGAAACTGTGGAAACTTAATTAGTTTCACTCGCTAACGGTGAACTTAAGGTTCCCAAAAACCGAAGTAATAGAAAAAACTGCAAGTTCCGAGCGATAAACTCCAAGTGATAACAATTAATTTTTTGGCCTCCCAACTAATTTATGAGTACAGCCTGTTGACATCACCGTTCTCGGACAGTTCGTAAAAATGGGAATCCGTATATAAAGCATTTTCGAGTGGTCATAAAATGATGACAATGATGATATCAGCTGCGTGGGCAGAGTGTCCAGGAAATAGTGAAACACAGAATTACAGGCTCGATTGAATCTCTGGGTAATTATATTCTACTTGCCGCCGATGGGGAAATACGAATGGTGCGGAATGGCGAATTGTCCCCTTCCTTGCAAAGCCACTAGACCCTTTACCCAGCTCCCTATTTTGTCAACCCTAATCCCGGATCGAGCTGCACTGTAGGTGCACCAGGGGATAATCCTGTCGGGCCACAATGCGCTGACGTTTGTGCCGGAGCTGTTGACATGCAATTTGTTGAGTGTTCAACCCCACGGCACATCCCTCTGCAACCGAGGTCCTGGATTCTGGGTCCTTGGTTCTCGGCCATAAGTCCCCGATCCCAGAGGCGAACAATTGACATTTACCCGAGCATCGCCAGGTGACAATGTGAGCTACACTCGAATGCTGATGCGGATGCGAGTGCACCGACTCAAACTCGGCTTTGGATTGGGACTTAGCCCCCAGGCATTGGCTTATTATTTGGGCATGTTTTTCCCATTTTTTGGCAATTTGTTTGCCTCCATTGGAATTTGTTTTTTTGACAAATACGTGATTTGTGCGGCATGTTTGAGGTTTGTAAACAGCATAAGCCCTCCATGAGAACTATGCGAAATATGGTAAGCGTGAGTTCACTTTAGAGGATTGTCTTGGATTTAAAAATCATTCCATACTTTAATTATTATATAGCTATTATACTAGTGCTCATCTCTTATGGTCCCGTTTAGCTTAGCAAAGAAGCCTCTATCTCAAAGCCCAACTATTTACGACTTCATGTGCGATATTTATGAACTGTTAATTTGCTCCACACACCAAATGGGTCCACTGCAAATGGCCAGTGCGAAACTTAATTAATTGCGGCTAATGCGATTCCCGACGAGAAAACTGGCGAGATGGGGATCCAAGCTGGCGGAGAAGCCGCAAAAGTGAGCTGGATGGTCGGTCCCAGGGCTAGAGATAGTAAACCCAGAGTGGAGGAGGACTTTCAATTTAATAAATTATGAGAACTGCAGCGTGAACTACCACAGGCAACTGAACTGGGATGATGGTCAAGGGGGTGGCTGGAAAGCGAGAATTAAATAAAAGTATGTTTAATGTAATTTTTGAAGCAGCCAGCAGAAGAATCAGCCGGAAGCTGAAAGAACTTTTGCAGTGGAAAAATATAGTACACGAGTATCTTGTGGATGCGACGCAAGTGCGGCAACCTGCTGAGCTTGGCCAATTGGGTCAGCTTAGGGGGAGTTTGGAAAATAAAGAGGGTGTTAGATTAGCGGCTTTCTGGTGTAAGCTGCAGCTGCAGTTGACAATAAAATAGGTGCATTTGTGGTATATTTAAAGAGCTATGGAATAATTCCCAAAAATATTACGTCATATCTGCAGGTACTTTACGAATGCATTCTGCCTTGCTGATATTTGTTAATAACGCTTTTGTGCAGCCAAAAATAAAACACAGGGATTTATTGCCGAGTAAGAATAAACTACGCAATATAAAACACACATAAATGCGGAAAACTTTTATACAACCAAAGTCAGAATACCTGATTCGCCGGACTTGGCATTTCCGCCCACCCACAATCACATTCATCCAAGCTCAGTCAACACTCGAAACTCACTTGTTTCGCCATCGTTTTGCGACTGCAGTTCGTGGTTGATGTGGATGCAGGCCATCAATGGGGGCCAGGACTGGAGCTGCCAGCTGCCATAATCATTAGTGGCAGAGTGCCAAGACAGAGCCACATCCACATCCAGATGCAGAGTCAAATCCCACCCACGCACACACTTCCCAGCTGATCAAATCACAACGCACATTGCACACGCTCGCCGCCGAAATAAAACATTTCCATGAGCTGACGATTTGACAGGCATCCGGCCAGGGAAAATGTGAAAATGTGCAAAAAAGAAAAGCTTTTGGCACTGCCACTTAACCGAGGAGGTAAGTTATGCGTAGTCGATGCTGCGTTGTTGGTTTTAAATTTCAAATGGCTTGGCTTTCGTGCACTTCTCCTCCGCTGGAAGCCCACTCAGCGGGTAAACCTCCTCGAAATACTCCAGAAAGCTACGCAACAACGAGTTGCATTCATTATACGAGCACTCGAATGCCATTCGACGTTTGGGCTGACTAATTTGCATTTTCCGTGAGCCAAAAATGGCTAAAAAAATGCTTGACTAATGCTTCTGGCACCGCCTTTTGTTGTTGCCCTGCCGATCCACGGATTTAATAGGATTTTAGTGCAGTGAAGTGATTTCCCAACACCGCGCCATCAATGAAGAGATTTCCACGTGGGGGAGTTGCCATCAGGATTTATTGATGGGATGGGATAATCCTCTTTGATGCGTTTTGTTCTTCACCAGCCATTCATTAATTCCATGCTGTGGATGTGGTGGAGAAAGTTTAAAGACCTAATGGGTTGCCCCGAAATAATGACTTATAATGAAGTTCGTTTTTGCATTGATTGAAAATATCTATTATGCACTCATAAGCATCTTTCCAGTGTGGTTAGGTCTCCAGTTTTGGCCTTCAATCAGGAACACTGGCAGGATGCCTGGGCACTTCTTCAACCTCAAGTCTTCGAGTCTGACAGTTTGGGGAAGTTGGCTTTAACGGCATTTCCACGTGCCACAAGGCACACACACAGATCCACGGAGCACGAAGGGGCCGAGAGGATGAGCCATGTGGGGAAAGGGGTTCCTATTTGGTTTCGGTTTGGTCTCTGGACTGTTTGTAAATTTATGACTTGCCTTTGGCTTCTAATGAGTTTGTCGGCATCACTCACACAGAGAAACATAGATATAGGGGCATTAGGGGTGGCGAGATGGGTGGTGGCGCCCAAAGTGGAGCAAGAGCAGCAAAAAGCAGCTTAGATCGACGCGAGGAAGCCAGGATGCTGAGCATGGCACATAATGGGTTAAAAATGCGTAAACATTTTCGGGGCGTTGTAAGCTCCTTAGACTTTCGCATGAGATTTGCCATAAATTGAGTGGTTGCGCAGCTCCCGGCTCGTGTGGCAGTCAACCTGCCCCGGCGGAAGCGTTTTGATTGATTTACACACACCGCACACACAGGCCGAGATCTTTGCCTTTTCGGCCATGTGATGAAATTTGGCCAGGGAGCAGAGCACCGAATGCGGCCGTATTTCTTCAACTTCCGGCATTAAGTGCACACAGAGAGCCGGACTGATGGACAGCCGGCAAGCAGGCAAATTAATTAAGTGACGTTCCTGGAGAGTTTTAGCCGGGCCCAGTGGATAAGTCCGAGCTGCGTGGATGGGCCGGACTGTGTTGTCAAATTAATTAAACGCACACCAAGGACATCCAGCACATCCTGCTCCTCCTGTTTACTCAAAGCTCTGCAGTGGCTTTTGTTAAGCCTCGGCAATTTACACCTGTCAGTGTTGAGCCGGCATGAAGACCATGGCCATGTTTCCTGGGCTTTATGACTGCCGACCGGCAGATTCCAAAATGCTGAAATTCCGAAATGCCAAAATGTCGGAGAACTTCAAACTTGCCGAGTCGAATATACTCGCATAATTCCGCTTTCAATGGTACTCACCTTCTAGTCATATGTCCGAAATCCTTTATTCAATTTTCTAATTGCTCTTGATGGTTGGCAACTTTCACTAGATTCAATATTTTTTAACCCGCTTTTCACGGCATTAGAACAAAGTCGGCAAAAACTGCACAGAAAAATGAAAAACATGTTGTGAGCGATTGCTTAAATACCCTACATAAATACACTACCTTATGGGTTAGTAATATTAAATATGCTGCAAAAAAAGGGAGGAAATAGTTTTCAGCCCACAGAATAGTGTTCCATAATTTTCTTTTTAATTTTCCTGGAAAGCATGCTTCCTTTGAAATAGTTCATACCCTCTGGCAGCGTAGAAGCACTGAATTTAAACACACAAAAATCCTTTCTGCTGACATAGTTTTCCATTGATCTGATGGCTTAGTTCGGATGCCTGGCAGCGGAAATTAGGCAAACTCCTGGGGCCATAGAGCGGGAGCGAGGGAGATGCACCGATGTGTGCTTTTCACTCACTCCAATTGGCGAGTGTCGATGTGGCATTAAAAAGCAATTTTGCGGCTCAGTTTCATCGAAAGGTTCACCCAGTTTGACTGCCAGTTATTTTGGGTCTCGGCTTTTCACAATATTCCCTTTTTTTTTGGTTTTTATTGTGTTTGGTAACATAGGGGGAGGATGGGGGGGATTTGGTCGCTGACACTTTTAGGTGTAACTTTTCAGTGTCGTGCTTTCATGGGTTAATGTTACCTGTGTGTCAACATCGAAATTGGTTTTCAACGAAATCACTTTCGTTTGAAATGCTGCTGGCAGCTTTGGGGCAGTGTTTAATTGGTAGTGCAATAGGTTTACATTTCGTTGCCCCGAACTGTGTGCACTGGCTTTAAAAACAGGCATTTAAGCATTTGCATACCAAAATAATATGACATTTGCCATTGGTTAACTAATTGCTATTGCCTAACTTAATTGAATCAATTAGTAGGATTGAATGAAGAAGCCCTGTCAAAACAGCTCTTCTTGCGAACTCATACGTCTAATTTTTATAGATTTTAATTTAACTGGATCTTCGCTTACTCACCATTTTGTCGTCCTGGCACATACATACATATCACATGCACCCCAGGTGAGCAAATGGAATGCTTGCCAAACTGTTCAAAGTGTTCCTGACTAATGCATTGGCACGAGCAGGTGGATAAATTGTCCTGTTGCCGCCTGTCCGCCGCCTGACTGCCGTGTCCTGCTGCTCCTGCTGCTCCTGCTTTGCTGCTCCTGCTGGTTAACATTGTCTGAAAGCATTTCGCAGTGACATGCAACCAAATTGCAACTTAACGGGGCACGGAGGAGCAGCTCATCCGTCGGAGGGCGTGACCAGCCCCTTTTGCAACCCAAACTCCATCACCCTTGTTGTCTGTTCTATTTTGTATAATTTAACGAAAGCGCCAGACGGCGATGTGAAATGGCTTGGAGATGGGGGTGCGAACTTCTTTTTTAATGCAATTAGTGAATGCTGGAAAACATTTAACGTCCTTCCTCACACACACACCCACACACACACACAGCTAAACAGCCACACACACTCGTATATGGCTCTAATTGAAGCTGAAAGGCGCTGCAAATGAAGTAAACGCCAAAATGTTGTACGAAAATTTTGCGACGTCTAAAATGCAATTACGTAATCAGCATTCACAGGCAAAAAGCTTCGGGGGGTTTCCCCATTTGGCCAGACATGTTGTCAGAGAAAAAAGAAACGAAAAAAAAATGGTATCCAACTTAAAATCTATTTATCTCAATTGGTTTGCCCAAGTCCGAAGTGAATGACTATGATAAGGATATGCTGGCAGCTCCTTGACAACAATTTTGTTTGCTTGTTTGTCTGCCGCCCTTACGTGTCTGCATATGTGTGTGTGTTTTGGTCTAATTGAAAATTTGCATAAAATCAATTTTAATTGAAAATCCTGTCTTGGCCAGTTCAGAAAGTTAAGTGAACAACTCACTCGCTCACTCACTCACTCACTTACTCACTGATTCAATCGTTGGCCAACTGGGGCCAGACAAATATTGGCATTTGGCTTTCTTGCCAAGATTTTCGATAAGATTACGAATTCACATGGATCCCATATACATGACTTACATGTTTGTTCGCCTGTTTGCCAGCCGTATTTATTCATGCTGCCCGAAAACTGAGGCATTAAAAATTGAATTAAAGCCTCAAGTTTGCCCCAAGATCCTTCTGACTTCGCCTCGTTCGGTAGTTGGCAATTAGCAAAATTTCATTATTTAATTTATACATAAAGCAAATTGTTGTTCTCCACTGGCAGACAGCAGATAAATGCAGCACTTATCTCCACTGTTGTTCGTGTTTGTCATCGTCGACCTGTTCACTCGGGCAATTAGTTATTTAGTAGTTGCAATTGCCAGACTGTCGAAATTATTGTCCTTATCCCCCGGGAAGGACTCGGGGCCATTGTCCATTAAGTGTAGAGCTAAGTGAATTTTTAATACCTTAATGAGTTGAATAATGAGGACACTGTTCGTTGACAGACAGTGGGGTTAGTTAGTTAGTTACTTTCAGGTGCTTGAAAGAAAGCAAAGATGAATAAATTTAATATTTCGGAAGTATTCCATATACAAATGCTTAAATGCCCAACTATGCATTTTTCCAACCCATTTCAGCCATCACCAATAAACATCATCATCATCATCATGACTTTTATGGAGCTGAGCTCCCTCTTCAAAGCTCCTTCGTCCGTTCCCAAAGAAACCCCTTCGTGTTGTCCATTGTTCTCAGCTGTTAGTTTAGTGCTCATGGGGCATGCCAAAAATGTGAATAATAATTTTATTTGCCTTTCAATTTGCATATTCTCGTGTGTCCCCAGCACAGCTTTTTTAACTCTGCGGCTTGAGGTTGTCCCTTCAACACATCCTCACTCTCCTGCACTTAGCTCGTCACCGGACTTTGGTACACAGCGAAAAATAATCACTATGAATAATATATAAGTGAGTTTAGCCAGAGTGTTTAAGGTATATGTGCACAATCTGACCTTTAAACCCTTACAAAACTATATAGTATTAATTTAAAATAATTTAAAAATTAATATATAATTCAATGAAACCTTTTGCTACTGCTGTCTCCCAGTGTACCCTTCACTTTAGTGAATATATCCACCTCCAGTCCTCATCCACATAGTTTGCTTACAATGTAAGCTTTTGGCCAGTTTGACTTTTCGTCCATCAAGTTGTTAACATGTGTTGACCATGGACGGGGGCTGGCTGGAATGGCAGGGGGGTTTTCGGATGGCCTGGGCGAATGGGATTGGTGGCTGGTGGACAGAGCGTAGGTAGCAGTGCCGTCAAGTGTCTCTCGGTTTATTTATTCATGCACTTAGTGAGGCATTCAACGCTTCAGCTTCATTTCAGCCGGACCTTCTGGATGAATTTCTCTCAGCTAATTGCCCAGTCTCGCCGGGCCCACAACTCCGCCTTCCACCTTCCACCTCCCAATACCCGAGACTCTCCTCCTTGCCAATCAAAGCTCAAGTGTTGTCAGCTGTCCTGGCCAGGAGACGTCCTTCGGCTGTCCCGCTCCGCTCCGTTCCGTTTCGTCCGACCCAACCATCCAGTGCAGGTCCAAGTTCCCGGTCAAATCAGTGCGTGCCATTGTTGTTTATCTTTCAACTGCTGTCGCACCACCGAAACCTCCTCTGGATCCTGCCCCCCTTCGCCAGACTAAATGAAGCGTGTTCTTTGTATCTGCATCCGAACCTGAACCTGAACCTGAAGTCCAACTTATCGAATGCTTTGGCTTCTGTCTCTCCGCCCGCAAGTCAACTCCGAGCGACTTCCATGCAAATGAGCTTCGACTTGACTTCGATGAGTGGTTGTTGCCGGCGTCCCGGACATTTATTGAAAATGCAAGTGCTAATATTTGGACAACAAAAACCGTAACTTAATTGCGTAGTCATGTTTGTAGCAGGCAATTCAGCAGTTTGAGGAGTTGGGCAATTTCAATGGACTCAGAATGCATGAATGGGTGCACATTGAAGAGGAATTTTCCAAATTCCGAGGGCTTAATTATGTAAGCAAACGTCAGTTTGATCTATATAGGGAAAATTAAGTTTAATTTTGATTTTAGTCTTTAATTTTATGTTTATTAAGACTGTCTCTTTGTAAATCGGAATGTTTCTAAGATTCTAATATGATTTACTTATTGGAAAAACGCCTCCCATGTCACAGCTGCCAATCATGGAAATGGAAATCCAAGCCCAGAACCGACCTCAACACGAAACATCTTTCGATGGTTTTCCGGCTCCATTCGAACCCATTAGCTTAGCCAAATGTCCTTTCCCACAGCGCAAAAAACGCCACCAGAAATCAAAGGCTAGACAACAAAAGAAGGTTTGTCTTCCACAGACTAAATACCGTTACGCCCACAAATCACGCCCATCAGGGTAACCTCAGATACGAAAACTGAAAATAAAAAAAGATCTGCAAAAAACAAGGCAGAAATATACGTACAAGCACCATTGGAAAAGAAACCGAAATTGCAAAAAAATAAAATGACAGGAATTTTACAGGCAGTCAATTATGGAAGAGCCAGTCGGGGAAAACACATATACAAGTGCACTGAAAACAAAATAATAGTCAATAATAAATCAAAAATTAATTTGAATAAATTGTGTAGTCAAGAGAAAGTTATGAATTATATAAACTTAAAAATACGAGCGTACGCATAGCTTGCCAACTTTATTTTCAGTGTAGGAAAAGCTGAAACACAAGAAAGAAAAGTTGGTATTGTTGCTGTTCCCAAACGATGTTGCTGTTGCAAGTGTTGCTGTTGTTCCTGTTGTTGCCGCTGTGGTAGTTGTAGCAACTGGTTTTTGTTTTTGCTGGCGTGTTTGTAACCAAAACGCGCATTTTCCACAGAAGAGAAGCCAACAAAAAATGAGGGAAGGAGGAGCAGGAGGTGGACACCAAGGCGGGGCAAATCGACATATTGACAGACTAAATGGAGTTGTGGGTTTTGAGTAGTAAATCAAGTTAGGCACTCACACCGGACACACACACACGGACATTTTTGTGGGGGTCTAGACCCACACACTTGCCTGCATAAGCGAAAATTGCATACCGCAGAGAATTTACCACTCAAAAAAGAAAACACAAAGGCAGAGATGACACAGTCGATATGCCAGCCTTCAATACCCTTCCTAATGTTCTCCAAGGGAAAAATTGTAAAAAGCATTAAAGCAAATAGGCTTGGTATGGTGCGATTTAATACTCTTAATGTAATTAACTTTTTAAGAAAGTAAAGTATCTATAAAAACGAAACAGACAAAAATCACAGTACCCCGATGTGATTCAGAAGAGACGCAGACAAAAACCTTACAACAAGTTGGCCAAGTCAAAGGGGATACTTCCCGATCCGGTGGCTACCAAAATGTTTGGGGCGTTGCGGGCCAAGGCGGGTGGCTGGTGGCTGGTGGCTGGTGGTCGGTGGCCTTCCCTGTTCCGTCCGACGTTGGATGCCGCCGGGAGTGGGACTGTGGCTTTTTGTTGTCTGTCAAGCGGAGTGGCCAAATATGGTTGTTAGATTGGCCAGAAGAGCGAAGGCGGAACACGGCAGGAGCTGGCTAGGCATTTGCATAAACGAGTATATGTGTGCTGCCGTCTTGTCCTCCTCCAGGGACCTGTCTTCGGTCACTCCACTAGCCATTCTCTAAAGGAGTTGTTTTTTTGGCCAGCCGGCGGTGTGCTGCCTTTTTGCCAGTTAGCAGCGAATCAAAGGCAAAGTTCGTTTACTGCCAGCGAAGTTTGCTCGTCAATGTTGTTTGGGTTTTTCGCCCCGCGAGACAGCTTAGAATAGAGGATGTTGCCGCTGCTGCTGCTGCTGCTGATGTGGCTGTTGCTGTTGCCATTGCCGCTTATTGTCTTTGGGCGAGCTGTGTGCTCGGAGTACCCCCCAGTTTGGAGCCCCCAGGGATGGCTGCCCTGTAACGATTGCTGTTTGCACGCAAATATGAAAATCACTGCTGCAGCAGCTACATACATCAGCCACAGCCATCGACAACATCGTCAATTGTTGTGGAAAATGTGTGTTTAGCCTGTGGACAAGGCTCCAAAAATCCCACACTCAACTCGTCATCATCCATCCCATCCACATTGGGGAATATTTATGCAAAATACCAACCCATTCGATCCGACAATCGGACTGCGAGGGACAGAGCGTAGTATTCATGGTTCACAGTCACATTTGATCCATAAAACATGAGTCGATTTCGATTTGCGATTTAATGCAATCAGGTTGTTCGGTTCGAGAGTGTGGCGCTGGAAAAGCGGGCTGGGAAAAGGGAAAACGGCGGAGGTGGATGTGGAAAGCGGTGGCGAAATGTTTGCTGATAGACGGTTGTCTGTCAAAATGTGTGGCGAACAGCAATTGGCATTGTCTCCCGTGGTGGAGCAAGTGCATCGTCATTCAGTGGAATTCATCCCGGATTAGGTATGCTGATCAGCAGCAGCAGTGCTGAATAGTTGGGTCAAATTAGTTAGAGGTGGATTTCAATAACAAGAAGATTATTAAATAAAGTGCTAGGTTTGTAGAATATTTTGCGAACTATGGTGAAATGGAATCTATTTCAGTAAAGCTAGTAAGTTTGGCTTAACCTTTTATTGATCCTTTAAGCCAACTTATATATGCTTTCAAACCGCATTTGAATGCTTGTTCCCATGTGGTTCCTAAAAACTTGTACTATACCCTGTTCTTTTTGCTCCGCCACAATCTCTGTTTGGTTTTGTCTGCAGCCACAACGAAAATCCTTTTTGCCGTTTTGACAATAACTTCATTAGCAACAAACCGACAATCACTCGACTTGACTTCGCCCTGTGCCCATGTGCTTCACTGTACCCCTTCGACCTCGGTTGCTTCACTGTATCTCACCCCCGCACTCCATTGTCCCTCCAGCCAGCGACGACCATTTAGCAACTTTTAATATGCGAGTGTGTGTTCGTTTGGCAGTAAAAATCAACAGCTTCTTCCAATGGAGTGTCTGGATGGACTTTGGTTTCTCCTGTTGAACTTGTTCCATCCAAAACCAGGCACCCAAAAAGTGCAGCGAGCAATTAGGCAGAGGTCGATAGAGCAGACCATACACTGGGCAAAAAACTTACCAACTAAAATTATAATTATGACGGAATTAGATGATATTTTAATTGGAATTTTTAAGGTATGGGTGTAAGCACTACTTTTATGATTTAAATTGAGTAAAATGAATGATTTCTTCTTGTGTAATAAACACCCCTCGATTTTTACATAAGAGTGCTTTGGGAAAGTGTTCTTTCGACCTCAAGAAGTGCACTCGCCATCCGATGGTAGTCAAATATCTTTCGGCATTTATTGACATTTGAGGGGCGTGGTCGTCTGGAAATTTACTACAAATTGGCAATCAGTGTTAGGTGAAGGAGCTGCTATTTTGCTAAGAAGAAAGCTGAAAGAGTCATCTTCATGTTCATTTAGCGTCGAGTGGGTGATGCTTTTGTTCCGGCACTTGCCGCATCTGCCAGAGCCATTTGGGGTTCAGGGTTCAAGTGGCTCGGCTGGCCAGAGGCGTCGTTACAGCCCGTACAAGTTTCCAATTTAATTAGACAAATTTTTAATTGATATCATATGGCCAAAGCCCCGCAATTGTCGGCGCATACCGCCTAACTCCTCGGCTGGCTTTTCAAAGTAGCCCCCGAAAGTTTCCCCAGCAACTTGTTAAGGAAATTGCGTTGCAAGAAGAGCGCTGTCGGTGGCGGCAACTGAGGTCCTGCCAGCAAATGCAATTATTTGCCTCAGCCAGTATGGAAAATTCTGGAGCTGGGTGCCGAGGATTCACTCGAAATGTGAACCGCTGCCCCGGGCACTCAAACAATTCAAGTTTGTCGGGGATCCCTTCTCGAGTGATTCCTTGGAAGGTGTGAGCATAATGGAATTTGAATGCACTTCAAGCGGCAGTAGTTGCGTTGCCAGCATGTTAACACAGTTGAAAACTCGGTGCCACTTCAGAAAGTTGGCAGAAGACAAAGGGATATCAGCTTATATTGCTCCTTACCAATTAGTTTAAAAATGCCTTGAAATTGAATTAAATGCGAGATCTTCTTCCCGCGCTAGTTCACTTTCGAGAGTGTACATGAACAAAAGAAGTTTTTAAAAATGTTTCAAAAGAGCTATACAATTTTGTGCACTCATGGGAAAGTATACAATTTTTCCTATTTGCCTTAAATAAATAGGTACTTGAAATCATTTTTGGACTATCCTGACCCCCATTAAGAGGGATTCTCTGATAATCTATGGTGAACACAATTTATGCAAAGCTCCCTGGAATTTCAAGCAACTTTGCCGGCAGGTGCCCAACTATTTAGCCGTCCTCTTGCTTCCAGTCTATTTCCCCAGGAACCCTTTAAGCGCATTTTAGTGTTAAGTAAACAAGTGCATAATTAAGGAGATTCTAAACCAACATATAGCAGCAGCAGGAGCAGGAGCTGGAGCAAGGATACCAGCCAGTCAGCAGGACATAGCCAGCATTTAAAGGGCAAGCCGGGAAATCCCAACTCTCGACTCTTTCCCCCTCTCCATTCCGTGGCCCAGCGTTTCGCCCTTTTCGCCAGGATGTCAGTGACAGGCGATAGACAAACACACAGGACGAAGCGCCAAGGGATGGATATTCGTGGGGGAGCGGCGAAAAGCACCGGGTAGATAATGTGCCTGCAGGTCATAATATTAATTGTTTTTACCGTTCAGCACTTAAGGGGGCCAAAAGGGTTGTGTTCCGCCGGCCCGCCTGTTTGTCCACTTTACAGCGCAGGAAAATAAAGGAGGCGGCAAACAAAGTGGGCCGTATTGAATGTCTTTGACAGCCGCTGGCACGCCCAAAAGTATGCTTTCCAAATTTGCAATTAAGCCGACGCGTGTGCCAGGACATTGCTTTGATTCAATTAGCCAAAGAACCAAAGAGCCCAAGAAGAGCTGGTGGGCATCAGGAGCAGGAGCAGCAGCAGCATCAACAGCACCAGCATCCTAAGCCACATCATCCTGGGTCCTTGTCCTCGCTCCTGCGCGCATTCCTACGCCGATTCATTAAGTCGACGAACTCCTATTAATTGAGCATTTGTGCGGCTTTCGGGGACTGCCCACAGCGCCACTTGTCGACGGCAATCGCCGCCAGTTGACAGGCCAAGTTTGCTGGTCCCACCCCGCTTTTCCGGCCACATGTCCACCTTTGTGTCAGCTACATTTCCGGCTTTGCCTGCGACTTAATTTGATTAAAAGTTTGCGGACAAACAAGGAATTTCCCGCAAAGCCCCAGCCCAAAGTCGCCGTCCAAATAATTGATGAAAGTGGCAGGCCGCCAAAATCGGGAAACAAAAGAACTTGTTTCCTCATTGAACATTTTAATGATTTAATTGTCCAAACAATTAGGTGGCAAATCGCTGATGAAGAAAGTTGAAAGTTTCTGGAACAAATTGTAGGTGAGTTCGTAGACAAAGTAAGCCCAGGGATAAACGCTTGTAAAGCTAATTAGATAGGCAGTTTTTGGGGTTGGGAAAACTGGAGTGAGGAAGTAGAACCGATTAAGGATCAATGCTTCAACTAAAGTTTTCAGAGCTGTAAAATTTGAGGAAATGCTGTATGTAAGTAAACGTTAAGTCATAACTCGATATTTAAGTTTGCTAAGCTGCCTAAGTGCTTATGTTTATTGCAACTTATCTATACCTATGTAAAATGTATCTTAAATATTAATTAGCACACATTTATTTTTGCCAAAATACGGCAGCATAATACCAACCACCCAGACCATGTAAGCTGTACACTTAGAGCTGCAACGAATTTTCCATTTTAGCTTCTTGCCTCGAGTAGCTCATATCAGCATTTTAGCCCGGTTAAGGCCATTTAAATTCCAAATAATATTTCAGGATGCTCCCCGGATCCCCAGACAACCGCACTTACCATGGCCATGTCTTCCTGACTTGCATATTCATGCCGGTGAAGTGGACTCGGCTTATAACTTTATGCACATGTAACTGACAATCAAGCAAGCGTCAAAACAAAAACTTGAGCGAAAGACAAAGGCAAAGAAAACTCCTGGCAAGACAGTGCTTGGAAAAACCCCGGGATGCAGAAGCCAAGAGTGTTTGTGTTCTCAACTCCATGACACTCCAGGGACCTCCTGACAACCTCTGTGTCTTAGGATTTTCGGGGTTTTCTGGTTCGTGCATGGCCTGCTTAAATGTCAGGAGCACAACACAAACGCGTATGTGTTGGCCCAACCAACAGGAAGCGGAAGGCAATGTCAAGAATTCAAATTATTCGGTACACAAAAAATGGAGGGGATATCTCCTCACTTAACCGCACTTTTTGTGTGGCTCGTTGCCATTACTTAATTGAATTGACTGCAAATACTTTCCTTTGTTTTTGCCACGGATTTTTCCGGACCCGACTCTTCGTTCGCCTCGCCTTCCGTTCGATGATTACAAAGCGCAGCCAAAGGAATTTCTCATTATTGACCACAAAAGTCGTCGCTGGATCACCGCTAACAATGTCTCTGTTACAAATGGCATTCCGCTTCTCCACTCCCCTGAAAATCGAGGAGCATGAGCGAAATGGAATTAAAAATCGTTTGATGGCAAAACCCAATGGCTAGATTAATGTAAAATTCAGTACAAACCAAAGATACCCGACTAGTTGCATCTGGGAAAAAAATAGAATTAATTAAAACCGAAAGCCATCGGGGAGGTGACATCAAAGTGTTTCTTTGTTCTGGCTTTGGATTCTCGGGTCTTCCTGAGCAAATACCAAAAAACTTCAATTAATGTAAGCAAATGAAGCTCAAATCATTCTCTCTGTTTGAGTGTCTGGAACAGTGGTCGGTAAATGAAGTTGGTGATAAAAGAGTTTATATACACATAGATATATATTTTTACACCCCAAGTCCATTCCAATTTCTAAAACTCATAAAACCAAGTGGAAAAGTAGAAAAGAAAACTCATCACTCGAGCTAATTTAAGCTAAACAAAAGCACAAAAATTTTCTCATTACATGAGCACACACATTTCATTTTTCCGGCCCACCATAATTTTCCCCCATAAAACGTCAAATGTGCCACTTAAAGTGGCCCACACCCAGATGCGGGCATCCTCGATTCAGAATCCTGGCCAACAGTCCCGGTCCCACAGGTGTTTCGACCGCCCGGACGTTCTTCAAATTAAATGAAATGCGTAAAAATGGCAACAATTTGATTTTGTCAGATTTTCCAGGGGGAAAAGGACCCACTCACAGACGCAGATACACGGGGCGGATACTTGACGGCAATGAGAATGGGGAGTATCGTAGCTGAGGCACGTAACCGTCTCGGGATGGTCGAGCAACCCCCGAAACGCATGTTTTATGCAATATTACCTCCCTTTCCCACCCACCAGCCACTCCTCCTGCTTCGAATTGCACGCGCTGAGCTCCCAAGTTGCTAATTTAAGTGTAATAATCCTCAAAGCCAAGGAAACGTGAGCCAATTTATATGCAAGCATTAGGGTAAGTATTGCCATGGTCGAGGGGAGGGTGTGGCAGAGGGAAAGCTGAGATATGGCAGCAGGTCCATTTACCTGATGGCCAGATTTGTACTAAATTACTGGGAACTAGTTCGCTCTACTAGATGGACTGTGGTTATACTCTCAATATATATAACAAAGACTCTCAATCATTTTAAGAATAAAATCGCACTTACTATACATATTATTGCAATACTACCAATATTTATAATTTTATGATCAAATTGTAATATTTTTCTTAATAAGACTTAGTTTTCCCTCAGTCTTACAGCTTACTGCTCAAAAGTGATTGAAAGAACCCTAGTTATAGAGCTCAGTACTAATGCTGAACCTTCAGCTCTATTGGCCATCTAAATATCCCCTGGCTTTGGCTAATAATTGTGGAATGGACGCGGTGGCCGACAAACCCGCAGACAATTGTTTATTGAGGGATCCCAGGTTTTGGCCCACACCCTCGACCAAAAATTATGATGCAAACAACCACAACAAACAGACCCCACAAACCCCCCACCAAAAGTGTTGTACGTGCCCGTTGTTAAAATAAATTTAATATTGATTCAGCTTTTGTAATGAGAAACGCGACAGCATCAAAAGTCCACTTAAAACCCACGGCCTAGTTGGAAGCCATAATGCTCTAATGGAGACTGGGGGGCACAAAATCCCCGGGATGTGGGGGATGTTGTCCAGGGTAACACCGCTGTCAAATGTTGCTGTTGTTGCACTTTAGCTGCCCGAAATTAAAAAGCATTTAAATTATGCTGATGACCAGAGAGAAACAGAGAATAATCGGCAGTGGAGTGGCAGAAGGGGGAGTCCTTTTTCCACACCCCGCTATATATCCCCCTATTACATCACGCTGGACTAGCCAGCAAATGCCGCCCATTTCATACTTGTTATCCCTAACATGGGGCCATTTCATTATAATGCTTGTGGGTCCATCGGCAGACACCAAAAGCACTTTACACGTTTCAGCCGGCCCTTTCATTAAGTTTGGCATATAACATAAATGATAAACAAGGATGCGCGGCGGTTGGGCGGTGTGGAAGGAATTACAATAGAGTACTTGAATTGCACACAGGCGGGGCACTGGGAATTTTTGGAAAATTCTTACCACTTTATTACAGAGAGTGGAAGAGTTAAATGCCAATTCTAAATAAACGTTTGAAGTGCCGAGGCAGGATATTTGCAGAACTGTGAGTTACATATCACACCAAAGCATTTCTAGGACTCAAATAATAATAATTTATTTGCTTAAAGCTGCTAACCTTTAAGTAGATTTAAAGCATTGGTCAGAAAGAAAAAATGTAATGATTATACCATTTTGAAGCTCTGCAAACTTTTCGTACAATTTCATTGACAACACCATTCTCACTCCATATTTAAGGATGCTTACTTTTCGAGCAGCTCATTAGGCTAAAGCAAAAGTCCTGTTTTGTGGGCTTGACAAAGGTCGACCAACTGAGAGGACATCAAATCTAAGACTGTCGCATTTATTTTTCACTTTTGCATAAAGTAAATTTTAATATTTAGACCGCCTGCAGAGTCAGCCGAAAAAGAGGTAAAGGGTCCGCAGAGCAAACTATCGTCCTTTTGGCCACTCCTTAGCTGTTGTGACTCCTATTTTTGATAAGCCCCGGCAGGTGAGGATTGCTGCCCCCACCACGCTTTTTACCCAACTCTCGGTAGACATTGAAATGGAAATCTGCCCAAAGTTCCAGAATGCAATTAATTTCAACGCCAAAACTCATTAATATCCAGCGAGGAAGGACACTCGAGCAGTCCAGAGTCCTTGGCAGCTACCTTTTTGTGTGTTAGCCCTTTTGCTATTTACCTTGGTTAATAATAAAGCAGCCAAAGGCGCGCCTTGTATTATTTTCGCCCACAAAGATGAAAACAAACTCAAACTTGTTGCTCGCCCAGAGCTTTTCATATAAAATGAAAAAATTCCGCCTCTACCTTTTTATTTACCCCTTTTCCTCGGATTTCTCTTTTTTTTTTGGCTGCTTTCTTTGAGGCAATGATTTATGGCCAAAGGCCAGAAAAGGTCCTGGCCGGGAAATGAAGTTCAAGGCATCGTAAGTAGTTTCGGAATCGTTGAGGAAACGCCGAAACTCCAAAAACGCTGCTGGAAAGTGTAAAAACTCATTCTATCCTTTTGGCGCTCATTCCATCGTCCTGGCACTCCGCTGCTCGTTACCTTGCTCAAATTGAAAGGCTCACTCGGGGCTCTCGCGAAAGGATTTGCCGGAGATCTTGAGTCCCTCTTAGGCAGTTGGAAAAAAGTTTCATTGTTGTCCCGGGATTTGGGCAAACAAAATTAAGTAGTCTGCAAGTTTTTAATTAAAAAAGGACGAGCGACGTGTGCCTTAAGCGGCTAAGATGCGGGCCACCCTTTGGGCCAAAAGGTGGGGCAAGGATCTCTTTAAAACTGAAACTCCATTATATGGTTCGGGGGGATTCATTTATAATTTTTTCCAAGCCTCGGGCATATTTAGTATAGGGATTAAATTTTAATCTTAACAAAGTTTATCGCAGCTAATGTTGTTTTCAAGCCTTTATTGACCCAATTCAAGTTAAATTATAGATGGCTTATGAAGTAATTTTAGGATTTAACAAGCATTGAGTGATTCCAAAGAACAAAAATGCCATCAAAATGTGAACAAGCTCTATGACATCCAGACAAAAGTCGAGGATCCCCACCTGTAGGTCGCGTATATGGGCACAAATTGCGTGGCCGTTGGCAGGAAATTTGTTTAATCTCCCAACAAATTGGCGAAGACACGCAATCCAGCGAATGCGAATCGCCAGTCAGGCCAATCGAGCCGAGTGTTAAGCCAAAACTTGATGAGATGCAAATGGATTTGCGAGATAAAGAGCAGACTGCGACTGGCTGCAGTTAAGAGGAAGAGGAGGATCGAGGACCAGTTGGGAGACGGAGACTGAGAGGTGACTGGAACACAGTCCACATCCAGACCCAGAGCCAACTCCAGACGTGGGCCCGGTCCATGCCGGCTTATTATTAACTGTATAATGTAATGTGTAGGCAGAAAATTGATTTATTATCAACGTCAGTTAATTTTTTTCGCATTTTATAAATTAAGCAACTCCACAGCGGGCAACTATTTCTCGCAAAAAAAAAAAAAACGGCGAAAAATAAATCACAAATTAAGTTGTTGGCTCCCACAGTTAACCAGACCGAAAGAAAAGCCCAAAATAAATGAAATAAAGCCAAACAGAATAACGCCCGTCATCCGGAGATAAGGCCAGCTTGTTTGGGGTGACAAACTCCACACCACAGGAGGATGACTTCCAGCCGCCAAGAGAGGAGCAGGCGGAGCAGGGGGATGCCAGGAAGATCTGAGATGGAGCGGGGAAGCTGGGATGGGAGTCATCACGTCACAGTCACTTAATAATTTATCGCGCCTACTTTTTATGTGCGTTTCTGTCCCATTCACCTGATACCCTAACCAGAAGTTAAGCCAAAGCCACGGATAGCTACAAATTGCTTATTAAATAATAATAAGTCAAAGAAGAAAATCATGGTACATCCTTTTTTTCTATTAAGGAACCCCCTTACGTTACTTTAGATTCTATGAAAAATGTATGCTGATTTAATATCAAATAATGCCTGTAACGTCATGTTTGCTGACTTCACACAACCTAATCTACTTAATATAACTTCATATATCGATATAAGCATGTGTTCTTTATTATCCTGTGCAATCTTAATTTGAGAGCATCTCCACTTCGACTAGAATTCATTCGATTATCCACCGTCTTGTTTATATTATCTTAGTATCTTAATGTTTTCTGTTCGTCGTCGTCTGAGATATCTTGGATTTTATCTGCTAGGTAGGCGCCTTGCCAAGTTGCGAGTTGTGCAAAAAGGAATATTTGTGTAGGCCCAGACGAAAAAAAAAGACAAATCAAATAGGAGCCGAAAATAAGTAAGATAACAGGGGACAACTATATAAAAAAAGACGCAGACATGTATTAAAATACACGCTCCTCTTATCTTAAGTGGGCACTTTATTATTAAGACACCCATTAAAAATTCAATATGATATCAAATAAACTCCTGATCGAGATAATTGTCATCTGTCTCTTCCATAAAAACCAACCCACTCAACTTTCGATTTCTGATCGATATTGTTCGTTATTTTTATGATTGCTGTTACCATTGTTACGATTGGGGCGGAAGTCCAGCGAGTCAGTGGAGCCGTGACAAGTTTCCAATTGCATTTCATCAAAGTTTTCGTCAATTTTCGGGTTCAACAGCAAATTGCTATTAAATTGCCACACAATTGCGAATGCCATAAATCGAATGGAATTGAAACGAATCGTATCGAATCGTATTGAATCGAATCGAATCGAAACGGAGCGGTTGAAGTGGAGTTGCCTCTGCTGCAGGTTTGATTCCATAACCATGTCCATGTCTATGGAGCCGACCAACTCCCGCACTCCCACTCCCCGGAGCTGGAATTTAATGGCCTGGTTTTCCGCTTGGTTAACTCAATTTGCGTGGCTTCTTTCAATTAGGTTTCCGCTGTCTGCTTTGTTGGCTGCAAAGCTCATTTCACTTAAATATAAAATTCGTTATTTGTTTATTTGTCGCCCATAGACGGGGAGACGGGGGTTCCGTTCAAAGAGTTTTTATGGATATTCCGCTGAACTCGTAAAATATAAATGTTGAGTAGTAGTGCTTTCCATTTGTCAGCCGCAAATGAGTTCGACGACAGTTTTTCGTAGAGCTGTGAGGGAGGCTCGGCAGGTGCAGGTTGACCCAACCCGTTTTCGGCCACAAACCGATCCCATTTGCACCTGGGTGGCTCCATCAGAAGGTAACCCGAAACCGAAACAACTGCTAATCAATAATGAAGCGCTGATGAATCAATTAAATGGCATTTCGGCCACACAAAACTTATCCAAGTGCAGTCATTTATCACACGACCCATAAAGAAGCAGCCATTCAATGCAGCAAAAGTCATTAAAGTGGGCTACGTCCTGTAACTCCTTAACCCTCGTGCCACATGCGCCACACGGACGAGGAAGCTGGCCCAAAACGATAAACGCGAAATTATTTCAAGCAAATAATGCGAATTTAATGTGACATCCGACAGGCGACAAGAGACTCGCCAGGAGGAGGAGCAAGTCCAAGTCCAAGTTCCGAGCCAACAAGCCAATGAAAGCCAAGGAGATGGCCAAGCGAAGACAAAATCGCAAGCCAGCAATCAAATATGTTCAGGGGAACTTGAATATGACAGGGGAACTTGAATGCTCTTACATATAGTAATAAAAAAATAACTAAATAATTAAATATTAAAAAATATCTATATTTTTAGCAAACTTTAATGTTTACTAGTCTTATCTCTTTTAAAACTATTAACATTTTTATTTAAAAGAAACTTATGTGTGAAACAATTACATAATTGTCTCGCATGAATAATAAAATGTGGGATCTGAACATCTGAACTTAGTTCAAACTTCTTTATAATATTTAGTCATAAAGTAAGGTTACAGTAAGTAATACCTCAGAGCGGATATATAATTTTCACATAAGATGTATTTAGGCTGCACCCATTTCATTCTAAGCTGTCCAATAAACCCGCCTTTGCCCTTTCCTATCCGAAGGAGGATACCTTGATACCTGCTGGCAGTTTCCAGTCCTCCTTTTGTCCAGTTTGATGTGACAGCCGATGGTCCGCTCCATCCCCTTTCACTGCCTCAAGAGGGGAACTCGTGAGTCCCATCTCCACAGCCCTGACAGACACCAAATGACGCATTATTGAACTGTCAATGGAAGTGACAAAGGGTTAACAGTGTCACCATGGAGGACTACCCATTTATTTCAGTCGCCCCTGCTTTTCTCGCCTTAACATAATCATATGCTGGTTGGTTGGTTGGTTGTCCAATATGGTTTAAACTAGGGTTGATGACAAACTTACATTAAAGAAGTATGGTTTAGGATACTAGATGAAATACCTATTACATTCTTATAATCCTCTAAATATTGGAACTAGGAACCCAACTATATCAAGATATGTTAAAGCTGCCACCCGTGGGATTTACCATATTGCATGATGGACAGAATGAAGTTCCACAAGTTTGGACTTCATCTATTCACTTTTTCTTTCACTATCACTATCTCTGTGTGAAAAGTTTCCCCAGAAACTTTGGCCAATCTCAAAGCCCCGAGGCGAGTGAACATTTCGAGCTGGCATATTTATGGTATGAGCTGGGAGGCATCTCACCTTGCCTTCCTGACCTGGGCTTGGCCTGGGCTTGTGGCCAGGGTTATGGCCCTGGTTTTGGCCTGGCCGACTATCAGTGGGTCAGTGTCATCATCCGAGCCGCACTGCTGAGCATCAAATGGCCGTTGGCCAATAAAGCCCAACACTTGGCCAGGGTGTGGGTATGTCTCGACTGGCGACCAGGTCTCTCTCCGCATCATCTTTTGGGCCGGGCTCTGGATTCGAATGCGAAGCTGCGAATGCGCCTGAAGTCGGAGATGGGGCAGATGGAGGTGCTCACGTCACTTTTCTTGTTTGATAAGGATCCGCAATCGAGAACGAAGACAGGGCGAAGGCGTACGGTCGAATATATTGGAATTTTATTATGCATGACAGCTCCAAAAAAAAAAGGAGAAACAACAATGGACACTCCCCCGACAACAACGGCAACAACAAGGAGCGGCTGGGTCAGTGTCGGGGTCTCCAGATGAACCCCTTCCCCGAACTCCTCCAACTTAACCCTCTGCTTACCTGTTTGACAGCGGGTTGCCTCCGATTCGTCCGCTTGCTTCGATTGGAGTTACCAAAATGCTTAGCCATGTGAGAAGAGATTGCGTTATTCATATTTTAATTTTACTTGTTTAAGGCCTCCTCATCATTTTTCCCTCATTTCTGTTCGGCTTTGATTATTATTTTGTGTTTGGAGAACGATTCTTGAATATCGATAAGGTGCCAAGGCGGAACGGCTGCTTTGTTGTTGGTTCTTGTTCTGCATGTTTTGTGCATGATTATGTAACATTTTTTGGTGGCTGACCCGTCGTCCAAGCGTTCCTCGAAAAGGAAACATCGATTTATATTTTGACAAATGATTTACCAATGAGTTGACAGTTTTATTCGGCTTATTTTCCCCTTTTTTTATGGAAACGGTTAATAAAAGAAACAACGAGGAGGGAACATGTATTTAATTAATTAAGTCGCGTCAAGATACAAAATCCGAATGGCGATAAAGGAGCCAATAACGAAAAACATTAAGCCTTGTTTGGGATAAAAAGTGCCTGATATAAAATGACTAATGATGAGTTGGCAAATGAAAAACTGCATTTGAATACAGCCACAAATTAAATCCTTTAAACACAAAGCATTGAATTTCCAATGGAATCAGTTACCTCTCTGCTAATCGGTATATCAAATAATGGAAATTGCAGCCAAACAAAGGCGAAAAATGTCAACATTTTAGATGAATGAAATCACTAAAGCGGGAATATGCCATTTATAACGTTTTTTAGCAAATTACTCTTTATTTAGAAGCTGACAAAAGCAAATATTAAATTAGTCCGCAGATGATAAAATGCAATAAATGGAGGTTTTAAGCCAGCAAGTGCCAGTTGAGCGGAGATCGTAACTGCAGCTGGTTATAGCGACCAAAACTGAGAGTTTATTCAATAACTAAAATATAAATTAAAGTGAAATGTCGACCACCTTCACCATAAATGGACAACCGTATACAGGTATGATAAGACACTAGGCATAGGATCCTTTAAGTGTACTGAGTATCTCTCGTCTTGTCAATAAATCCCGATCTGTGCCAGTTAACCTTACCGACCTCCCACCGGACATAACTCTGAACACCTTCATCCGGGAGCACGCCCAACTGACGGCCACGAAGTTCATGTGTCTGGAGGGAGGATGTGGAGCCTGTGTTTGCGCAGTGAGCGATGGGAAGAGCACCTGGACAGTGAACTCGGTGGGTCGAAGGGCAGCCAGATCATTCCAGCTCTAACTGTGCTCCTACTTCTGCTCCTCGATTTTCAGTGCCTCAAGCTGCTGAATACCTGTGCCCAGCTGGATATCATTACGTGCGAGGGACTGGGTAACCAGCTAACGGGCTACCATCCCATTCAGAAGCGGCTGGCCAAGATGAACGGCACCCAGTGCGGCTTTTGCTCGCCGGGATTCGTGATGAACATGTATGGCTTGATGGAGCAGCATGGCGGCAGAGTGACCATGGAGGAGGTGGAGAACTCCTTCGGTGGAAACATTTGTCGCTGCACTGGATATCGTCCCATTCTGGATGCCATGAAGTCCTTCGCGGTGGACAGCACCATTGATGTTTCCGAAGAGAACGTTGATATTGAGGATCTCAACCTCTTGGCTCGAAACTGTCCAAGATCGGGAAAAGCCTGCAAGGGTGCATGTCGACAATCTAAACTAATCTACGAGGATGGATCCCAGTGGTACTGGCCAAGCTCACTGGCGGAAATATTTGAGGCGCTAGAAAATGTCGGGGATTCGGAAGAGTTCATGCTGGTTGGAGGTAATACGGCTCATGGTGTCTATAGGAGATCCCCCGACATAAAGCATTTCATTGATGTGAATGGAGTGGAGGATTTGCATCAGTATAGTTCAGATAAGGAAAAACTAACATTGGGGGCTAGTCTCAGTTTGACCGAAACAATGGAAATAATACGAAGCACTTCGAAGCAATCAGGATTTGAGTATCTTGAGGTCCTGTGGCACCACATCGACCTAGTCGCCAATGTTCCAGTTCGAAATGTAAGCAACCTTATATGTTATTAGAACATTTTAATATTTTAAGTTTCAGTCGGGCACTTTGGCAGGCAATATTTGTACCAAAAAGGAACATCCGGAGTTTCCATCCGATATATTTATATCCTTCGAAGCTCTGGATGTCAAGGTTGTTGCCATGAAAGGCATCGACGATGAAAAAGAAATGACTCTAGAGGAATTTTTGGGTGATACGGATAGAAAAATGCTGCTCAAGGCTTTTATTCTACCTAGTTACCCCAAGGATATGTATATTTACGACTCCTTCAAGGTAACTCAAATCAAAACAAACCTTAAATAACTTTTTATTATACAACTATTCACCATCTTTAGATCATGCCACGAGCACAAAATGCCCATGCTTATGTCAATGCAGGATTTCTTCTGGAATTGGATGGCAACTCCAAGGTGAAATCTGCCCGTATTTGCTTTGGTGGAATTCGACCGGACTTCATTCATGCCACAGATATTGAACAACTAATGGTGGGTCACAGTCCCTACGAATCCAATTTGGTGGAGCAAACATTCAGCAAGCTGGAGGGTCTGGTCAAACCGGATGAGGTTCTACCCGATGCCAGTCCCGCCTACCGTTCCAAATTGGCCTGCGGACTGCTCTACAAGTTCCTCTTGAAACACGCCCCCGATGCGGAGGTCAGCGGAAAGTTCAAGAGCGGCGGTGAGCTGCTCCAGCGGCCACTCTCATCCGGCATGCAGCTCTTCCAGACCAATAAACAGACCTACCCCGTGACACAGGGCGTGCAGAAGCTGGAGGGCATGATCCAGTGCTCCGGAGAGGCCACCTACATGAACGATGTGCTGACCATTTCCAACTCCGTTTACTGCGCCTTTGTTGGCGCCACAAAGGTGGGAGCCACCATCGACCAAATCGATGCTTCGGAAGCTCTCCAACATCCAGGAGTGGTAGCATTCTACACTGCGAAGGACATTCCCGGAACGAATACTTTCTGTGAGCCCAGTTTTGGTTACGAAGCGGAGGAGATCTTCTGCTCTGGAATGGTGCGCCACTCCGAACAGCCTGTGGGTGTAATCGTGGCTCTAACTGCTGACCAAGCACAAAGGGCCACAAAACTGGTCAAGATCAGCTACAGCAGCCCTAGTTCCGACTTTAAGTTGATGCCGAGCTTGAAGGATGTGTTCTCCTCCGAAACTCCAGATACTTCTCGCATTATACCCTTGGTTATATCAAAGCTTAAGGAAGTTAAGTTTTCTGACAAACCTGATTTGGAAGTAAGGGGCATATTCGAGATGGGACTGCAGTATCACTTCACCATGGAACCCCAGACCACTATTATTATTCCCTTTGAAGATGGACTGAAGGTCTTCTCGGCTACCCAATGGATTGATCAGACTCAATCAGTGATTGCTCATACCCTGCAGATGAAAGCCAAAGATGTGCAACTAGAGGTAACACAAATAATTTAATTAAGTTTGTTTAGTATAAGTTAACTACTTTCGTTACAGGTTCGCAGATTGGGTGGTGGATATGGCTGCAAAATATCCAGAGGTAACCAGGTTGCCTGTGCAGCCGCCTTGGCTGCCCATAAGCTAAATCGTCCCGTTCGCTTTGTCCAATCGCTGGAGTCCATGATGGATTGCAATGGAAAAAGGTGGGCCTGTCGTTCCGAATATCAGTGTCACGTAAAGACCAGTGGCAGGATCGTCGGGCTGTCCAACGACTTCTATGAGGACGCTGGCTGGAACACAAATGAGAGTCCTGTGCAAGGACACTCCACTTTCACAGCAGCCAACTGCTATGAATTCACCGATAGCAACTTCAAGCTGAGTGGCCATGCTGTTCTTACCGATGCCCCCAGTTCCACTTGGTGCCGTGCTCCTGGATCTGTGGAGGGCATTGCTATGATGGAGAACATCATCGAGCACGTGGCATTCGAAATTCAGAAAGACCCAGCCGAAGTGCGACTAGCAAACATTAGTAAGAAGAGTAAGATGGCAACCGTACTTCCAGAGTTCCTCAAGACTAGGGAGTACTACTCCCGGAAGAAGGAGATCGAGGCATTCAATGCCAACAACCGATGGAAAAAAAGAGGCTTGGGTCTCTCCTTGATGAACTTCCCCGTCATCTACATTGGGCAGTTTCCGGCAACGGTGACCATTTACCATGTCGATGGCACTGTTGTGGTTACCCACGGTGGCATAGAAATGGGTCAGGGTGAGTAAGGGGGCTGTCTTTCATTGGACTTGTACTGATTACCCTTTTTATTCTTGATAGGTATGAATACGAAGATAGCTCAAGTGGCGGCCTACACCCTAGGAATCGATTTGAGCTACGTGAAAGTGGAGTCCTCAACTACCATCAATGGAGCCAATTCGATGGTCACTGGCTATGCCATCGGAAGCGAGAGTGTCTGCTACGCAGTCCGTAAGATCTGCGAAACGCTCAATGCCCGATTGAAGCCAGTGAGAAAGGCCAAGGCCACTTGGGTGGAGACCGTGGAGGCGGCCAATGCCCAGTTGATCAACCTCATAGCCTCGGATCACTACAAGACCGGCGACATGCAGAACTACCATGTGCTGGGACTGGCCCTTTCCGAGTTGGAGATGGATGTGCTGACCGGCAACATTCTGATCAGACGGGTGGACATCCTAGAGGACGCTGGCGAGAGCCTGAGTCCCTGGATAGATGTCGGCCAAGTGGAGGGCGCCTTCGTCATGGGCCTGGGCTACTGGCTCAGCGAGCTGCTCATCTACGAGGGCGACAATGGTCGCCTGCTGACCAACCGCACCTGGAACTACAAGCCCTTGGGTGCGAAGGACATTCCCATTGATTTCCGCGTTGAACTGGTCCACAATCCACGACCGAGTAGCTCGGGTTTCATGGGCTCAAAGGCCACCGGAGAGCCTCCTTGCTGTTTGGCTGTTAGTGTGATTTTTGCACTTCAACAGGCTCTGCAATCAGCGCGCCAGGATGCAGGCCTTCCTCGGGAGTGGCTTCGCTTGGGGGCACCTACAACTCCAGAGACTCTGTTGCTTAATGCTGGCCACCAAGTTTCGGAGTTCAAGTTAAAATAATGTCAATTTCATATATCCAAGTGCGAGTATACCTATTGCAAATGTATATACTATAAAATATTATAATCAAAAATATACATTTTATATACAATTAAAAATCTATCATATATGTACTTCCAATTAATTAATTCTAACCCTATTTCCATTTCTTTTTAATTAATATTTTTTAATTTTGCCTAACTAAACGTTTTTCTCAATGTATTATGTCATCCAAAGCTTGATATTCTAGTTTATCGTTAAAAGTTTTTTTTACATGCGAAGCTTCCAAAATGATTTATTTGTTTTGAAAGCTCCGAATTCCGAACAGAGAGAAAAAACGGTATGTTTTTTCGCCGGCCGGCTAAATCATTCTCTTTATGTTTATCGCGGCACTCTCTTTTATTTTTAGTGTACACGTGATTCGCTTGCCGGTTTATTATCACGCTCGTCACGAATTTAAAGCATATTTGCGAGTCTGCCCATTTCGAATAGTCATTATTATACAATACCTTGAAAATTTTTAATACATATGTATCTCATCAAATCATTCACATATGAAATTAAAATGCAATCTTAGTTTAAACAAAGGCTTTCTCTGTTGATAGAGTAATTTTGTGACTCAGCAATATTTGTGTATATATTTGATTGGTAACTACTGAATACCCTAGCAATTGCATTTAATAAGTGAGGTACAATTAGTACATTAATACTTTTTAAAAGTCTTTATGTTAATTTGGAAGCTTTAAAGTGCGGAAGGGTATCTAAAGTGTACATCTGCCGATGCTATGCCCCCCTTTTTCACAGCTATTTTTACAAACATCGAATATTTTCCGACGAATTGGGTGGCGAAGCAACAAGCAAAATTCGGCGGCACCAGTTTTTTTGGATTTTTTGCTCATAGAGGCTTGGAGTCGAGGAGCAACCAGTCCACAATGTGCAATTAACGTCGATCGTCGAGCTCGACAGGCTGCTCAAATCGTTGTTGGCTCTCACGGAGTGTGTCGAAACTAACTTTTTTGTTTACGGCATTCGAGAAAATCGCGATCGAAAAACGGAGGAACCTACTCGAGCCCCAATGTTTTGATCAGTCAGTCAGTCGAACAGCGACACTCGCAGCGACCGGAGCAAAAAGTGAGCAGCAAGTGGAAAATAATGGAAAGCCGCCTCTGGCCAAGTCGCAACTAATTGAATTATTTATAGAAAACACTTCAGCAGCTGACATTTAAGTTTTTGCTACCCCGTTTTTGCTGGAAAACTATCAGAATGACTACGAAATTCTCAATCAATGGGCTGCCCTATGCAGGTGAGTTATACATATGTAGCTACATATGTATCCAGGTGATTATCGATTATGGGCCAGAAAATCTGTTCACGGCAATACTTCACCATCGAGTGCTTGGTACTCGTAACTTTTCAGTGAGCTATATAGTTACATATACACATAGATACCCTAAGTACTAGAATTTTGTCTAATGAGGGTGTTTACTTCTGAACGTTGCAATGCCTCTAGCTTCAAAGCAGGTGTATCATTAAATTAGCCAGATCTCGAAATCAAGTGGCTGTGGAACTCGAATAACATTAATCGGAATTACATATGTATACACATACGTACATACAGCTGGTAAACAAATTAGAGTGCAAATTTAGGCCCATTGTTAGATGTTTTTTCACAAGCTCACATTCAGGTTTTTGTAATTAATTATACCCATTCGTATATATGCTTCATCTCTCCTCCACCTCTCGCTGTACTCCGCAGTGAATCTAACCAACCTTCCGCCGGATATCACCCTGAACACCTTTATCCGCGAGCATGCCCAACTCACGGCCACCAAATTCATGTGCCAGGAGGGAGGATGTGGCGCCTGCATCTGCGTGGTGCGCGATGGAAAGCGCAGCTGGGCAGTCAATTCGGTTGGAGCACATTCCATGCGACTTACCCAATCGATCGCTAATGAATTACCTTTCCATAGTGCCTCACTCTGCTGAATACTTGCGCCCAGCTGGAGATCGTGACCGCCGAGGGATTGGGCAATCAGCGTACCGGCTACAATCCTATTCAGAAGCGACTGGCCAAGATGAATGGCACCCAGTGCGGCTACTGCTCGCCGGGATTCGTGATGAACATGTATGGGTTGATGGAGCAGAACGAAGGGAAGGTCAGCATGGCGGAGGTGGAGAACTCCTTTGGTGGGAATATCTGCCGTTGCACTGGATATCGTCCCATTCTGGATGCCATGAAGTCCTTTGCGGTGGACAGCAACATTGCGATTCCCGCCGAGTGCGGGGACATTGAGGATCTAAAGCCCCGGAACTGCCCAAAGACCGGCCAAGCCTGCAGTGGCAGCTGCCTTCCGTCCACTTTGGTCTACGAAGATGGTGTTCAGTGGCACTGGCCCAAGAGTCTTAGCGAACTGTTCGAGGCCCTGGACAAGGTGAAGGATTCGGAGCAGTTCATGCTGGTGGCTGGCAACACGGCTCATGGGGTCTACCGAAGGTCGACGGATATCAAGCACTTCATCGACGTGCACGGAGTGGAGGAACTGCATCAGCACAGCTCTGAGGGACAGCAATTGAAGCTGGGAGCTAATCTCAGTCTCACCCAGACCATGGAAATCATTCGTACTACTTCGAAGCAGCCAGGATTTGAGTACTTGGAGGTTCTGTGGAACCACATTGATTTGATTGCCAATGTTCCAGTGCGAAACGTAAGTAGATTTGTTTTAATTAGTTTGAGTTGTACATTTATTTTCGTATTGTTACAGTCTGGAACCTTGGCTGGCAATATTTCGATCAAAAAACAAAATCCCGAGTTTCCTTCGGATATCTTCATATCCTTTGAGGCCCTGAATGTTAGGGTGGTAGCTGTGAAAAACGCTGCTGATGAAAAGGAAATGTCACTCTCTGAATATCTAGGCACGAATGATAGGAAGCTTGTGCTCAAAGCCTTTGTTCTTCCTGCCTACCCGAAGGACAAATACATTTATGACTCCTACAAGGTATAATACTTAAGCAAACTTTGGAATACATCATCTTAAATACTACCTAAACATCCGCAGATCATGCCTCGTGCCCAAAATGCCCATGCTTATGTCAACGCAGCTTTTCTCCTAGAATTCGAAGCCGACAACAAGGTGAAGTCTGCTCGAATTTGCTTCGGTGGAATCCGTCCAGATTTTATCCATGCCTCAGCTATTGAGAAACTGCTGGTGGGACAGAATCCCTACGAATCAAGTCTGGTGGAGCAGACATTTACAAAACTGGAGGATCTGATTAAGCCTGATGAAGTGCTGCCGGATGCCAGTCCCGCTTACCGTTCCAAGTTGGCATGCGGACTGCTCTACAAGTTTCTCCTAAAGCACGCACCCGTAGCTGAGGTTGGCGAGAAATTCCGAAGCGGAGGGCATATCCTGCAGCGGCCTCTCTCCTCTGGATTGCAAGTTTTCCAGACCCAGAAGAAGAACTATCCCGTCACCCAAGCGGTGGAAAAAGTCGAGGGCATGATACAGTGCTCCGGAGAGGCCACCTACATGAACGATGTCTTGACCACTTCTAATACGCTGCACTGCGCCTTCGTGGGCGCCACCAAAGTGGGAGCCACCATTGATTCAATCGACGCCTCCGAAGCCCTCAAGCAACCTGGAGTGATCGCCTTTTACAGTGCCAAAGACATTCCCGGCACTAACACCTTCTGTGAGCCCAGTTTTGGTTTCGAGGTAGAGGAGATCTTCTGCTCGGGATTGGTGCGCCACTCAGAGCAGCCAGCTGGTGTAATCGTTGCTTTAACTGCTGACCAGGCACACAGAGCCTCGAAGCTGGTCAGGATCAGCTACAGCAATCCCAGCTCCGACTTCAAGCTGCAGCCGAGCCTAGGAGATGTATTCGCAACTTCAACTCCGGATTCCTCTCGCATAGTTCCAGCATCGAAACCGACATCCAAGAAGATCAAGTTCTCGGACCAGCCGGACAAGGAAGTGAGGGGCATCTTCCAGATGGGTCTGCAGTATCACTTTACCATGGAGCCCCAGACAACTGTGGCCATTCCCTTTGAGGATGGTCTGAAGATCTTTTCGGCCACTCAGTGGATGGATCACACCCAGTCTGTGATTGCACATATGCTGCAGGTGAAGGCCAAGGATGTTCAGCTACAGGTATGTGTAATATCTGTCTTATCATCACCTGAATCTAATTCCAAATTTTTTATATTCAGGTTCGTAGATTGGGAGGCGGCTATGGATCAAAGATCACCCGAGGTAACCAGGTGGCCTGTGCAGCTTCACTGGTTGCATACAAACTATGTCGTCCCGTTCGCTTTGTTCAATCCCTTGAGTCCATGATGGATTGCAATGGAAAGCGGTGGGCTTGTCGCTCCGACTACAAGTGTCACATTAAGGATAATGGCAAGATTGTGGGCTTGACGAATGATTTTTATGAGGACGCTGGCTGGAGTCCCAATGAAAGTCCCATTGAGGGTCATTCGACCTTCACGGCCGTAAATTGTTATGATTTGAACGGCGATAACTTTAAAAACAACGGAAACGCGGTGCTAACAGATGCGCCCAGTTCCACTTGGTGTCGCGCTCCCGGTTCTGTGGAGGGTATTGCCATGATGGAGAACATCATCGAGCACGTTGCCTTCGAAGTTCAGAAAGATCCAGCTGAAGTTCGTCTTGCAAACATTGCGGCGGGAAATAAGATATCCGAGCTGCTTCCCGAGTTCCTTGAGTCTAGGGAATACGCACAGAGGAAAAAAGAAATTGAGTCGCATAATGCCAAGAATCGCTGGACGAAGCGAGGTCTCGGATTGGCGGTGATGGACTATCCCATTTTCTATTTTGGCCAGTACCCGGCTACAGTGGCCATCTATCATGTGGATGGCACTGTGGTGGTTACCCATGGAGGCATTGAAATGGGACAGGGTAAGTAAACAGCCCACTTAAGATATTATTTATTGATAACATATTGATTTTCTTATAGGTATGAATACTAAGGTGGCACAGGTGGCTGCCTACACCCTGGGCATCGATTTGAGCTTCATCAAGGTGGAGTCCTCCGACACCATCAATGGAGCCAATTCGATGGTCACCGGAGGAGCTGTGGGCAGTGAAAGTCTCTGCTATGCAGTTCGAAAGGCCTGTGAGACCTTGAACAGTCGCTTGGAGCCGGTGAAGAAGAAGGATGCAAGTTGGATCGAGACAGTTGGAGCTGCCTATGGCAAATCGATCAACCTGATTGCCTCTGATCACTACAAGGAGGGCGATATGCAGAACTATCATATCTACGGACTGGCTCTAACCGAAATAGAGTTGGATGTGCTAACTGGAAACAGTCAGATCAAACGCGTGGATATCCTGGAGGATGCCGGAGAGAGCCTGAGTCCCTGGATAGACATCGGTCAGATTGAGGGTGCCTTTGTCATGTGCCTGGGCTACTGGATGAGTGAGCAGCTGGTGTACGATCGGGAAACAGGACGCCTGCTCACCAACCGCACCTGGAACTACAAGCCGCCGGGTGCCAAGGACATTCCCATTGATTTTCGCATTGAGCTGATTCAGAAACCCAATCCCTCTGGAGCGGGATTCATGCGGTCGAAGGCCACTGGAGAACCACCCTGCTGTTTGGCAGTGAGTGTGGTTTTCGCCCTGCGACAGGCCCTGGATTCAGCCCGTCAGGATGCAGGACTACCGCGGGAGTGGGTGCGTCTGGGTGCGCCCACAACTCCGGAAACTCTGGTGGTCAATGCTGGACATGAGGCAGCCAGTTTTAGGCTTAAGTAAATATATGGTTTTGATGGGCTCTGCACCATTTACATATACATATTGTTCTATCTTCATACATATATATGAAATATTATTAAAGTTGTTATATTGGAATGCATTTGGTTGCATTGTTATAATCAAGTTAAATGTCGTGGTGGGATTATCAATCAAACGTGACCTTTTCAACTCTATCCAACTTTTGACTCATTCATATTGTATTTTATCACAAAACGATAACATGATATTCTGGAAATTATCACTACAAAAACCAAAACAAATATAGTTTTTTTGCGTTTAATAAAGTGCAAAGCATCCGCAGAGTGCACGGTTTCGCTCAGTGTATGCTTTAGATGGCACTTTAATCTGCTCCAACCCGTTTAGCCTAATTAACGGGTAATCAGGTTTCAGCAGCGCTTTGAAATAGAAACGAATGGCCAAAAGAGCTCCATTCGACCGACGACTGTGCAGCGATGAGCATCAAGTTCAATGTGAATGGCTTTCCGTACGAGGTGCAGGCGGCTGACTATGCACCGGACACCACCCTCAACGCCTTTCTCCGGGAGCACCTGCACCTGACGGCCACCAAGTACATGTGCCTGGAGGGCGGCTGTGGCTCCTGCATCTGCGTCATCCGCAGGCGCCACCCGGTCACCCAGGAGGTTCAGTCCCGGGCAGCCAACTCGGTAAGAAGTCGCTTTTTGGGGAGTGGTTTTCTCCCCACAGCGAGCAATAAAAAGTTAAATTTATAATTACTAGAATTAAAATATAATTAAACGCTGTGTTAAATCTGACCATTCCACAGTGCCTGACGCTCCTGAACACCTGTGACGATGCGGAGATCATGACGAACGAGGGACTGGGCAACCAGCAGAGTGGCTACCATCCCATTCAAAAGCGCCTGGCTCAGATGAATGGCACCCAGTGCGGCTACTGCTCGCCCGGATTCGTGATGAACATGTACGGATTGCTGGAGCAACATCGCGGGCAGGTGAGCATGTCGCAGGTGGAGGACGCTTTCGGCGGAAACCTCTGCCGCTGCACCGGCTATCGACCCATTCTGGATGCCATGAAGTCCTTCGCGGTGGACAGCAACATAGAGGTGCCGCCGGAATGTGTGGACATCGAGGACTCCTTCGAACTGCTCTGCCCGCGCACTGGACAATCCTGCAAGGGCAGCTGCTCGAGACCACCTGTAAGGGATCATGGGGGTAGTCAGTGGTACTGGCCCAAGACCCTGACGGAGCTCTTCGGAGCCCTTAGTCAGGTGGCGAACGGAGATCTCTACATGCTGGTGGCCGGAAACACCGCCCATGGAGTTTACCGGCGACCCAGGGACATCCGACACTTCATCGACGTGAACATGGTGCCGGAGCTGAGGCAGTACAGCATTGAGACGGATCATCTGCTGCTGGGCGGTAATGTCACTCTCACGGATGCTATGCAGGTTTTCCTGCTGGCTGCCAAGAGGCCCGGATTCGAGTATTGTGCCCAGTTGTGGCAGCACTTCAACCTGATTGCCAATGTGCCGGTGCGAAATGTGAGTAGAGCGCTCCATAAATCCAGAAACTCGTTTTGGCGCTTGGCCAAGACGAAGATTAGCGAAAATATTAGTAGTTTTTGACAACTGAATGCTCTTTCTCCCGCGATTTATCTTAACACTTTTTTAACAACATATTTCAAGGCCAATGAACTTTTCGATCTATTATGTCACAGTATAAGTATTGTTTATTAATATGGCAAAGTTAATTTACTTCTTAAATCGAAGTCATTGCCTTGAGTTACTCTCCAATTCCTTAACATAAGCAAGCAACTCTTAGCACAGAGAACATTTTATCTTAAAAACCCATTTACTTTCACAACAAAGATAGTAAATCAATTCAAGTCGCTGCAGACACTGGGAGAAATTGTATTTAGAAAAATATATTAAATTGTAACTTAGAATTTAGTAAATAATTAATTTAATATAATTTAATTTCCACAGAATGGCACGTTGGCGGGCAACATCAACATCAAGAAGCAGCATTTTGAATTTCCCTCCGATGTGTTCATCACATTTGAGGCTCTGGATGTCCACGTCCTGGTCTACGATAATCCCAGTACCCAAAGGGTGATGAACTTGCTGACGTATCTCAGCGATACAACCTCCAAACTGGTGCTGGGTGGTTTTATCCTAAAAGCCTATCCAAAGGACAGATTCCTGTTCAGATCTTATAAGGTGGATGAACTAATTCCTAAAAATATGTATTTAGTTAACTGAATCTCCTCTCCAAACAACAGATCCTGCCCAGAGCGCAGAATGTTCACGCATATGTGAATGCAGGCTTTCTCATTGAATGGCAGGACATTCAGCGCAGGATTGTCCACTCCGCACGCATATGTTTCGGCAACATCCGACCAGATTACATACACGATGACCAAGTGGAGCAACTGCTTCCTGGCAGGGATCTGTACGATCCCGCCACAGTTGCGCAGATCTTTCAGGAACTCCCAGCTAGCTTGCAACCCGAGGAGCGTCAACCGGAGGCCTCCCCGGAATATCGCCAGATGCTAGCCTGCTCCTTGCTGTACAAGTTTCTGCTGGCCACCGCACCCAAGGAGCGAGTTCGAGAACGATTTCGCACTGGAGGCTTGCTACTGGAGAGACCACTTTCCTCGGGAAGCCAATCCTTTGAGACGATTAAGAAAAACTATCCCGTCACGCAACCTGTACAAAAACTAGAAGGTACATCGTTTAAGAAGCCCCTTTTCCATACCTGGTATTATTATTATCTTTTTGTATTTCCAGGTCTCATTCAGTGCTCTGGCGAGGCCACTTATATGAACGACCTGCTGACCACCTCGAATGCCGTCCACTGTGCCTTTGTAACTGCGAAGAGAGTGGGTGCCACCATCGAGCAGATTGATCCTTCCGCTGCCCTCCAGTGCAAGGGAGTGGTGGCCTTCTATTCGGCCAAGGATATCCCAGGCTCCAACAACTTTGTTCTGGTGGATCAGTTTACCCCTGAGGTTGACGAGATTTTTGCTGCCGGTCGGGTCAAGTACTTTGATCAACCGTTGGGAGTCATCGCAGCTCTCACCCATGATGCAGCTGTCTATGCTGCTACATTGGTTGTGGTTACCTATGCCCGGGATCAGCGGAAGATCTTCACGACCATGAACCAAGTGTTAGCGGAAAAGCAAACCGATCGGATTGTGAGCACGAAGAAGGATCCCGTGGAACCCCTAAAGATGCCTACTCTTGCACCTGGCGATGTTCTGGGCAGAGGGATCCTGGAGCTTGGGTCCCAATACCACTTCACCATGGAACCCCAAACAACGATCGTGGTGCCGCTGGATAACATTCTGCAGGTATACTGCGCCACCCAATGGATGGACGCCACCCAAGGAGCGATTGCCCACATGTTGAGTGTTAGTGTGAACTCCATTCAGCTCCAAGTTAGACGAGTGGGTGGAGCGTATGGTGCAAAGGTCACTAGGGGCAATATAGTTGCTTGCGCCACGGCTTTGGTGGCTTCAAAGCTGAGGAGACCTGCTAGATTTGTCCAGACCATAGAGTCCATGATGGAGAGCATTGGCAAACGATGGGCCTGCAGATCGGACTACGAGTTCCGAGCCAGAGCCAATGGATCAATTATCATGTTGAGTAATAACTACTATGAGGATGCCGGATGTAATCTAAATGAGAACGTCGTTGACTTCCTGACTCTGCCAATTCTGAGGAATGTTTACAATCTGACTGACGCGAACTACAGAACCCAAGGCAGTGCCATCAGAACGGATGCACCCAGCTCCACTTGGTGTCGAGCTCCTGGTTCTGCAGAGGGTAAAGAAAAAACCATTTTAAAAGGTTGATAGCATTTATATATCGTTCACATTTACAGGAATTGCCATGACGGAGACCGCTTTGGAGCACATAGCCTTCACATGTCAGCTAGATCCTGCAGATGTTCGTTTGGTTAATCTTCAGCCCGGAAGTAAAATGGTACAGCTGTTGCCAAAGTTTCTGGCCTCCACGGAGTACCGCAAGCGGCGGGACCAGATTAACTTATTCAACTCGCAGAACCGATGGCGCAAACGAGGTCTGGGATTGGCCCTAATGAGTTTCCCGCTGAACACGACCGTGGCCTTCAACTATCCGGTCACAGTGGCCATCTATCATGAGGACGGGTCGGTGGTGATCTCGCACGGAGGCATTGAGATTGGCCAAGGAGTAAACACCAAGGCGGCCCAGGTGGCAGCTTTCGTGCTGGGTGTTCCGTTGGACCAGGTGAGAGTGGAGGCTAGCAACACTGTTAACGGAGCCAACTCCATGCTGACGGCCAACTCGATGACCAGCGAGATGATCGGATTGGCAGTGAGAAAAGCCTGCGACACTCTGAACAAGCGACTGGCTCCGGTGAAGGAAAGACTCGGACCTCGGGCCACCTGGGTGCAGGTGCTCCAAGCGGCCTTTTTGCAGTCCGTCTTTCTCATTGCCACGGAATCTTACCGGTTGGGCGATATACCCAACTATAACATCTTCGGGTTGAGTCTTACCGAACTGGAACTGGACATTCTGACGGGCAACCATCTTATCCGTCGGGTGGACATTCTAGAGGATGCCGGGGAAAGCTTGAGTCCACACATCGATGTGGGTCAAGTGGAAGGCGCTTTTGTCATGGGTTTGGGTTACTATCTCACCGAGCAGCTGGTTTACGATCGCCAGACAGGTCAGATCCTGACGAACCGCACCTGGAACTACCACCCACCAGGCGCCAAGGATATCCCGATAGACTTTCGCATCGAGTTGCTCCAGAAGAGTCCCAACCCGGTGGGCTTCATGCGATCCAAGGCCACGGGTGAGCCTGCTCTTTGTCTAGCTGTCGGAGCTCTGTTCGCCATGCAACACGCCATACAGTCGGCCAGGAACGATGCGGGTCTTCCGAGGGAGTGGGTTCGCTTGGGGGCACCTACGACGCCGGAAACGGTCGTCCTTAATTCCGGAAGCCAGGTGGAAGCATTCGCCTTGCAATGAAAGGAAGTTCTGGCTTAGATTTGTGTATTTTCCGATATTTCATTTGGTGTACTGCTACTTCTTTTTGTTCGATCTTTTGATTTCTTTATCTGTATTATGTAACTATTCTTACTGTATAAATATACAATCGTGTGAAAATCATTTGAAGAATGAAGAATCTTTCTCTTGTTTATATAATTCCTATTGGAGTTCTATGTATACATATGTACATACATATGTGTTTTGAAGAAATTTTTTGCTCATTAGGCACCCACTCTGTTTATGGGACTAGTTCCCCTTATTCCGAACATAATCTCGCCGTTTTGTTTAGAAATATGAGCAAAACAAAATCGTCCAAAGAAACCGTTTACTGATAAAGCTCTCAGTTTCGAAAAGGAGGGAGAGTATTTGAAAACGGCAGACGATAACGTTTGAGAGTGTTACGATGATATAATGCTGAATGGTGAGCGCAGTATATAGAACATGGAAGTTAAGAGCGGGGAGCAGGTGAACTTGAACTTGGAGAAGCGGGAGTCTCTTTCGGGGGCCAGAGAACCACTATATACAGAGGTGGTCAAAAGTATTTACACAACGAGCTTTTTTTTCAATTGTCAACTAATTGAAAAAAAAGCTCGTTGTGTAAATACTTTTGACCACCTCTGTATATGGGGCTACGGAAGGCCCATACCTCAGTCGCTCGCAGTTCGGCGTGGAATCAAACGAGGCTGTCAAGTGGACTCATTGCCACATATGGTGAAATAACGTAGTTTCCAGAACCCACTACCATTCAAATATTTCTGAACACCCGCGTCAATTGAAGGCGAAAAATTCTGCAATTAATTTCACAACTATTCACGGACGACTTTTAAGTGATTCGAGGACTTATATAAGGCACAGATAATGGCTGGAAGAATTACAATCAACGGCACCAGCCACGAAGGTGGGTATGCATGTGTGGGCAGTTTAATTGCCTATGGATTGATGGGGGCTGGCATCTACAAGATTGCCGGGACAACGAACTGGAACGCCAGGGTCGAAATATTCGACTACTGAATACCTGCTAGTTAGTTAGGTGCGAGTTGTGACGACCTTGTGAAAAAGTTTTCTATTCTTCCAAAAGTGTATTGTCATGGTGATGGGTTATAAATTAACTACCGTAATTATGGTGACCCAAGAAAAACAAAATTAATATCTTCCTTTGGAATTAAAGTTGATGAATTACTAATGAGTAAAAAGTGGCTAGACTCGTTTCCAAAACAGTTGTAACAATATTTTATAGGGTTCCATTTCGTTTTGCTCACTTATTTTCATTTGCCGATCAGAGCACTTCTACAAACTGAGAGGTACTGAATATCAACTACAAACCTTTTCTTTTAAAATATTTTAATAATAGCTCAGCAATCGTTACCTTATTAAAAGCAGATATCGCAAAGTATTGTTCTTTGACACGTTGTGAGGAATTAGGCTACTTGATAAGATAACACATGTATTGTGTAGGCACTGATGCCCCCTTATGTTTATACCCCTAGTCAACCTGGCTGCCCTGCCGGCTGATATCTCGCTGAACACTTTCATCCGAGAGTATGCCGGATTAACGGGCACGAAATTCATGTGCCAGGAGGGCGGATGCGGCGTCTGCGTCTGCACCCTGACTGGGATTCATCCGGAGACCGGAGAGCCGCGCACCTGGGCGGTCAACTCGTGCCTCACGCTGCTGAACACGTGCTTGGGCCTGGAGGTTACCACCTCGGAGGGATTGGGCAACAAGCGGGTCGGCTACCATGCCATCCAGCAGCGACTGGCCAAGATGAACGGCACCCAGTGCGGCTACTGCTCGCCGGGAATCGTGATGAACATGTACGGCCTGCTAAAGTCCAAGGGCGGCAAGGTCACGATGGAGGAGGTGGAGAACTCCTTTGGAGGCAACATTTGCCGCTGCACTGGCTATCGTCCCATTCTTGACGCCATGAAGTCCTTTGCCGTGGACAGCAACATCCAGGTGCCTGCTGAGTGCATTGACATTGAAGACCTGAGCACCAAACAGTGTCCCAAGACTGGCCAAGCCTGCTCCGGCAGCTGCAAGAAGCAGCAGCCCAAGAGCAGCCAACTGTATCCGGATGGCAGCCGTTGGAGTTGGCCAGAGAGTCTGGGTGACCTCTTTGCCGCTCTGCAGGGAGCAGTCAAGGAGAAGCTGCCCTACATGCTGGTGGCTGGAAACACGGCCCACGGCGTCTACAGACGTCGTCCGGACATTAAGGCATTCATCGATGTATCCGGCTTGGCGGAGCTCAAGGGTCATAAGCTGAGCGCGGATAACTCATCACTAACTCTCGGTGGAAATTTGAGCCTCAGCGAAACCATGGAGCTGTGCCGCCAGTTGGAGAAGACGAAGGGCTTCGAGTACTTGTCTCAGGTGTGGCAACACCTCGATTGGATCGCTAATGTTCCAGTGCGCAATGTAAGTCAAATCAAAGAGGTTTGTAAGCCCTCGAGCCTTATCTAATCAGGCCAACAATGAAAACACCTTGAGCACCTTGTGTTTATCAACCCATTTCGCATTAACCCAGGCCGGCACCTTGGCGGGCAACCTGGCCATCAAGCATGCCCACCCGGAGTTCCCCTCGGATGTGTTCATCGTCCTGGAGGCCCTAGATGCCCAAGTGATTGTCCAGGAGGCGGTGGACAAGCAGCAGACTGTCAGCCTGGCCAGCTATCTGGGCTCTTCCATGGAGGGAAAGATTATCCGTGGTCTGGTGCTGCGCTCGTATCCCAAGGAGCGGTTTGCATTTGACTCCTACAAGGTGAGTGCAAATGATTGTGTATGCGAAGTAGTGAAGTGCAGTATAATTTCTTATCAAAGAAAATAATGCGACTTTGTCTATAGCTTGTAAGTTTTTAGAAATGCGAAATAGGCGATAAGATAGCCGTTCTTTCATTTACAAATTATTTAAAATTTAAAACACTTAAATTGTACTCTTTTAACAGATTATGCCTCGTGCGCAGAATGCCCATGCCTATGTGAATGCTGCTTTCCTCGTGGAATTCACGTCAGACTGCAAGGTGAAATCATCTCGCATTTGCTTCGGAGGCATCCATCCCGAATTCGTGCATGCCACAGCGATTGAGAACTTGATTCAGGGCAAGAATCCCTTCGAGAACGGATTGGTGGAGAAGGCCTTCGGGCAGCTGTCCACCCTGCTCCAGCCAGATGCCGTTCTTCCGGATGCCTCACCCGTCTACCGACGCAAGTTGGCCTGTGGTCTTTTCTACAAGTTCCTCTTGAAGGTAGCGGCTCGGCGAAAGCAGGGTTTGGGCAGTCGATTCGTCACAGGCGGTTCTCTCCTGAAACGTCCCGTGTCAAGTGGCCAGCAGAGTTTTGAGACCTTCCAGGAGCACTACCCGGTGACCAAGGCAACGGAGAAGCACGAGGGTCTGATCCAGTGTTCTGGCGAAGCCACCTACTCCAACGATCTGCCCACCCAGCACAACCAGTTGTGGGCTGCATTTGTCACCGCGAAGAAGGTGGGCGCCAAAGTCACCAAAGTGGATACGCAACCAGCTCTGGATCTACCCGGGGTGGTGGCGTACCTCGACGCCAAGGACATTCCGGGACCCAACTACGTTGGGCCCAAAATCCGGGACCAGTTTTTCTTCCCCAAGGATGAGGAACTATTCGCCACAGGGGAGATTAAGTTTTATGGTCAGCCCGTGGGCATAATCCTTGCCAACTCCAATTCGCTGGCCAATCGGGCAGCAGAGCTGGTGAAACTGACCTACGAAGGCGGAGCGGAAGAGATACTACCCACCTTGAAGGCAGTGCTAGACAAAGTTGGATCCGAAGCTGGCAATAACAAGCGGTTGGAGCAGCCCATCAAGTCCACCATCGAGGTCCTCCAGCTAGAGGAACCCTTCGATGTGAGCTCCTCCGGCCAACTGGATATGGGACTCCAGTACCACTACTACATGGAACCGCAGACAACAGTGGTTCTGCCCTTCGAGGGCGGCTTGCAGGTGTACACTGCCACCCAGTGGATGGACCTAACCCAGGACACCATCGCCAATGTGCTGAACCTCAAGTCCAACGATGTTCAAGTAAAGACGCGTCGTATTGGAGGAGGATATGGAGGCAAGGCCACACGATGCAATTTGGCTGCTGCCGCTGCTGCTCTGGCTGCTCACAAGCTGAACAGACCCATTAGATTCGTCCAGTCCCTGGAGTCCATCATGACCAGTCTGGGCAAACGCTGGGCCTTCCATTGCGATTACGACTTCTTCGTTCAGAAATCCGGAAAGATTTCCGGTATCGTAAGTCGATTCTACGAGGATGCTGGATATCTATCCAACGAATCACCCATTGGTCACACCGTTTTGCTATCCAAGAATTGCTACGAGTTCAGCGACAACTACAAACTGGATGGCTACCTAGTCTGCACAGATTCGCCATCGAATACTCCGTGCCGTGCTCCTGGCTCCGTGGAGGGCATTGCAATGATGGAAAATATCATCGAGCACATCGCCTTCGAGACTGGACTGGATCCGGCTGACGTGCGTTTCGCCAATTTGCTACCCGCCCATAAAATGGGCGACATGATGCCGCGATTCCTGGAAAGTACCAAGTACAGGGAACGCAAGGCGGACGCTATAGCCCACAACAAAGAGAACCGCTGGCACAAGCGCGGATTGGGTCTTTGTATCATGGAGTACCAGATCGGTTACTTCGGACAATACCCCGCTACGGTGGCTATCTACCACAGCGATGGCACCGTGGTGGTTTCCCATGGAGGCATTGAAATGGGTCAAGGTGAGTGATGATCCTTAGGTAAAGAAGCTGGTCTTAAAGTTTTGTATCTCTTCGCCAGGCATGAACACCAAGATATCGCAGGTGGTGGGCCACACCCTGGGCATTCCGATGGAACAGGTACGCATCGAGGCCAGCGATACCATCAACGGAGCCAACTCCATGGTCACCGGAGGGGCCGTGGGCAGTGAAACCCTCTGCTTTGCAGTTCGCAAGGCGTGCGAGACTCTCAACGAGCGATTGAAGCCCGTGCGCGAGGAGGTGAAGCCCGAGAATTGGCAGGACCTCATCCAGGAGGCCTACAACCGCAAGATCAATCTGATCGCCAGCGATCAGTGCAAGCAAGGCGACATGGATCCGTACTCCGTATGCGGTCTCTGCCTCACCGAGGTGGAGTTGGATGTCCTCACCGGCAACTACATTGTGGGCCGAGTGGACATCCTGGAGGACACTGGCGAGAGTCTGAATCCCAATGTGGACATTGGCCAGATCGAGGGCGCATTCATGATGGGCTTGGGCTACTGGACCAGTGAGCAGGTGATTGCGGATCCGAAGACGGGCGAGTGTCTCACGAATCGTACCTGGACGTATAAGCCGCCAGGAGCGAAGGACATACCCACTGATCTGCGCATTGAGCTGCTGCCCAAGAGTCCCAACAAGGCGGGCTTCATGAGGTCCAAGGGTAAGTACCTATCTACAGCATGGTTGAGAAGCCAACTAACTGGGAGTTCTTTATCCTTAGCCACCGGAGAGCCAGCCATCTGTTTGTCCATCGCAGTCGCATTTGCCCTGCAGCAGGCCCTGCAATCAGCTCGCGATGACGCCGGCGTGCCCAAGTCTTGGGTGACCCTCACCGCCCCGATGACCCCCGAGCACCTGGTCCTCCACTCGGGCACCGAGCCCAGCCAGTTCAAGCTGAACTAGGTGGGGAAGAAGTATATGGACTTGTATCCCTGGCCGTGGGACACGGCACGTGGCCGCGATGGGAACACTCCGATAAGCACGCCAAGATAACCTGCACTTACACCCCCACTTAACCTGGTGGATCCGCCGACTCTAGACTAGCCGACATTGTGTTGTCTGCACAATAAATTAAAAACTTATCCAACGCTTAATCCAAATGACATTCATTGCCAGCCAGCCGTCGGCCTGGGTCAACAGAAGCCCCTGTCCAGAGCTCCAGGCATTCGGAATTTACATTTTCCGGGCTCTTGCTTAATGCTTAACACCTCAACACGCGGACACACCCCGCCCAGAGGTCTTCATTAATTTTAACATAAATTGTTGTATAGAAATTTTATGCCACACGGAGCGTTAAGTGTGATCTGGCCAAAAGGGCGGGGGCGGGGCATTGCGGAAGCGGAAAGGGAAGGCGGGGCAACAGTTGCCTTGCGGTCGTGGCAGAAGGACAGGCGCCTCTAATGGATTTTTCAAATATCGCCAACTGCTGTGCCCTTAATGAGCACATCCCTGACGACAATGTTCAATTGACACACTTATAATGAATGTGGTAGCTTTAATTGGGGGAGTTTAAGATCCCTGTGGTTTCGGGATATAGCATACCAGTTATAATTAATAATATCAAACGAGTTATGGTTGCTACCTTTAATCCAGGTAGCGCTATATAAGCTCTATATCTTCCCAAGAAAGCATGTGTATAATAAACATTAGCCGCAGCTTTTTGTGTTCCTAGAAGAAACTGTTACTACAGTGAAATACATACTTCGTCTTGGCAATAAATAGGAATATTTTCCCTAGCAGAAACTCCAGTCTTCACTAGGAAATGGAGCTAAGTGGGTTCGTATTCGTAGCACTGCTCAATTTCTCTCCCTTTGAATGCAGCAAGTTGGTTGATTTTTGCCAGCTGCCTTACTGCGGAACACACAACCTAGCTTGCAATAACCCATCGGTGAGTGGAGTACAATCTGAAGAAACTACATCCGTGAAATTGTGTATCTGCTTAGAAATTCAGCGTCATGTGTCCACCGAATGCCAAAACTCTTTCCATGACGACCTACCGAAATTTATTGCTTAGTGCCTTCAATGAGTTTCGCAACTATACTGCGAGCGGAAAGCAAAAGTATCTCAAGGCAGCGGCGGCACGAATGTGCCGATTGAGTTACTCAATTGAACTGGAGGATCTAGCCCGACTGGCGGTCATCACGTGCTCCACGCACAAGTTTTGCCTGAACTCACCAGAATTCTATTACGTGGGTACCAATATAGGCTCCACCTTCTATTTGGGTAATTTAAACGACTACGAGGATCTAGAACTCATGTTGCGGATTATACAGGATTGGACCAGATATGCGGACTATATCAACATTAAAATGGGTCTCTATATGCCGACAACTTTGGAGAAAAGGTGGGGTATAATATTAATTACTAGATCAAACAGCTAAGCATTGCCTTTTCAGTGGAATAGCAAATGCCCTACTTCTGATGGCAGATCGGAACACCCATGTGGGCTGTTCGGCTATGAGATTCACCGTGCACTCCGTCCACAACTTCGTCTTTTTGTGCGCCTTCAGCACCGATCTCTTCGTGGAGCGACCCATATACCGGATGTCTATGAGACCAGGAACTGCTTGCAACCGCTTGGATCCCACATACTCGGCACTTTGTGCTGTTGGTGAAAATTACGACAACAATAAGCCCGTGGTGAATGCAAGGGTATTCCAGTTGCCCCTCAATTTATCCATGGGTCGACAAGCTTATGTGGCAGTCACATAGACTAAGCTTTAAGTAAACTTTTAAATTCGCGCAGCAAAAATTTGTTTTTGTTTCTCGAGTTTTTTTTTAGAGTGCCGATGGCCAGACAAAAGTACACGCCCCTGGATACCCAAACAAAATCAGCGCACAAAAACAAATAGTTAACACCCAGACGTGGTCATGGAGGAAGAGGAGCACCAGCAGCAGGAGCAGACATTTCAGCGCAGCCTCGATAATCACAGGACACATTTGCATATAAACACGCTTCCGGGCTGATGTCCTTCGCATGCAAATGAAAACATTAGCGAGGCACACGCGCATCCGCATCCGCGTTCGCATCTGCGAGATGCAGATACAAGGCCAGGGACAGATACAGATACAAATGACATTCGTCGCTGTCGCTGTCGCCTCTTCCCTGCTTAAATATATATTTCAATTAAAATTTTACACACGAATAAATGCAAAGCCACGCCCAGCACATTAGATTCCCCCCGCTCGCTCCATCCGACGAATCCCAGTCGCAATCCCCTCCAGTTCTCACTCCTCCAGTCCTTGCGAATGCGGATGCTCCGCTGGCAGTGTCCAACTTGTGTCGCTTGTTTATGAGCGTCTGAAGGCCACGAGTGCAGACAGCAGACACGGACATGGCCATAAAACGGTCCCGGTTTATCCGGAGAGTGTACGAGGTTGAGATACGTTGTGGATGCGGATGGGGCACAGGGATCAGCGCATTCGGGAAGGCAGCCAATGGAGCATGCTGCTGGATGTCCACGGAATTATTCAAAAGTTTCACGGAGGATACGGAACAGCGGATCCCATGAAACGATGAGTTTGGCATTGTGACAAGACAAACTGGGTGTCCCAAAAGGGCCAATCATGGATGCGTAGGGATGGGCATAAGGAAATTAGTAGGGAGTATGGGAGTTGGATATCTCATTTCGATTTTAAAGAACTCTATTCAAATCAGGTCAAAAACATTCTTAATGCGTGGATATGGAGACTAAGCTAGTCCCTAGCCCTTAAAGATATTTCCAAATGATCTGAAGTGCGTATTTTAACTACTCAACTTCCAGCCTTATCATATAATTTATGTGGATGCACCACCACTCATTTTTCTCCGCCAGTCTCTCAATCCGCCATTATGATGGTCTCCATTTCGAGAGCAGTCCAGAGTCAACCATGAACTTGAACTTGCGACTGTAATAATAATAATAATGCAGATCCCGACTGACAATCCCAGTGCCTTCCCACTTTCAGCTGGAGCTGGGCAGCTTTTATTCCTTTTTCATAGCCAGCGCATCCTCATTCCGTCTGTCCTTGCCGTCTGTCTGCGGCCATTGTCTGGCTTGCATTTCAAATTCTAAGCAAATTTGTCGACCCAGGACCCAAGAGAGGGGATGGAGATGGGGATGGGTGGCGGAGTGGAGTTGCAGGATCTGATTCCTGGGTGTGAGCAGGCGCAACATTTTATGAGCGTGCCCGCGATGCAGCGAGCCAGATATGACCAGCAAACGTCTGCTTGGCGGACTCCAACTGCTCCAGTTTCCAGGGCAACCATTTCAATGGCTTTTGCTTTTACACTCACAGAAAAAATTTGATGTTCCAAATATTAAATTTAAAGAAATTATATATTAGGAAAGAAAATTATATGCTTAAGCATTAGGGGATTTAGGTCTAAAAGTCAGCATCTGAAATTTTCGTATTCGATTGACTCTTTTTCGCTCAGTGTTGGTGGACTGCTGGTGGTCTGCAATGGTGTTGCGTCTGCTGCTGGCACACAAAGATGTCCCGGTGTGATTTATCGCCGGCAGAGCCGGGATAATGGCCACGTATTATAATATCTGGCGCGCCCACAGGGCGTATGCTTATCGGAGTCGACAACGCCAACGACAAGGACGACGATGTGGCCGTCAAGGTCTAGACTCTAGACTCCTGCGGTGCAGCTGGTGGCAGCGCCCAGGATTTCGCTCTCCGTTGCTCCTTCGTCCTTGCAGTTTCATTTGCATTTCCCCGTGAGCGGAAAACTGCATGCAGTTTATTAAATAGAAACGACGCTGAAAAAAAGGGTCTGCGAAGAATTAAGTACATCATTTCGAGCCGGCTTGATTGTCGGCTGCTTTTGGCGCATATCCTGTGGGTAGGACGCACACTCGCAGTGTCCGGATTCTGTGCCGCAGCAATGTCTTCTGCAGCACCTTCTCAGCCTTCCCGTCAGCTTAAATCGTGAGCCAAATACATAAAATCTACGCATGCATGTCTGCCAGCCTTTTGATGTGTGAGTGTATCTCTGCCGCATCCTTTTCCACTTAATGCCGACTGCATTGTGCCCAGCTACACACATGTGCATACTCCTATGTCCTGGCTTTGTATGTATTTGATATCATTAAAATTTTGAGCTTGCCACTGCAGTGGCAGCCAAAGAACCAGAACCAGCATCAGCAGCTTGTCCTTGCCATTGGTCCTTGCCATTGTCCCGTGGTCCTTTTCCCGGCCCCTGATCCTTCGAGCGTCTGGCCAAACATGAATAGTAAAGTCTGGCAGTCTCCCCGGAAAAAAGAACGAAAACTATGCATTTATGATATGTATTTTCAAGTTTATTTGTTCAACGGACTTTGCACTGCTCGAGCGAGTTAAAATATTTCTGCATGTATGCACAAGTTTTGGGAATTAGGAGGAATCCAGATTGAATCGAGGTGGGGCGGTGTATTCGTGCCTTTTCTTGCCATCGCTTTAAATTTTACTCACTGCTTAAAATGCCGAGATATTCGCTCGGAATCCCTCAAAGAGCAAGAAAGAAACAGCCACATGCCCAAAGTGAAGTTTAATTAAATTTAAATCCGAATGGGACTTAATATCCAGTCTTTTTCGTTCATAATTAAAAAATACGCAATATCCGATTTTTCAATAACCGAGTGGGAGAAAAACTGAGCAGCAGAAGGAAAAAGTCCTGCTGATGTCCTGTTCACGGCCATGGCCACCGTCATCGCAGGATCCCCCCGCCAGGATGAGAATCCGATTCGAACGAGTGCGACTGATAGGCGACGACAAGGACACCGACTGCCGGTTGCAAAGGACAAGCGGGCGTAACTCAATCTGCGGATGTGCAAAAAAGGAATATCCAACCCGACGCACTGCCGCAGGACAATGATAGCAGAATGTGCCCAGTCCAGCCAAAGAGAAAGCGCTGTAAAAACTCACACAAAATAAAACCAATCTGGTGGCCATTTGCTTATATACCCTGTACAAAATTGAGTCGTATCAACAAAGGTTTTAAGATTAAGTCAGAAAGTAGAGATAATAGGGAAATGGGATATTCAGCATATTCTTGTATTCTAACGTAATATTACTCAAATGCAAAATGTAATGCTCCTTATATCATTATAAGTAAAAATGTGCAAGAATTATATGTATGTATACATATATATTTTAATACTTTTCTTTGGAATATTTTATTTAAAATATTTCTTTGTTTTATAAAATAGAGGGGAAAACATTAGTCCATAAATGGATCGTCATTACTAAGCCGCTCCAATTGTTTTCCTTTTTACTCGGTTTTCTGAGTAAATTAAAAAGTAAATTTCTGCACAGAGGGCGCATCTTCTCGCCCAGCCAATAATTCAATCAATTTATTTGCACTTTAATGCAGAAATTGGTGGAAAGTATCGAACTGGATAGGGGTGCATGTATATATATATATATGTCCTTTACCGCACATCCGTAAAGCTTTCGCTGGCCGGCGGAGAAAGCGCGAATAAAAATGAAATCAATTATGTTGAAACTTTTTTGAGCGCCAATACCGCTGGCTATGTTGTAATTAATACAAAATGCTCTGGCCCGAGACAGGCGAGGGGGTGGGGGTAATGGAAGGGGGTGTGGGGATCGTTGTAGCCGGGGGCATGCCAAAAGTTGAGTCTTTGCCGCAGTGCCGTTGCCCCAAACTCAATTTGATAAAAATTTCATTTGCAATTGCCAACGCCATCGTGGCACTGCCTTTTCCCCTCAATCCGCACTTCCAAAATTTGTTGGAGTGGACAGTTGGCCAGGACTCGCACGATTCGCAGGACCTCCCTTCGCCGCCGCCAATTGTTGTGTTTATTAATTTAATTTGACAGTCGCGAGTGCCTCGCACGTTGCCACATCGCCTTTGGCCATTCCGCAGCAGCTGTGGACGCTTGTGGGTTCCCAAAAGGTTCTGAAAGGGCATTTTGGTGGTAACGGTGGCGGAATGGCTTCATTTTGTGGTCTATACTGCGGTCTGCATTCGTATCTGTATCTAGTCAGGGAAACAAGGGAGCTGGGGCAGATACGGCGGATGGCTGGCATGCTTTATTTAGTCAATATCCGCTAACCATTTCAATCCATCCATTTGCTTATTGCCATTTCATAATCAATGGGACATTCATTTAAGTAACTGGCAATCGCTTTCAGCAGAACTATTCAATGAATCAATCGAACGAAACAAGTGGGAGACTCAAGGGTACCCCAACTCAAGGACTCGACGCTGAAGATATCCCTGAAGCATTAGCTAAAATATGTAATAGTATGTTTTTTTCCAATGAGTAGTGAAGTAAGTATTTATGTTGAGAATCGAAACTACTACCATAAATACATAATAAATTTGGCACTCTTTTTAGTTGATTTTAAAGCAAGCATAAACTTTAACTCCCTTGGCTGTGCAATTTTTCCGATTAAACGCCGCGATTTGTTGTCAGTTAACTTCGCACGTATTCTGCATTGATTGGGCGGCATCGAGGTAGGTAGAAACTTGATAGTTAACCCCTTCCCCCCTGCCGCTGACCATTATCCAGAATGAATCCCAGTCGGCTGGACGGACACTTTTAGTTAAGCGGCGCATGTGGCTGGCACATTTGTCAACCGGCAGCGAAGTCGGCAAAACATCAACGCCAACGCAACAAAACTGGGCAGAAACTCCAGCTGCCTGAAGAGCGAGTGTTAAATGGCAGATATATATGTATATATACCCGATCCGAACCGATCCCCTGAGCGCTGAGCTATAACAAATTTATGGGTTTGGGAAGTCTCGCGCCGGCGACATGCGATGCATGCCAAGCGCCTTTGCAATTGCTGTCAATTTGGCTGGCCGCCGCCGCCTGCCAACTTGTTGGCCGGGTCAAAACGAAGCGGTTCGGGCCAAGATGCGACTTTGGCAACATGTTGGCAGAGCGGACAGGTATTGCATTTCAGCTGCACTGGGACTGCACGTAGAGTGAACTAGTTTCGACTTGCTTTTGAATACTGGCCAGTGTTGCAGTTGTCTATCACTTGGTGGTGGCAACTTTGTCGGAACGAAAACTTTGTTGCACTTGAACTTATGCCCCACGGTTATTTGGCTAATTATTCGCTTGGCCACTTTGTTGCAGCTTTCACCCCCCTCGTATAATTCACAAGAAAAAAATTGCCAGCAACAATGGCTGGGGCAGGCAGTAGAAGAAGAAGTACGATCTCGTTGAAAGTTTAACAAGTGTTAACTTTGCCATTTTCATTTTCATTTCCTTGGGTTTTATTTTGTATTCATTTCGCGCAGATAAGCTGGGAAAATGAGCAAAGAAAATGCTGCTGGGTGGATTGGCGGAGTGAATTGAGGGGGAGAGCTGGATTCTGGGCCAGCTGCCGCCGAGCAACTACAGTGAAATAATTTTAAATGACCACAAGTGTGTAATTAAAGTGCAGCGCATAATAACAACCGCAACAACAAGAACCACTATAATAGGGGGAAAACAACCACAATTACAAATGGAAACCCAGGCAATCAGCTTTTCTTGGCTGGAGGGAAATTCGCCATGGCTTGCCTGAATGCGAATCGTGCAACTCCTGAAGGACTTAAACTTTTGCCCTGATATTCCCCGAATTGGGACTTCGAGTCGGGTTTTGAGTTGGCTTTCAGGGGGAATTTAGCTGATTTAAAATTGAAATTAATTAAATCAAGCAGCTAAGTCCGAAATGTTTGCATTGTTTGTCAATCATAATTGAATGGAAATTGTATAGATGTACAAGTTGGTTTAGTTCTACTTGGGTTCCTACTTGATTTTTTTGCTAGGTTTCAATTCACCCGCATGACTGTGAATGCATGAATTGCCCGACTGTCGGCACATTTAATTATGAGTATTTGCATACTCGCTGATTTCTGATTCCATCGGTTGAATAACCCCAACCGCCGGCTTTGTATCTGCAACATCCACTTCCGCCCTTCTGCTGCTGCTGCTGCAGTTGCAACTTCCGCTCGAATCCAGAATCCAGAGTACCGAATCCTGAATCTGAAAACCCCAGACCAGACTCCACGTTTGTGATCCATTTGGCAGACCGCGACACGAGCATCGGGGCCACTTTTATGTGTATTTAAAATCGTTAAAAATAATCTGCAAATTGTGCATTTTTAATGCATTTCGTGTCTGCTGCTGCTGCGTCCGCCCCCTTTATTTTTCATGGCCAAAGGGGGGGCGTGGCCCCAGGAGCAATCATGGCGTCTGGTGGGCGCGGCGATGTCTGGTTCTGGCCACCATGGTCATCGTCATCGTCATCGCCACCATGCAGATTATCGTTTGCAAAGGCATTGTCGCAACTCCATCATTATCACCACGCGCTCTCCTCCTCGACGTCAACGTCATTTGCATTTATTGTTTTTGTGCCTTTGTGTGCGAAAAGTGATCAGCGATTGCCTTGGCCCAGGACGCAGGACGCGGGACACGGGACACAGGACATGCATAAGTACACACACAAGCGCACATGTATGAAGAGCTGCCTCCATAAATGGATATGTATTTACATGTATGCATATGGTTATATGTCTCATTGTGCCTGCGCGTGCATTGATTGCACAGCGGAAGTGTTGTGGCGGAATTAAAATAAATAAATGCATTCGCATTTCCCGCTGCCAACTGTCCTGAATGGCCGGCATGTCCTCCGCAGGACTCGGCTGGATCTGGGTCTGGTCCTGGTCATGGGCACCCATTCTGGCTTGTTGCTTCATTTGTTGCACATTAAACAAGGCCATAAGTTACCGCCACTGGCACAGCAGCTGACAGCCTTCAATGGCCCGAATAAAGAGGATACAATCTTTGGTGAAAAATATCCGTTAAAAGCTTTAGTTGTTACTATACATACATTTTTATTCAAAACTCATAAAAATGGGAATATTCAGTAGATACACATAGCTATCTGTACTTAAAGTAGGGCCACTAGCTAAAGATTTTCCCATATTATTCTAGGTGAAACACCACATCGAGCACTAGAATCTTTCTTCGAAACCATTTCACCCCAATGAATCGCTCTTTAAGGTGGAAACTCTATCCGTGTTATTGATTCGAGGCGAATTTAACCGAATTTTGCGGCTCATTTAATCCGCAACACGTACATCTGAGGCGAACACGTATCTGCCAGATACGCTCATCCCCAGCCTCGGAAAACCAGTGCCAGACTCAGAACCAGGACCCGAGTAGCCGAAACCAGAAACAAATCAAATCGAAGGTTTGCCCTTGCTTTGATGTCTCATTAGATGGGCGGTTGCCAGGTGATGACGAAAACGACGACGATGATACCGATGCCGTTCCGATTCCTAGACCGAGACAGTATCCTGGGAAGCTGGGACGGAATGTCTGCTGGCAAACGAGGGCATGGTTACACGTACCTGTGCGTCCTTGCCGGCTGTCAGTTGGTATCTGTTTCACCCGATTTCGGCTTCTTTGGCAACTCACAAAGTGATACTTGCCTTGTTTGTCGTCGCCCAGGGTGGAGTGTGTATAATCAGTGAGCAGCGAGAGGTTTCGGTTACCCATTAAGATCATTTCGGTTTGCTAATTGCGAGGAGTCAGCTCACTGATTTAACCAGCTGAACTCTGGCCCTTGAAATATGACAACCCTTAATGGCCGAATTAATTAACATAAAAAATGCCAATGGCCGCGATGGCGGAAGCGCCACTCCTGACCGTCAAATGGCCGCATATCGGGGGCTTGGAGGATATGGATACGGCCGGAATACCCGCACATCCTTCACACACACCCAACTGAAGTGTTGCGGTGTGCACTTGCGATAATGAAGCGCTGGCCACATTTGCATATCGCCAATTTGCAATCCGTTCGCAGATCAAATGAGCCCATTCAAGTTGGCTTCCTTGGCGGTTGCACAAAACTAAAGCGCCAGTAAGTCCACTTCATCAATGATGAATTCTCGTTGATTCCTGGCCTCTCTATAAACACAAATTCCTCGAGCAAATGCCTCTTACCTCAACAACAATTACAACTTTTGTCTTGTTTTCCGGGATTCCGGGATTCACTTCGAGTCTGGGAAACTTTTGCAGCCGGCCATCAAAGTTTTCAATGCGGCCGCATATTAAACAAAATATAAGGAATATATTTATACCACGCCCCTGACAAAAATATACGAAAGTTGCGCATTTTTTCGGGATCTAAAAGTTTTGCGCCTTTTTTCTTGGCTACAAGTTTCTCTTACGGCATTTCTACTTTAATGCCTGGTGGTAGGAAAAGTTTACGAGAGCTCCTCGGTTCGGTCATCTAATAAACCAGGGCGGGACTAGGCATCCCTGGACTTTGGCTAAAAACTCAACTTTTACTACTGCTAATATTGCCGCATAAACTTGGCACAGGTTGGTTCAGTTCAAGCCCGGTTTTATTGGCCCCTCTGCACGGCACAAAAATATGAAAGCCTCTCTGACCCAGAACCTCCATCCATCCACTTTTGGTCCTAGAAGTTGGATGCGTGACTTTGCATTTGGTTTTATGTGGCCTGCGGCTAGTCCTTGGGGTAACATTAACATGTATTTTGTGCTAAAAGTGTTATTAGATTTTAGTTTCGAGTCAAGTGCGAGTGGGCGAATGGGCGAATGGGCGAGTCCTTGCGAGGCGTTTCAGTCATTCGTGCACTAAAGTTTTATTCGGCCGGGCATAAACCAAAAGTGCCTTCGAGGCAGGCTGACAACACATCGCCGAGAGCTTTATGGCCGCCCCAGTGGGTGGTTGGGTCCCGATCCTGGCCAGCAGCAGCTGGGCGGATGTCACTTTAAAGCGTGCCGACACTTAACAGTGCGATAAAGATAACAGCCCCCACAATCCAGGGAGCTATGTATGCTGGCTATATATGTGCGAAGGGCCAGAACAACTATCGTGACATTGAGGGAAAAGCTAAACCGAATTATAGCAATATTATTGCCTCACGGGAGCAGTTCTCACTTGTTGTTGGGAATGGAAATTTTAATTGCAAAGTTAGGTTTCTATCTTCAGTCTAGACATAACAGCCACGAAATGTCAATCATAAACAGATTCCGAGTGCAGTTATTACGGGCTTGGCCAAGAGCTATTTGCTGGCTACACATGGAGAAAATCTACAAGAATTCGTTCAACATATTCAAACTATTACGTTCTATATACGTTCCTATTAGTTTCAAAGCTTAAGAAGAGAATTATATTGTTATTTGTCTATTATCATAACAACCAATTAATTTTAATAAATGGCATTTGCCATTTAGAAATGCTTTTACTTCTTCAAGTATTTTTCTACATTTCTCTGAAAGTTTCAAAAGTAATTTAAAGCCCCCAAACGAATGCTGAATGGCGAAAAAGAAAACCGATTCTGAAATCAATACGGTGACATTCATCCAAAGGCTAGACAGCTTGGCCCTGGAGTGGACAGCCCAGGACAGGCCAGGAGTTGACTCAATGCCAAAGGACATTGCTCGTTTGAAACGGAGCTGAAAGCTGTATATTTTCTATACTTTCCATTTGTCGCATTGACACGTCAGTGTCATTAAAAACCGAAAACAGAAAACCGACGACCCCAAATTAAATAAAAAAGTGATTATCTAAAGAATAAATAACGCTGTGCGGACAGTGACCCATGCTGAATTGGTTTCCATGGCGTCTGGGTATTCCAGACGTTCATGGCTGAAAATTAAAATTGGAAAAGTCATTTTTGTCAATCAATATACTAAATTTTAGCTTGGATTAAAATTGCGTTTATATTCAATGACTCGCATTGATGTGTCAACACCTTTGAAAGTACAATTTATTTAGTTCGAAAACCAAAAGTTTGCGCTCTATAAAGAAGCCCTATCGCCGTTTAATTCGATTACTTCCTATCAGCTTTCTTTCGACCTAAATCTTTCGTTCCTGGAACTTTCATCCCCTCGAATCCACAGATACCTATCTGGCGTGTAAAAATAACATCTTCCTTGGACTCCTCCGCCTTCGACTCCACAGAGAATGCAAATGATGTATGCCCTAGTTCGAGGCCGATCCTGGGGAAATTCGTTTGAAGTTCTCACTTTAAAAGTTGACAAAATTTACATAGAGCTCGGAGTGCGTCGGGCTTCTAATTAAATTAAGAGTGTCCTGGGCGCAGGCGGTTGGTTGATATTCAATTTTGGCGGGCGTCAAGGCGTTAATAGCATTGAATTAGGTCGGTCGGGAGTGGCCCGTTTGGAGCGGGAGGTGTTGGCAATTCATGTTTACAAGTAATTAAGCAATTTCCATCCATTAAGCAGAAAAAATGAGGCACTTTGATGTCGCAGAAAAAGCCATAGATATAATATTCTTTTTCAGCCATCTCTTGATAACACCAGAATGGATTTTTTGATGGCACCAGCGAAAGGAGAAAGCGACAGCCGAGGGCGAGGTGGCCACTAATTTGAGCTTTGTGCGCTGTCAGACCGACAGCATCTTCACAGCTCCTTGTGGCAGGAGCGTCCTTAGTCCTGGCCATATTCCCACTATTCCATATTCCCTGACAGCTTGTGGCTTTGTGGGAAATATTTAAATGTCATTTGAAAAGCAGCGATAACAGCAGGGACAATGCAGGAGCTGCTGCTGAAACTGCAATAAAGTATCTGCCAGGGCGTCCAGAGCGTATATCTGCAGCTGTATCTGTATCTGTACCTATACTCCAGCAGCTTAGAGTTTTCGTTCATTTTGCATTCAGCTTTTTGCTGATATAGCTGATACTCAGAGAATTGCGGTTTGCTGGGATTTAGTTAGAGGTCTTTTCCTTGAATATCGCTTTAAGCAGGGCTGTCTGTGCAGGGAACCCATTTAACATGCCACTTCCCAATCACAGCGATTTCGTAATGCGACATTCAAGCCCCTCTCCAAATCCATCAATCTTTGCGGCATAACTGGCGGACTTGCACTCATTAGACGCAAATCCCCGGATCCACTCCGAATTTAGCCCGATTCTGTACGGAATTAGAACCAGCTTGAAGCCCGACCGCATCAATCATGCGGCATATAACACTTTAAAGCCTATTTCTCCCAAACGGAGAGTGTTGTGACAAAAGCGTTTCGCTGTCTGAGGTGAAAGTCGGGCGGCCAAGTGGGCCCCTCTTATTGATTGATTGATGGATTGATTTGTCGCGAGGCAAGTATATGAATGCGAAATGTGCATGATTAATGAGTTGTTCATTAAGCTGGTTAAGGTGACAGCCTGGCCGGGATGAGCCCATCGAGCGGGATGTGGCCTGTTGCTGCTCCCGCTTCCTTGTTGGCAAGCGAATGCTGATGCGGATGCGACAAAAATAATGTAACGCCGGCGTGAACCTGTCACAAAGGATGATGGCTCAGGAGGTGACGGGGCAACCCTCTCGCGTGTCCATCAGATTGCCAACGTTATCCTTGACACTCCACGTCCTGGCGGCTGGCTGGTGGCTTTTTTCTCCGCCACTGCCGGCTGAAAAATGAAGTGCAAAACAAAATCAAATATTTTGCTTTGCCACGGCACACACACACACAAAAAAGAGCGAAAACGAATTTTCATAAATTGGGTTAAATCCTTGGAGGATTCACCGTGACAGCGCGAACAAGTGGCACGCTGACTGACGCTGACTGACTGACATTGAGGGTGGATTCGGTGGTTCCTTGGATTCGGTGGGTTCGATGGTGGTGGTTCGCCACCCCTAAATAAATGGCGGCGCAGTTTTAAGGCCGTACCTCCCACCTCCGAAGATGGTTACTGTATGTTTTTTAAAGGATGCAAGCATCCTGCCACTGCCACTGGTGGAATTGCCCAACAATGGTTGCCTAATTTGGCCTTTTGAGGCATTTCCCCTGTGCATTGCCACGCCCGCTGAACGCCGCCACCTCCGGGCTACCATAATTAAATCATATTTTGCATATTCTGAAACGAGCTCGATGCTCATTAACCGTTTGCCAATCAAGCCAAGAAAATCAACATTATGATTGAGACCAGCAGTGGGAATTGACAGCCAGAAAGAGAGAGTGATTGTGGTAGAGCGAGGGAAAAGGCGAAGGACCTTACCGGACTTGATATAAGCTGGTTACCAGGATTACATGCGGAAAGAGCTTAAATTCCTTCGAACTCTGGCAATTGATCCGAGGAAAGAACATTCGTTTTTAAGTTGGCGGTGTGCAGAAACCTTTACAGAGATTTCCATCTTAAAGTTATAAATTTTCAGAATTTTATATTTTTTATTTTCAAATAATATTAATGCAGAATATTTTGGTTGTAAGAAAGTATACTCTCGAGGTGCGCTTCGTCACTACATGGACTGCCGTCGACAGTGATATGTATGTATCCAACTTTATCAGTTCCCATCTCGCATATTAATTTCCCATTTCTTTGCAAAATGTTTTCCAATTACGTCAGATAACCCTTATTCTTTAATAAAATGTACAATTCTTTTCTTAATTACGAGTTCAAAGTGCAATTGCCATTATCCGTTTAGCCGCCAGCTAGTCAGACACCCATTATGGCGGGGAAATGAAAAGAGGCGGGAAAGCCTAACACACAACAGTGTCAGTCAGCTCACGCACACTACTGCACGGCCTAGACAGCCAAAATGGCTGTTGGCATGTCATAAATTTGCGGATTAACTTTTAACCAATTTACAGTGGAAACAAACAAGCTGCAAGGCCAAGATGCCGCCATATCCTGTTACCCCATATTGAAAGTGTAATAAAAAGCAGCTGTGCGCCGCTCACACACAAACACACTAGCACGCACACTTACGCACACACACGTACGAAGGAGTCGAGTTTGTGATAGAGCAACAAGGAGCAGGACGAGTCCTCGACTTCCTCTTGGGCACCTCAACGAGCATCACGTGCAGCCCACTTCCGTTTCCGTTTGCTTGTTTTAAACTTCGACCCCCACCCCTCCTGCTCGCCAGACCCTGTGTGTAAATCAATGCCGATTGTGGGGAGGGGTGCTGGAGAGGTGGTTGGCGGGGGGTGTCAGACAAAGTACATTGCTTACACAAAGCTTAACAGCGGAGAACGACAACGCACAGCCGGCGGCAAAACCCCTTTTCACGCCCGCCACCCCCCTTGGAAAAGCCACCCATTGCAAAGGAAAAAACAAAGCAGTGCATAAAAAAAAGTAAAAGTAAAGCTCTGTCGCATCCGCGGGAACAGGATCAGGATGCGGAGAAGGAGCAGGAGCTGGGGCAGGAGCTGAAGCTGAAGCAGGAGTCGCGGCATCCAGAGCCACTCATTAAGCTGATTATATTGTTATCCTTTTTATGATACGTGCAATACGTGAGCGCATATGGCTGAGGCCCAGCAAGGACATCAGCGACATCAGCGACTCCGCCAACTGTCAATGTCACCAGACGCCATCCGGCATCCGGCATCTGCCATTTGCCTCCTGCCACTTCGTCCCCCGCCGAGGGATCCTGTGTCCTTGCCTTTTTTCCAGTTAATTTTTGCAAGTGTAATTATATGGGTGGCTCCATGAGGAGCTTACTTTTATGAACCGAGATGCAGACAACAGACAACAAATTTATATGATCTTCCTGCGTGGAAATTGTCAAAGGAAAGTCTGGAGGGAGTAAAGTAATATAAAGGTTTCGAACTGGAAACCTTTGTACGGCATTTTCAGACTAAAAATTGAACTTTGCTTGTGGTATGGTTATATATGTCAATCAGAAAAGTTACCCATTATCCTTGCTAGAGAAATCAGGAATCGCTTTACCCTATAATTAACCAAATCATTTTTACCAACAATAAATTCACGAAAATTATATGCAAATAGTGTTCGTACTGCATTGCTGAAAAGAAAGTTGAGTAAATTAATTTGGAAAACGAAATGGAAATACAAATGTAAGCAGACGCGGCGAAGAAATAAGAGCTCACATTGCGGAAAGGGGGAAAATATAAATTTGTTGGGCAGACTAAGCCGGCGAATGCAAATGAAAGTGCTCACAAAACGGCGGTGGATTTATATATAAACAAATGTTATTTAAATATGAATTTAAGTGGCGGCTCTGGTCCCCTGACGAGTGGAATTGCAGTCGAGTGCCGCGGCAGAAGGACAGCATTGCGTATACGCCGCGTGCGCCGACAACGAGCCATGTAAACCAAAGTGCGACTGCCAATGGCACAGGAGTTGTGCTGAGGGGGCGTTGCAGGGGCAGATGGCGGAAGGATGCTGGCGGAGAAACCAACAAAATTTCATAATCATAATCAAAATGGCATTAACAACAGCAACAAAGGCAATGCAAATACGAGCATAAAAACGACAACAGACGCGCCGGAACAAAGTGTAACCAAAAATGCCATAATGAAATGCGAAAAAAGCGACCAAATAGTTGTTGCTGCTGTTGTCGCCATTGTTGTGCATAATGCAGTTTCAATTTCAATTGTTGTCGCCAGCCAGGACTTGTGCCAACATGGCTCCTTCGAGCCCCACAAAAACAGAGTCATCACACCCATCAGCATCACCATCATCATAATCATCATCCTCATTGTACCCATAGTCGTCGCCATCAGGGCAGCCAAATTATGCTAATTAGATTAAAGCATAATTTCATGCAACTTGCAGTCACAGTCACAGCTCCACTCCAAGTTAAGTCCGCTTTGGTCCTTTGTGTCTGGCATCCTGGCTGTTGTTGTTGAGTACTTTCGCCAAAGGATGTGTCAATTTGTCCCCTGCCGATGGGGGATAATGTGATTATGAAACAGGAATAATGTTCGCCAGCTAAAACGTATTTAATATTATAGTTACAGGAAAATATAACCTAAATATAACATCGTTAAACTTTAGATTACTTCACCCTTTCATCCGAAGGCAAGACAGTTCCAATTTCAAATTGATTTGCGCATCCCATTTTCTCGCCAAGCTAAAGTTCATTTCGCTGAAGTTCTGCTAATGTGTCACTGGAAAACAAATGATTGCTGGCGAAAACTAAAGGATAAGTTGGGAAACACTGCGAGCTTCCATAATGCCATCAAAGGTCAACACTTGATAAATAGTTGCAGCTCGGCGAATCCTTGGCGATTCATAAGCGAACGCAAAGCGGAAACGGATACGGAAACGCAAGCGAAAGCAATAATAAACTTAGCAATCAACTGTCAGTGCGTAATGGAAACTTGCTTCCCGGCTGCAGTTTTTCGACTGCGCCACTCCCTGGGAAACTGCAGTCGAGGAAGACAAATGATTAGCCGGGACTCACGTGCTCCACGAAGGAGAACCGGATCTGGAACTGGGTTATGTTCGGGCCAGCGCGTGATCTTTGGCATATGTCGGCGTGCACCGATACATACATACATATCTATGGCTCTGGGTAAGTGGGCCGTAGGGCCCGTCAGCCAGGTAAACCCAGGAAACAACTTTTGACCATTTTTCAAATTTCACCAATGCCCCTTCCCGCCTCGCTGCATGCGCTGGATTTCGGTGAGCAATTTCAATATGCTCGGCACGTTTTCGCTCGCCAGAAGCAGCAGGAGCAAGTGGAGCAGGATGAGCCGGGGGAGGAGCAGCATGAGCAGTTGCTGTTTACGGCCATCTCCATCTCCATCCGACGGGCCAGGTCGTAAAGTGCCCGCCACGAGTATTTACTCAGGGCCCTGGAGTTGAGTAATGATGACCATGATGCAGCAGCAGCAGCAAAGGATCGAGGTGAGCGGGGTCAGGAGGATGCAATATGCTCGGGGCTGACGCTTATGCAAATATGAACAACACATGCCGGAGATGCTTTCAACTCGGGACAAGGCTACCCATTCAAATAGCTCCTCTGAAAATCATGTCCTGGCAGCGGGTCAGGCGCAGATTACCTGATGCACTTCCCAAGGCTAACCAAGTGGGGTCTGCAAATTAAATTATTGTGAAATAAAAAGAAAAGGAACTCCCTTAAGATTAAATCCTTATATTATTTCTGGAATTTTTCCAACAAAAAGGCAGGCATTTTAAGATTAATTTCGGAAGACCTCTTTTCGTCTGCCACCAGCACTCCCATGGCAATCCAATTAGATTAATGCAAGGCAATATAAACAATTATGACTCCCTTGATTGTTTTTCAATGGATGACGACACGCGGCCTGTCTCCTGCTTTTCACCCCGGCCTCCCTTGCCACCCCCTCGATCATAAATCAGCAATGTTGTGTGTCCAAATATGAATTTAATTAAAGGTCTCTTTATGACAACAAGCGGCGTCTGGGTCGTGTGCTCGGGTCCACTTTAAAATATTACCAATATTGTCAGCTCTTTTCGGTGCGACCTCCGGCTCCTTCCGCTTTCCCATGCATTAGGCTTATTAGAAGGACACGCGCTCGGGTTTGCCGGCGGCAAATGGGGCAATGTGCAGCGCATGCAACTTTCGGTTGTCAAGGTTGGATGCCGGCTGTCACCGGAGGATGGGCCAGCACCGTGCCCACCCCAGGACTCACTTTATTTGCCGCAAACAGTTCACGCATCAAAGGACCTGCAACGCATCCTTCGAAGAGGTGGTTGCCACGAGTGACTCCCGATTCTTTGAGCAACGGTACACAAGGGAAAATAAGGTTAATTTATTTAATTTCATTAAACATTGGGCAGATCAAAGGGACTCGAGATCATTTAGTAAGGAGCGTTTACCCTCGATAATAAATCTAAAGCAGAGTGTGAGGTATTTCAATCATAGCATAACTAAAAATGTGCAATTTTTATGAGTGTATCATCTGAAAGATGGTCTAGACCAGTCTGGTCCAGCTTCTTTTGATGATGTGTTTCCTTGGGCCATAATGCCGTCACAGTTCCAGTTGATGCATGCAAATCCCGATTATGCACAGGACACGCGTCACTAGGCATCAGCCTTCTTCTCCCCCTCCAGCCCTCCAGCGATTTATATCCTTTTGGGCGTCACGTGCTCCTGCGACAATATGGCAACAAACGTTTGATTGTCAGGGTTACCCATATGCGTGGTGGATTTCCTTTTTACGCATCCATTGTGGCCGGAACTTTCCCGGAATTTATTGACGGGAATGCAGACTTGGCGAAGCCTTCGCTGCTACTACTTATAAACAGAAGTAGAAAGTCTGTTGCTATTAGATTCAAATCCGATTTGGAAGATACAATCGAACTTCAACAGATCGCATCACCTCCCGCCACCAGAACAATTTTAGTTGCACAGCTTTAATAATACCCATTTTCAAATAGTTATTAATGAGTAATATTTTGCTATGCAAAAGTGAATATGTGTGCTTCAAAGAGTATTTTATATAAAAGTAGTGTTCCTTGTATGTATTCACTTACTTGATTTCCAGAAAATTAAAATGCGATTTTTCAAAGTGCTATCTCTTTGACTTTCAAAAGGATGACAACTCTGTTTGGTCGCACCTTCACATTGATGGCTGGGCTGTCAACTGCGGACAACGAGCACTCGCCCTTTGTTTATGCAATGCCCGAAAACGCTTGCAAATTATAAATCAAAAGTGACTTTTAATTAAAAGTTCAAACCTCTGTGGCAACTGGCAAAGAGGGGGGATGTGGTTACTGGGAAAGCCCGGCTAAGATGCTGACGCCGAATGTCGTTCGTCCGCCGGCTTAATTTTGTTTTGCCAGCGCACCCTCATAAATCACAAAAAGAGCAAAAGTCAGGGGGACGAGGGTTGAAGTTCCGTACTCAGACTGCCAGTATATTAATTGAAGGTGCAAATGCGACGCACTCGCACCCTCGAGGACCAGGAGTAGAAGACAGCTACTGAACACGGAAAACAATAAAGGATGAGGACGAGGACTACGAATGCAAAATACGCAACAGTTTCATTTAAGTTGGAGTTTTTCATGTTCGCCCAGGGAATCGCCGTCGCCACAAAGGAGCGGAAGTCTCGATTGCAGTCGTCGGAGGAACATAAAACCCACTTGGCCACATTTTCACCCCTCGGGCAGGGGTTGTTTTCCCCCAATTTCCAAAGACTCGCCGTTGTCTTGACATCATTTTGCCTTCCTCTTCGATGGTGGTGTCAAGTTCTTTTTGCGCCGTCAAGTTGAATTATCATAAGTAATAATCATAGCCCAAATATCCGGAGAAGCTGGAACAAGGTGCAGCGAGGGGATGGGCGGGCGATCGGTCGGTTGTTTTGTTTTTCCTGGGCGGCCAAGGGGTTTCCCTCATTGGGAAGTTTTTTAGCTAGACGCTCAGTTAATTGCGCGACACTCGGGTCTTTATGGGGATTGCAGGCCAATCTGGGGTAGCAGGATTGTCAGTGGGATTATACGATAATTAACCCGGGGCTTCCAAGAGAATCTGCATAGCTACAACTGTATGAGCGATCTCCATCTAGCAACCCCGTCACAATCGGTCATCTGAAGGCGACAAGTGTTAGGGCCCAAATCGGTCCACGCCCACATGCCCAAGTGGGCGGGTAAAGGGAGTTGAGGACATGGGCAGAGTTGCGAAAGCCAAACACCACAGCAATTGAATGCCAGTCACAAAAATGCAATCACAGTTTGACACAATTTTACCGAGGCGCCACTTCAACACGTTGCAGCTGCAATATCATTGCAGCTACAAAAGCCGCACATACACAGACACAAGCACACGCACGGACGAAGGACAACTCTGCAAACAACACAATGACAACTCTTTAACGCAGTTAACTTGGCTGCGCTGCAGGGACAATCGATGTGACGCCGATGCAGAGTTATCCATTTGCAAGTACTCTACAGGGTATCGGGAGTATCTCAACGCAACAGGCCTTATCAGAAGTATAATACTTCTGCTCTGGGCGTAATCTTATTTAATAGCCCTTCACGATAACGCTATCTAAATTGCAGACATGTGTCTATATTAAAATAAATAAATATACTTTCAATATATAATGCTAAATGATTGGCATTAACTCTGAACTTGAGCTTTCCTGCTCTAGGTAATACGATTGATGGATCAGAACACATAGTTAGTCAATATAATCCATTCAATCCAACTAATCAAGCCATTTATGTATAAACCTATTTTATGGGTTCATTGAACGTTTCAGCATAATATCACTGAATCACACCTGTTCTACGAGACTTGAGTGGTTATCAGCCGTAGCCCAAGTATTTTGATTAGAAAATTCTGAACTGATTAAAGCAAAGGATTCAAGCGAACAGGTGTCTGGTTCGTTGAATTGGGAACCTAATCTTATCGCACCAGACACCAAACATACTTTTTACTACCTGATCTACAGAAATTGAAGATTTGTCTTAGCAATAAATTTCAATTAAAGATTCAAATTTAAACAGTATAAAGAATATATTATAAGCTATAATTCCCAGTTAAGTGCATATTATCAATAAATTGCCTAAATTCTGCCTAGGCTTTTACCTAACCGAGGGTATTGGGAGCTTCCATATGGCAGGATTACTACGGACTCCTTTGGATGAGCGTGCTCGAGTGCATTTACTCACACACACAGTGGCACAAACACAAACACGTTCTTTTTGTTGTTGTTTGATTGCGTTTTTATCTTCGTCAGTTCAGCAATGCCAGGATCTGGGCAAAAAAAAAGCACGAGTTGCAAGTGCAGAGGAAGTGCAACTGCAACATTGGAAGGGAAGGGAGGGTATGGGGTTGCAGCGATATTTTACTGCGACAACATTTCATCGCAAACATTGTGCAATTTCACTTTAAGCGACAATCGAATTTCACGTGATTTCTACAAGCAGTTCGCCAAACTTTTGACTTTTCTTCAGAGTCCGCAAAGCGATTTCTTACCCACATTTTGCAATGAAAAAAAATTGTATAAGCTTGCGAAAATATTTCTGTTTATGTTGCCAAGTTATAAAGATACTTCCTCATCAAAGAACTCCTCCGCTTCTTTTTCAACAAATGGGTAGTTATAATTGGGTAATTAATTTGAGGTATGAATTTGTTTACTCTGCATATCAAATCATAAAGCCAATAGCATAGGTTTCCAGCCTGACCTATTGAGGAATCTAGAAATCTGTAATCACTTTTTGCTATTATTGATTTAAGATGGGGAACGCGTGAAGTCCATAAAAACAAAACTTAAAAGAATTTCAAGTGATCAACAAACGTTAAGATATGTTTATTTATAACGTTGTTAAATATTTACAAGCAATTATTCTATATTTATTCAATGACAACAGCATTTCACAGCAGAACAAAAGGAGTCAGATGAATTGAGTCGGCATTTAGTTGTCTTTAATTTAACGTAGCAAACGGTTCGAAATGAAGGATCAAATATTTATCCGATCGCTTTTACTCGCATTTTGTATCTGCGGAATTGAAGCAATTACATTACCCAGGCTGCCGGAAAATTTGCAGGATTTTAAATGTCAGGAGGACGACGTTGGATTTAAGTTCAACTTAACAGATGTAAGAAGGGTCCTAGGCTATAAACTAGATTCCAACACTGAAAACTCCTGTCTGATAATTATCCTTGATTTTTTTTTAGTTAGCCGGCACCTGGTATGAGGCACTCCGAGTGCCCAGTGTCCCGGGAATGGAGTGCCTGAATGTCTCGATTCCCTCGACAGTCAATGCCAATAATCTTACGCTGGATTTGAGCTACGTCACCATACTCAATAACAGTTGGTCCCTCAGCAGGGAAGCCGTGTGCTTTCCTTGGAACAACTCCACCCAGTACGGCATCTTTTATCCCGATGCTAGTGAGGTGTCATTCAAGCTGGTGACCACCGATTACGTTTCCATAGCCGTTGTCTGTGGTTACGGGACCACCTCTGTGATACCCATCTTCAAGCTCTTCACTCGAGACCGCGAGGTCAGCCAGGAGATCTTCGAGCTGATCAACACGCAGGCCGAGAATATTGGTTATAGCTCCCTGATCTATTGGGAGAAGCAATCCGTGGAGGAGTGCAGGGAACCCAGTGGCCAGGCACCTTTGGCAGCTCTAGTGGGCTTGATTCTACTTTGTGGCTTATGCACTTGGGCAAGCAACTACAACTAAAAGGAAAATAGCCTTACCAAACTTTTAGCCATCATCATCCATTATCATACATATTATCCACACAAAATACATATACCTATAAGTAAATACTTGCATAATATACAACTACCGTAGTTACAATAGAGTTCCAAGAAAACAGGATATCAGCCTATATAAGTGCACGTGAAACTGTAGATAAGCTGTAAGCCTTATCGGTGATATTACAGTGAGTCACCGCATATTGAAAATTCAATACATATTTGCGGCATATGTATTCATTAATAAATCGTCACCACTGATAAGCACGTCACTGGAGCAGCAAAAACTTGTGAGGAATTGGCAGGTCGTTTAGTTGTCTGAAAATCGGCACCGCGAACGGATCGAAATGGAGGCTCAGAAATATGTGTACCCGATTTTGATGTTCCTCTGCTGCTGTGGAATTCCACTGGAGGTCAGAGCGATTCGGATGAGAATGCCCGTTTTGCCGGAGGCACTCAACTGCCGGAATGAAAGTATTAGTTTCAACTTAAACCTGACGCGAGTGAGTGAAGAAGTTTTATTCATTTCCGTGGGAATATCGAATTTTCCCGGGGTTGCTATAACCTAAAGTATATTTCCTGAAACATACTATTACTTTCTAGCTCTCCGGTTACTGGTACGAGGCTGCTAGAGTACCCAATGTCCAGGTACTGCAATGCCTGAATGTCTCTGTGCCCGCTGAGGTCGAGAAGGACAGCCTCTCGTTGGACTTGAACTTCATCAGCACCGTCAACAATGGGTGGCAGTTCACCGAGGAGTCCGTTGAGTTCCCCTGGAACAACGATACGCAAGGCGGCATCTTCAAACTCGATTACGATACGGTCACTGTGACCTACAAACTAATGTTCACGGACTACGAGAACATCGCCTTTGTCTGCGGATTCGGAAGCATTTCGCCAGTTCCACTGTTCAAGCTCTTCACCCGGCAACGTGAGGTCAGCCAGGATACGATCAACAAGGCGGAGATCCTTGCTGAGACGTACGGCATGGGCAACCAGATCGCGTGGGAGATGCAATCGCCGGGCGAATGCAATGGATCCGGTGGTCTAGCTCCTATGGCTATTCTAATGACCACCATTGCAATGCTCGGGGGTTTTAGCTTGCGAAGTCCATTTTTAGCTTAGACTTTACTATTTACATAGTGAATATTTAACTTTTCGCTACTACTATCAGTACAAACTCTTATCAATCTTTTTTGTTTTCAACGCCATGTGTTTTATTTGGGGTCACTAAAATGTGATTGCCGAGAACTGCTATTTTTCTGGACAACGCAAGCTAATTATGTGATAATTAAAAGCGTACTAATTTAAAATATTGTTAATCATACCAGTGGTAAGGGGTAAGCTATTTTTCTCCTATCATTTCCCTCTGACTTATGGGCTTGCTTTCCATTCTCTTAGCTGTTTTCGAATCTTCTCTTTAAGCTGATAAGCGATTTGTATTCCGATTAAATCATGCCAATGCATCTGTGGGAAATGTAGGGCTCACTATATAAGCTCACTTTATAGTTCTATGCACTTTCCGATTGAAAGTGTGCATCGAGGGCCTTTTGGCCTAGTAAACTCATACGAGTTGCAATTACGAAGCCCGAAATTCAAAGAGAAAATGCCGAAAAATATGAACTGAGCTGGAGCAGAAAAATGTTGTTGCTTGCTCTATTTTCTTGGCAATTTTCATTTTCATAAACCCAATTCAACCGGTGGAAAATAGAGTGAATGGAAAACGCCTTAAATCGAGATCGATCCATTGTTGGCATCACTGAGAGAAGTAAAATTCAATTCTGAAACGTTTAAAAACTCACTTTTAAGTTTGATTTTATTTATACCAAGATTAAATAATATTTATTCAGTCCACAGTTTTAATGTAATAACGATTTACACAATTTGAAGTAATTGAAGATTTTTTTCTCTGTGCTATTTGGCTTCCGATTGCCTCCGTTCTTGGGCGAACCAATGAAGTGCAAACCGTGGTCAAATGAGCCGGAGTCGGGAGTCCTGGAGAGCCATCGATAGCCGGGCACTTTCATTGATTTGATGCGTTTGCGTGCCGCTTGCGATGGTTGCATGCTCGACTTGAGCGCCACCCAAAGCCAGCTGAAGTCGTGGAGCCGCAAAGCTGTTTACTTGCAGCTAACCAAGTGAAATTGAAAGCCCTCTTGGCCCACGATAATTGTGTCCGGTCTGAGCACCCAATCCGCTCCTGCCACTCCTGCTCCACCTCCTGCTTCTGCTTCTGCTCCTGGTCTAGTCGAGTTCGTCTGGGTAATGGGATGCGGAAGCTGAGATTGGGGTGTACATATGTGTTCGTGCACCAGATGATTACTGGGTCCCAAAATCGACGTTATCATGCGATGACGCTGCAAAAGTATCCGCAGACTCTCCAGACGCCCGGCCACGCCCACAAAACACACAGTGGATGAAAGGGAACAGAAGTCGGGGATAGCTGGCCAAAAACGAAAGTTAATGTGGTGGATCGGTGGAAGGGTTAAACGGAGCCAACAAGTGAACCCCAGCGTACGTGTTCCAATTAAATTTGACATTTGCTCTTAATAGATGTGCAACAAGGTTTCCATTTCGATTGAGTTACGCCCTGGGTTCTGGGTTCATGAGTAAGGTTCTCCTCCCAGAGTTCAATGGTTGAATAGTTTTTTAAAAAAGAGAAACCAGTTTTGAAATCCTAATCAAAACGTTAATCATTTTGCAGCCTACTTTCGGGCTAGAGACGAGTAGAATTCCTAACAATGGCTAAGGAAATAAGTTAATGGGATTGTTTTTGGCTAGCTAGGGATTCGTTGTAAATCTGTATCTGTCATAATCAACCGCTTGCGGGTCTGTAACTTTAAGATTTCCCTAACTCATTACGACTAACTCCTGACAGACTCACAATTTATGCTCTGCACCACGAACTGCTCAAAAATGCAACTATTCAAAGTGCAAGCACAAAAATCTGGCCAACTTTGCGCATACTACACACAATCGGAACTGAAAGGGGGAAATTAAAAGGGGAAGAGGGGATCATGCAGCCTCCTCCAAGGAGGGGCCAAAAAAAAACAAAGCCTGCTGCACAAACATGCGAAACTATTAAAAACATGTCTTTGTCCTTTGGCCCGGGGTGCATATAATGAAATTCCTAGCTGCTTTGTGCCCACGACGAAGCCACTTGGCGGGATGTCCCGATCCCTGATCCATCCCCTACATATACAGCTGTGTTCAAAAAAATAGCAGTGCTTGGGACCTGCGAGTTTAAGTTAAAAAATTCCTATGATTTACAATTTTAATGGTCAAATTTTTTTTATAATATCGTTAGGTATTTAATTTCAAACAATTTAGCAAATGTTTCACTTTTATTTCTTCAATAGTTTCGAAAATATAGATAAAAACAACAAAAGAGGCAGAAATTCTGGTGTTCAATGAAATAGCAGTGCTATGAAAAAATATTAAAAAAAAATCATCTTGACAAAGAACGAACTTAGTTTTTCTTTTTAATGTGTTAATTAGGGCCTAATACTTGGTTGGATAGCCTTTGTTAGCCAGCACAGCCTTACACCCACGTGACATGGAGTCCACCAGGTCCTGCCAACGTTTGGGGGGAATTTTTGACTATGCATCCTGCACAACTTGCCAAATCTGAGCCTTAGACGTCGGGGAGTTTTTCGACACATATTGTTTAATGTCCCCCCACAGATTTTCAATCGGGTTTAAATCGGAAGATGATGCTGGCCACTGCATTACATCTATTCTATTTCGGGTGAACCTATTCCTAGCCGATGAGCTTCTGCGTTTCGTATCATTATCCTGTTGGAATGTCTATTTTAAGGGTATATTATATTCAGAATATGACAGTAAGACATCACTAAGTATATTTGCATATGCGTTTTGGTCTATAATACCATAAATCATATGTTATGGACTCATACCATTGTAAAAAAACAAGCCCATACCATAATTTTCGGTCCACCATGGTTGAAAGTCATCAGTGGGTGTTTTGGGTGGTACTCCGTGTTTGGAGGTCATCAGATATACTGGAGTGAACCAGTTCCACCAAATAGAACTATTTTTGACCCATCAATCCAAAGGATATTACGCCATTTGGAGACTGGCCAGATTAGGTAGGTCTTACGGAAGCATAACCTTGCCTTAATATGCCTAGGGCTAAGTAGGGGATCCTTTTGTGGACTCCTCTCACAAACATTTTGATTCAGTTGTCATCTCTGAATAGTAACGTCGCTTATTCCCAAGTTCAGCTCAGACTTTATGTCCCCAAAGGATGCAAAAGGATAGACTTTGCTGTAACAAACTATGCGCCGATCCTCTATATCTGTGGTTTTACGTATGGTACCACGGTTTTCGGGCTTCCATTCATATTTAATGGCATTGGATACCATTTTGGCAGAACATTCAAGGGTTTTTTGAATGTCCTTATATGTTTTTCCTTCCTTTCTAAGCTTAAAAATTAAAATTCTTTTCTCCTGGGAGCAGTGGTGTCCTCTACCCACTAAAATAAAATTTTTTGAATTTTTTTTTAATTTATTGCCCTTTAAAATATACGAATTATCTTAACCAAACTCACTTTTTAGAAAATATTGATCATTTCGAGACTTTACGATGGACAAAACCAGAGACTGCTATTCTTATGAACAGCCTAAAAGTGGTGAATTTGCTCAAGAATGTAAATAAAAAAAGGATAACATGAAAAACTGACGGGATTTTCTTTTTTTCTATATCTATACATTCCATTTTACAAAAATAAGTGGAATAAAAAGTAGATTCCAAAAAGGGACATGGAGAAATACATTTGTGTTTCTTAGTTTCCATCGCACTGCTATTTTTTTGAACACAGCTGTATATATTCATATATATGTATGTGTATGTGTGTATACGCTGGTTTTTTGCTGTATCAATCTAGGTGAAATATTAACAAGCGGGAGTCTCGGGTCTAAAGTTGGCGGGACGGAAAGCCGAAGGACAGAAGGACGCCGGCAAGGCAGCTCATAAAAATTCCTTAGTTGACGACAAAAGCTGAGGACTCTGGAGGAGATTGGTGGGCCTCGGGGTGGCGTTGGAGAGCGGACTTAAAGCGGACCAAACGGCGATGAAACAATAGACTCGAGTTAACTTAAATTGATTCCCAGACGTTCCCGGCGAAATGAAACCCAACTGAACTCTCGAGCTTCGCCATTTTGTTGTGACTCCAAAGTCACTGGAACCCCATTCCCCAACCCCAGCCCTTTTGCGTACTTCTTGCACCTTGATTGCAAGTTATTTGCAATTTTGTGCAAATTTAAAAGGAGCAAAAGGACGAAGGCGAAGGAAAATGAAGGAAAATCCAGCCAGACGACCACCATCCATCCACCCACCCACCTTCACCTTCAGCCAGTGACTTTGGCACTGCACTTGAAAATTTTTTAAGTGTGCGCGAAATTTTTTATGCAATTTGTGCCGGAAAAGCAGGAATACCGAATGAAAATGGGGCGGAGCTGGTGGGTTATTGTTGTGCCCAGGAGATTGGCAGACTCCTCCTCCGCCGGCTGCTCAATTTGCTGGTTTATTTTTGCATTCGGGATATTAAAATTGACACTTCATTTGTGTCACTCCGCGTGGCAGCGAAGTTTAAGGGATTCTTTAAATGATTTTCAAGCGGCTGCATTGTTGTCGATTGCCGTTGATTGTGCAGCAATTTGCATTCAAGGATTCCAGCACTGTATTCAAAATGGTGTCCTTGTTGTGGCTGGGGATTTGACTTAAGCTCTGTTGAGTGCTCCATTTGGCCAACAAGGATTGATAAGTCGGCAGCGGAAATGGGTCTTAACGGAAGCAATCGAAGGTGGCTGGATTTGTGTCCACATTGTGATACTCATCAACTTAATATAGATTTCAGAAAGGAGCTATTTGTAGTTATCATAGAGGGAAAAGTCTTGATCCTAGCCCACCTCGCTGGTTTTTTTTCAGGCTGTGCCCAGCATGCTGCCTTTATTTACTCCAACACTCCTCCGGCTGGGCAAAAGGACCTGGCCCAGGAAGATTTCATTAAGTGCCGTCCGTGGAAGTCCTGCCGCCGCCATCCCACATCCTCGAGTCCTGCGAAACGCAACAAAGGAGCTGCAACAATGCCCGACCAACGGCAAGGTTGCACTTGAAGTCATTCAGCCTCGTCCTGGCAGTGCAAACTTTTTAAGTGAATTTTTGATTAGATCTGGACGAAACTTTTTTGTCGCACAGCCCAGAAAGGCGCCGGGTGGCGAGTGCGGGGAGTGGCAGGGGCAACGGTCATAGATATAGTTGCCTTTCCAACTTAAAGTCACCAGTTAGTTGCGCTCTTTTGTAATTTGCGCAAAAGTATATTTATTTGTGCGAAAGGATAATAATAAAATATGCGCTCCAGATAGTGTTGCGCCAGTATTGCAAACTTGTCCCAGCTCCTGTGTCCCAATCTTGTCCTTCCAGCCCCTTTGGCTGCTCGACTCCTCCGTCGAAACTGTACCTACTGCAACTTTTCGCGAACAGTTCGCACTCTGTCTGACCCTCACCTGCCCTTTTGGCCCACTCCATGGCCATTGCATCGCTGAAGTTTTGCGCAAAAGTTAATAAAATTATTTGCCACAGACTTTGATAAATATGAAACAGGTCTCTGGCAAATGGCGAATAAATACAGGAACGGCAAACTGAAGTGCTGGGGCCACTTTGTCCCCGATACGAAATATTTGGCAAAGTTTTATTGCAATTTTTGTGCAGACTGTTTTAAGTAATTACCGTGCGGCAGAGAAGATTTGATGTGGCACATGTAAAAACAAGGGAACTATCAGGATCTTAATTCTGTGTAATTGGTTTGTATTATGAGTTAGTAGTATGCCTTTGCTAAGTGGAGGTAAAGTGGTAGTATATTCACTACAAAATGAATTTGTATGCCTTCTCAACTCTGACCCCTCAATCAGCCACATATCGGAAGGATTCGAAAAATATATCAAATGCTAACTAAAGGAAAGACCTCAAAATGAAAGCCAGCTTCTGCCAACCCCTTTGGATTTCCTCGGTCTCGTCCTTTTTTGCCAGCATATGCATTCCATGTAGTTATTATTCATTGTCGTGCTTCAACAAATATCAAATGGAGTCCTGCGCTGCAAGAGTGGCTGGCGGGGATTCCTTGTTGCAGGATCCTTTCGCCACGGCATCCTTCGTACTTTGTTTTCCCAGTTACTCTTATTTTGCACATATGAGCGGGGCGGGGTGGAGTGACGAGGATGGGGTGTGGTTGCTTTACGAGTATTGGCAACCCCATAACGACATTGGCAAAATAAAAAAAAAGGGAAATTTTTAATCGAAACATTTGTAGCGTGAAATTGTCGTTATGTTTGTTCTCCTTTTTTGAGCAGCAATATGTTAGGATTTAAACGTATTTAGAGAAAACATATCGGGTATTGATTGCTTTCTGCTTTGCGGAAAATTTCAATAAATTTGCAACTTTGTCGGGCTGCTGAAAAGTGCTGATGTGTGACATTGATTCGCCAGTGAGGAGCGAAAGCAGTCATTATCCGGTCATTAATCATAATTAACTGGGATCTGCTCAACTCTTTAATTTGGTAGGCAACTTTAAGCGCTAGACGAATCGAACTGCTGGCCATAAATCTCAATTTTCCACAAATTAGGCGACGATATGCCAAGCCGCCCAAAAACCAGAGGACCACCAGAGGCCAACTTCCGGAGCAGGTAACTGAAAGCCACACATCAGACACAACTATAACTCAACTCAGTTTGGTAGTTTCGGCTTCTCTTCTCGCTCGGTGACATCTGCTCAATTTATCGTTATTTCTGGACTGGGCCAAAACAAAAAATCAATTTACCCTATGATAAAGAACCAAGACTGGCCGGGGAAAAAAAACACTTCCATCGGAATGAAGACAGCGTCGAAGGGAACTGGGAAAACTTTTGAAGCTGGCAAATCGAACTGTTCCCGTTTCCACTTCGACTCCTCAGACTCCTGGAGCACCATTCTCCCAATCCCAGTGATTTATGCCCTGGAAACTGTTTTTGAAATGTGGCTTCAGTCTCGGCGAGTGAGCCTATTCTCCGCTCATTGCTCCGTTGCTCCACTGCTGGCCAAAAGTCAAGAAGGGAGCGCCGCACACAAAACTGTCCAAAGTATACAAATTTGCCTGGCATGAGTTATTGATGATCCGGGCCGTGAAATGAACGACCGCTGCTCCTCGGACTCCTCGGACTCCTTGGCCTCCCAAAGGCAAACAGACTGACTGACTGTCCTGGATGTGGGAACAAATGCCCGGCATTTGGCCGAAAAGAAGTTAGGTTTCCCTAGGTCTTAGTTCCAAATGAGTGGGAGTCTGGCTAATTGAGGAATACTTTTATGTGAGTGCTTTGGAGATACAGGCCGTAATAGGTTTATAATAGGGTTCAATCTAAGCAAATTATATTAGGATAAATTAAAATATAACGATTGATGGGCATAGCAAAAGGAATGGGATTCATCATGGAATGTTTCCATTTTAAGAACTTCCCTACAACTTTTAAGTTGCAAGTAGGCTTGAAACGGGACTCTCCTCCACACAACGTTAACCTAATTAGTCCAAACTATGGCCAACTAAGACATAACTCATCCGCTCAGCCCATTAAAGCGTATACCATAAAATATGCATAAGGTAATGGGCAGCGCCCCTTCCCAATTATTACAAGATCATAACTCATGTCACAGGGCAGGTCAACGCAAACAAATATGCGAGACTCGCTTATCACGGCGGCAAAATCGTGTTATTTAATGTTGTGCTAATTTCTGGCCAAGTCAACGGGATGGGAAAACACACCCCAGGTAACTCACAACTCTGGAACGGGGAAGTCGTGACATTTTTCGTGCGGTTGGCAAACGGGGGACTCATTTCTTGGCCATTTCCGTCAAGTGTTGCGTCTGCGGCTGCGACACGAACTATTTACAAATGACCAGACATTTAAGCCAAATGCTTCCGGGTTGGCCAGGTTAAATGCCCGAAAATTATGCTACCTTGACATGAAAGGACGAGAGGGCCGTAGTACACAAAAAATGAATGCCAAAGGATGGACAGACAACGTCGAATATTGAATACCCTTACAAGCTATCAAGCATGAACAAAAAATATACATGCAGACACATTAATTATATGCAAATTATTATCAGTATATATATTTAATTTTAGTTATTACAAGTTCATTGACTAAATATAATGCATTTCGCCTAAAAAATCCTTTCACTTAATATTCATAATTCCAAAAAACCTAAACTTCCAAGATGAGTTATGCAAGCACTCTAACCAGCCACGGCTATGTGGACCCCAGGATGGTTGGTGGCTTCTTGGTGTCACTGTGTCAATTGCTCGACTCCTGGCCCAAAAGGAGCAGCTGCTGCCCCGCCCAGATCGACTGCGACTTAATTAAGTTACAACCTCGAGGCGGCTGAGTCGAGGACGATACAATTTCACTAATTTCCGTGCAAGGCGACACCAACAATCAGCGGCCGGCGAATGTTAAATGCTCGGCCCACCAAAAACTGGTCACGAGTTAATAAATATTGTCAGTGGGCGCACCCAGGCCAAAGTGGGCAAACATGGCCCGTTCCAGGCGTTAAAAGCCCCGAAATGAATGAGAATGGTCAATATATGGGAGGGCATAAATAATATTTAGGGGTTGGCTGCCACCGATTACCACTTTCGCTGGCATCGCCTAGCGTGTTTGAGCAGCATTTCCGCTGCGTTTTGTTTTGTTTGCTTTCAATTAACCAAAACTGGACTTGGACATCGCCCAATTGGACGGAGTTGTGGGCTCGGACAACGTCCTGGTTCTGGTCGATGGTCGCCAACTGCCTGCTAATTGAGTGCTGGCAGACATAATGTTTTCGGAAACTGAGCAAACTGTCGAGTGAAATATGATTGAAAGTGTAAATAGATATTTCATTGGCCTGGGAATCAACTGGACGTAGCTATTAAAGCGGGAATTAAGTAATCATTTCGCTTCAATAGCAACTAGATTTCTATTTGATTAGGATCTAGCATTCAGCACATGTTTGCGCAATAATTTAATTTAAATTGAAGATCTATCTGTATTTCTTCGGCGTTAGAATCACTTTATCTACATTTGTGAGCTATAATAAATTAAGATTTATTTGAAATTTAATAAGGCGCAATTTATCACAATCTCTGTTAATAATGGCATCTAAGATTTAGATACCAACCTCACATACTATCACGGTTCTAGTGCCCAGTTAATCATCTCGCTTCCAACTCTTTCCGGACTCTAATTGTCCTGACACCTAATGAATCCCCCACTGACAGTTTAATAAGTCGAATGGTGCAAACGAAATTGGATTTATCCGACACTTTCCAGCTCATCGCCCCGCCGCCGCACTTCGAGGGCTTCGATGGCTTCAATGGCCACTTCTCGGAGCCGTTAAGACAGTCAGTCAGTGGTCAGTGGTCGGCGGACTTCGGATAGCCACCGGCACTTCCGACTACCCAGGGATAAACTTCAAAACGCCACCCGGGGCCCAGCGAGAGAATGGAGAAGGCCACTCGCCCACCCACTTCCCACTTTCCCACTTCAGCTCTCGAGCTCGTACAATAATCTTGATTTCGTGGTCAATTGAATTCTTAACTTCTCAAAGCCCGACACACAACAGCCAAGGATATCTCGAGGGCGTGTATCCCGGCCACGGATGACAGTGCAAAGGAGCTGGCCAGTTGGGATGCCGGGATGCCGGGATGCTGGGCAGTGGCTTGCCAAATTGTGATTACTCAACAACAGAAGAAGAGGCGGCTGACTGACCAGAAAACGATTTGGCCGTTGCCTACTTATTGGCCATTGATTTCTGAAAAATGGGCCAGTCTAGCGAGTGGAGCAGTCCAATTTGTGGGCCAATTTAATGCGTTATGATCTTTACGAGGCAAGTGTTTTCCAGGACCTGCCAGCCTGCTCCTGTCGATTACATTTTGAGGCTCTCCAACGAGGCGAGACCGAATCATTTGCCATAACACGTTGGCAATGCCATCGTCATCCTATTCCATCCCGTCCGCTCCAGACTTCCCCCTTGTAGTAGTTCTTGTTTCGTGTACCAACATCTTTATGGGTAATTAAAACTTTTGCCCATTTTTGCCTGAAAGTTGGTTTTTGTTTTGCCCAATCCCCTGCCATGCCCATACCAATTGGATTCCCAATACCAAAGCCCAGCCCAACCCATCCACATTCACTTCCTGTGTTCCTAGTCAAATTTATTGCTGTTCAATAATACCAATTTTTGGCCTTTCTTTTGCCGGAGATGCCAACAGATGTGTTGGCAAACTATTTCGCCCAGAAATAGTTTTCGGAGCACGTTTGTGTTCACACTCGAGTGTTCCACATTATTGAAATTGAAGCGCGGTAATGTGTCTGCAATTTTTGGTCTGGGCTTCCCTTTCCGCTCAACTTTTCGCATTCCGCGTTTGGCAAATTATTTTCGGCTGCCAATGTTCCGCGCTTATCTCGGCAACTTTGGCGTTATTTGTGGCCCGAACTTTGTGCTCCGTTCCACCAAGTGCAATTTCTTCATATCGATAAGAAAGGCAAATAATGGATCGGCAAAGGAATAGGGAAGTAAAACCCATCTAAAGATACAACTTAATACCTGATATAGTTGCAAAACAACAATAATTAGAGTCTAAAAAGTAATTCCCAAAGTGCCAAGGATGATGTCAAAATGTCAGATCACGTTTAATTCAATAAGCTTAGATGGAGGTTCCCCAAATATATTTAAATAGACACTCAAATCCTAAATCTTTTCAGCTTAGTACTGGCTCTGGACCAACTGAAGCATAAACCTGCGAATGAACTTATTGTTATTATAAGCCAACTTTTAACCCTACCCATTGAATAGCTCCAAAGCCGCCGGGAAAGCAGCTTTCCTGCATTATCTCCTTGTGGGTGGTTGGGGGCGTTGGCCCGGTCTTATCGCAAATTTTCGAGTATTAACGCATCGTGGGGAAACTTCCGCTTGTTTGCCGGGCGGCTTAGAAGACTCACGAGCTCACGCACTGCCATCACAATCACTCCCCCACATCCGGCAAGACAAATTGCAGATTGGTAGACTCGGCTCGAAGGACCATCGCGCCATCTAGCCAACTCACCGTCTCTAACTCGATTCGCCTTCGGGTGCGTGGAACAAAGAAAAATCCATATTTTATTTTGATTATTTTCCGGCGCCACGGCAGGTGTCGATTTCGTGTGATTTTTCTTTGGGGCGAAATTAAATTTAGCCAGGGATTCCCCCTGCCCCCACACACTCAAATCAGCGTCAATCAATTTTGGTCGCTTTCGTCAGACAAAAACAAGCCTCAGCCGCCCAGGAAAACCCAACTACCAGCGTTTCCCTTTGTAATGGGAAAAATTATTGAATTTGTCAACGACTGCCACAGGCGCTGGATCCATAAAAAAAAAAATTAGGACGAAGGACGAAGGACGAGGACTTTAAGCTTCCCCAGCCGGAATCAGCATTAAAGAGCTGCGAGATTTATGCGACTGTTGTAGGTGTCAGGCAAACAGAATTATGTTTGGAAACGATTTTCCACCTTTGCCGTCATACATCATCGGGGGGCACCACCCCGCCACAAAGCCTGGCAAAACAACCCTCCAACGTTAACAAATTTCTTTGCGACGTTTTTAAATTTCAGTTCAGACATACACATACACATGTATATATTTATTTTTTGATGGAAGGGAGCGGCTAATGTAAATCGCATGTGCTGTGTGTATGACCTACGCCTTATTTAGTGAAGCGCCCCGTACACCAGAGCCAAGTGATTTGTTGACAAAGAAATTTTTTAATAATTCACCGAGTCTGCGAGCGGACGGAAATCTCATTCGGCATAAGTGATGATGTAATTTTCGCTAAAAATTGAAAAAATCCCCACGCAAGCAGGAGCGTTTTGAGGGCTGAGGTGGGGTATTTGATGGGGGGATTGGAGCTACTACGGTAACCCCTCACGTAAAATATGTTGCAACAATATGTTGAGTTAGAGTCGAGTCGAGTGTGTGCCGCTGACGATGATGAATGGGGCACGCATGCGTTGCACTGATTCCACTGGCGGTGTGACGGACTGCTTGACTGACAATCCCGTCACGGATTCCGACGAATTACATATATGACCCTTCAGAGGTCCACGCAGCTACTTTATCATTACGGGTGCCCAAGTTCATAATGTACCCAGGTGCCACGATCGCCAAGAATGTAAGGATAATGAAGCACCTTATCCATTGGCCAGCTGCTCTACGAACATCCAATATCCCAGGTTCATTTACTAGAACTCAATGGATTACACATTGCAGGCGAGTGAACCCTGTAATGGCTATCCATTACCGGACCTGCAACGGTCAAACTCAACCCCAAGCCCAAGAAACTCCCTCGGAATTACGCTGATGACTCAATGTGTTCCTTGGGGAGGAGTAAGTCCTTCCCCCCCACTGGAAATGATATTCGGAAGCTGGACAACTTTTAATGCCTGCTGTCGATGGTCATGTGCATAGCTCATTAGTTTTTGCCTAATTTGAAAGGCAGCCGGCAGTTCGGTTTGGCTTGGTTCGATTTCGCCCGCTTCCCTTCCTGGCCTAATGGAATTCAATCAATTTCCATTTATTTCGATAGCGAAAGTCGCACCACCGAAGGACCCAATGGGGTCCAGAGGCGGGAACTGAAAAATTTCTTAATTATCCTGACGTGACGCTTGTGGGCGTCTTGGTTGACAAGCTTTTTAGCCTCCGCCGCTTTTCCTTCCCCTGCCAATTTGTGGCCAGTCTGTTTTCCTAATGCTCGCGGACAAAGCAAGACAAATGAGTCGGAATCACTGCGGGAAAATTGTGGAGTAAAATACTGGCAAAAATTGCACCGAAAAGTCTGCGAACTGAAAGCTCCTTCCTATGACTGGAAAATAATTTACTCATAAAACATTTTATAAAATCTTCTGTTGAAAACAATATGCCACAAATGTCAATAAAACAATACACGAAGCAAGATGGCAAAATTGAAAACCCCGAAACACTCGCAGCCAGAACGCCAGTGAAGAAAAAGAATGAAAATGGTGAAAAGCGTATAATCTGCTTATCAAGAGGCTGCAGCCCTTTTTCTTGGAGGTCTCCTCCTTATTTCCTAACGCAACTAGGGAAGAACTCAACTGTTCCAAGAAAAATGAAATGAAAACTGTAAACAAAAGGGATGTGAAAATTAGATTTGCATTTCCAACACAACAAGATGAAGCTGGAACTCAATTGTTCTCATTTTTAGGATTCATGCAACACATTTTCATAAAGTTCTGTTTGTTTTTTATAAAGCGAACGATTTTCACTTCTTTAACTTTAAACTACTCATTTTTCTACCAATTTTTATGTATTAAGCGTGGTATTATGCAACATAGGAAGTCCAGGGGGCACGTTAATTCAAAGGAGCAACGCAACCTATAAAACCCTATACAAAAATTTGTTTAATATTATGTAATTATTGGCAATATCATCCATATTTTATTCCCGTACCCAACCCAAAGTTTATGTAACTTCAGTTAAACAGTGACCGTCAAAAGTGCATGCCACAGTGGTGCAGGAAGTGTCCTTGTAAAGCAAAATCTGTAAGTTAAATCTGAACTGGAACCGGAGGCTCAAAAGAAGAGCAGCAGTCGAAGGGGATACCAGCTGGGGAACCGGAGGAGGAGGAGGAGATACCGACTCCGAGATGCAGGGGCAACTTTGCGCCTCAATTATAATGAGAAAAGCAAACGAATTGGAAATAATTTTCAATTCACTTGTTTCCCACCTACTTTCGTAAGTCGTTTCGGTTCGCTCGGTTTGCGATCTTCAAATATTTATGCGCCCTTTGTTTTCATTATTTATTTGAACCGCCAATCCTTTGCATGCATCCCGCAATCGAAATCAAAACCGAAACCGAATCGGACGCACCTTTTTTGGCCAACTGGAGGCCCCTGGCTAAATCGAGGGTACCAGGCGACTGATAAAGCTGTTAATGTTTTTTAGGAGCCGAGGATCCCATGTCCGTAGGAGTGGCTTGTTTGCGAACGATAAGCCCAGCTCCTGCGGCAATTTAATGAATTATTTATGTAAGGCCAAAAGCAGAGCCAAATGCATAACCGAATAAATGCGTTAAGACCGAAATTAATTGGACCGGACTACCTAAAGGAAGTTGGGTATACGCCAAAAGTGCACACAATCACAATGAAAATTTGTTCTTCGGCTGAGGTTTTAAAGGTTTCCCTTGGAAATAGGATATAAGGTATTTTTAATTCAATCGAAAAGATAAATAAATTAATCAGCAAGTTGTGTCAAAAATACGCACAAGGATTAGTCGGAATCGCGAAAACGTTTGGACCCATGATGATCGTACGTCCTCTGGCGGCGCTTGTAGGGTGGTGTGGAAGATTTGCCCTTGTGCCTATAGTGGGAGGTTGGGCCACTTTTCGCGTGCTCCACGAACTTGACCTTCAAGGGCCGGAAGGCGCCTTTGATCATGTGCCGATCCATGCCGTACTTGGCCTCCTCGGCGTCGCGGACCAGCTCGAAATCCAAGAAGGCCACGCCACGGAACTTATTGTTGAACCTGTGCCGCAGCAAGGTCACATCCAAGATTTTGCCGTAGGGGGCAAAGAGCTCTCGTATCTTCTTCTCATCCATGTACGTGGGCAGGTTAGCCACGTACAGGCAGGAGTTGGTGTTTTCATATTCCGAAGGTCGGGCAAAGGCCACCTTCAGTCGCTTGCCGCGAGTCTCGTAGCCATTCAAGTTATTTACGGCAGCAGCCGCCTGGCGTTCCGACACGAAGTCGACGAATCCGTAGCAGCAGCTTATGCCAGTATCGCGGTGGCGGATGATCTTGGCCTTGCGGATCTCACCGTACTTGGAGAAGAGGCGGTGCAACTCCGACTCCGTCATGTCCTGCGGAAGGTAGTTGAGGATCAGGTTCGTCTTGTCCCGCACTTCAGGGCGAGAAGGGGGCGGATCAACTGGGCCTCCAGTCTGGAACATCCCGCGTATCCCGGCATATCCCCAGCACAGCGTCGGGACGGTTGACTCCTTCTTGGACATTTTGGTCTATGGATAGAAGGAAAGGTATTGATGACCGCCGACATCTTATGCTTTCCTCGGAATGGGAAACACTTGCCGTAAAAAATTCGAGAATAATTACAATATCCCAATTGACTTAAAATTCTCACTATACAGCAGCGCTGCCCTTCCGAGTTGTTTTTAGAATGTGTTTGACAATTACTTCCATGACAAACAGACTAGATTTGGTCAACAATCATTTTGTTATTTACCAACACTTGTATGTTTATCCTTTTGACATCTTGCGTGGTGTGGAAAAACGAAACTGGCGAAAGAACCAGTGCTGTGCAAGTTAAAATATAATTTCCAAAAGTTGGCGGCTTTGAATTATACTTAACTTAAATTCTATTAGGATAAATGCAATAAAACTTCATCTGCATTAAAGACCTAGAAGGACCGATTTAGCACCTAAATACGTATGCAAATTAATAAGTTCCGCCTTGCGAAATCGCTGATTTGGCTGAGAAGTTGGCGTGCCAAGACAAAATGAAACCCTTTATGTGCACAAGGTGCAAAAGTTTTTGAAAAGTTTTCCAGCTGTTTATTTATTTGTTTGCTGATTATGGAATTTCGACTTTGCGATTCGAAGGCGGAGCACTGCACAGAGGAATGTAAGAAGTGTGCAGGTGGAAATTAAATTGGATACGAGTATTGTGCGAATTGGGGAACCAACATGGCACTCGAGCCCATCGATTGGATCATTGAATGTTCCTTTGTTTATTGCCAAAGTAAACTTGTTCATTATTTCTTTTTGTTTTACTTAGCCTCATATTAATTAATTTCCATTTCCGTTTCGTTTATCTTGGCTACGCCGATTTTTACCTTCATGCTGACTAGACAATTAATCAAGTTTAATTACTCGACTGCTGTGGGAGGAGGCCAGCTCCTTATCATAGTCGGGGACTCCCCGGGGACCAGCGGATCCGCATTTGCCCGATGTGGTGGCCATCTGCATTAATCACTTGAATATGCTTTCATTTCTCAGCGCCATGTGTGGGGCAGGAGGGCAGGAGCGTCCAGAAATGGGCAGGACTCGGATTAAACCCGCCATTAAAAGACGCCGCACGTAACAATACATTCGGATGAGGTGGGTCGTTTACATATTTTCGCAGCGAAAAACGTTTCTGGCTGGAATATTGCGAATATTTAAAACGCCTATTTCGGTCTTAACAACTAATTATTAAAGCTGTTTAACCTGTTTTATTTTTATATTTTATCATTATTAACTGTCTTAGCTGACTCTGTCGTCACCCAACTTAGAAATATTTAAATCAATTAATACTAATAAAAGTTTTTTTAATGATATCTCTTGGTACGTTTACTTTTTGACACGCACTATGAATAATTTTCATCATTATACAAGTGAACGTCAGGTGGCGCCACTGTGCCATGTAGAACAAATGTAGTTAACATGTCGATAGGTATGGCTATGTAAATAGGTTTTTTAAATTGATCACGTCGAAGATTGAACTGCATTTTGGTAGCTAAATTGAAAAACATCTTCGCTTTCAATACAAATTTTATTAACTTTACACAATAAAAATAGTTACTTCATAAATTCATAGAAAATGATTCATGCATGTAGGTTCTACATGGTTGGCTAACAAAGGAGCTTCGTCTCGAAGCAAGTTACTAATGATAAAAATGTTATACATGTCTTGGAGGATCACACAATAAATACGCAAGTTCAGTTTTACTACAAACTCTAGGTGATAACAGTGATTGTGGAAAACGTTCATAGGCCATATGAACTTCATTAACTAAAAGTTAAGCCTCAACTCTACAGAATGCTACGGTACACGTTAGATTTAATCTCTAGGAGGGCCCTCAGGCTTCTTTTGCATCAATGATCTCGAATTGCAGGTCGTACTGCTGGTCAAAGCCCAGGAGGCAGTCGGACATTAAATAAAGCGTGAGCTGTAGACGTCCAAGTCGCGGAGTTGCCTGGAACGAAATGCGGTTGGTGCAGCGCTGTCCGCGAATGGATACCCGCTTCATGGCGAGGAGCTCGTCGTTGGCCTGGGAGCCCAGGGTCAGGAACCACGCTTCATTCTTGGGCTTGGGATACTTGGGGCAGTGCACCGCGTAGCTTTGTCCACCACCTCTTCTCTGTCCACTGACATTAAGCCGCTGTAAGTTTACTATGAGAACGTAGTCCTCATTGGCATGCAGTGACATCCATTCGCCCCTCGTGTCATGAGAAAGTGAGAGCGGACGCTTCGCATACTCATTCTCCATATGCCGACCCTCTACGAATATTTGAAGTGCTATCTCGGGCAAGTCTTTGATTACCTGGAAATGTTTAAAGTGTCATTTGAATATCGTTCAGTAATTTAGTTAATACGAAGCGTACCTTATACATCTGTTCGATCTCGTGCTCCTCGAAGGCATCTCGCAGTGGCTTCGCCAGTACTTCGTACTCGTGTTTGCACAGCTCCTTCAGCACGGGCAGCGTTAAATAGTCATAGTCATCGTGTGGTATCTTCAAAAAGGCATCGAGATTGTCCTCGTTCACTCCTGGCAACGTTAGGAACTCACTGCCGTCGAACCATCGGGCCTGAATGACGCTCTGCATCAGTTGCTGCACAACCAGAGTGGTTGAGAGCCAACCCCGCTCCGCTGTGTAGTCCACCATGGCTTGCATCACTCGAGTGGCGTTGTCCAGAGCCGACTTTGTGTCTGTTAGGTAATCCGAATTCGGAAGGGACTGCCGTGCAAAGTGGGCCTGGAGTAGCAGGAAAGTCTTGGTGTACGAAGAATCCCAAGACGATGACGGCGGTCTAAAGCGGCTTACTTCAGCCATCTGCTCATTGTGCTTATCCTCGTTGTGCCGGACAGGCAGTTGATCAAATTCGTAGGAATCGGCGATGGCGAGGAGAACTTTCTTGGTGCTCATGCCCGGCTGCAGGTCCTCCAGGAAATGCTGCATTGTGCGGTACGACAGGTAGTAATAGGAACTTATTCGTCCCAAAAAGGTTGGCACCAGACATCCATCACGCTCCACCAGACAGGCAGCGGCAGAAAGTTCATAGACCACGCGCTCAACCAGGTTAGACATAAACTTATTTACATTTTCCGGTTCTATGTCCTGCAGCTGGTAATACGACGGGTTTCGGAGTAATCTCCTGAAGAAGTACGTCCACGTGAGATAATCCAGAGCGGCCTGCTTTGACTGAACAGTTCCGGCAACGATTTCAGCGTTTATGTGCTCCGGTAGCACTCCCAGCAGACTGGACTCTACTGGGAATGGATCGTACAAAAACTTTTTGTAGAAATTCTTCTTTTCGTCGTGCACCAGAACGACGGCCACACCTTCATTGTCGAACTGCGGCCGGCCGGCTCGACCCATCATCTGCAGCACATCGGTAATGGGCATGTCCACGTACTTCTTCACCTTTCCGTCAAAGTATTCGGTACCTTTGATCACCACCAGATGAGCTGGCAAGTTAACGCCCCACGCCAGTGTGGCTGTGGCCACCAGGACCTGGATCTTCCTATTGAGGAACAGCTCCTCAACACACTTTCGATCCTGTTCCTGCAAACCGGCGTGATGTAGACCAATGCCGAAAGCTAAGCAGAATTTAAGGTTCTGTTCACGAATATTCTGCAAGATCAACTCAATTTCGTCTTCGGCCATGTGCAGGAACTGCTTGGGATTGGATTCGCCGGCCACAAAGGTAATCAGGTCCAGCGCCGTGAGACGTGTCTGCCGACGCGAGGACACAAAGACGATTGTGGGCTCACAGGGGGAGTAGGTGCGAATAGCCTGGAACGTGGGCCGGTTCATTGTTGCCATGCGAGGGCAGTAGTGCTTTCCTGGGAAGCCATTGATGTGCACCTGCAGAGGCACTGGACGCACCGAGGGCTTGAAGTTGTACAGTCCCATCTTTTTGATGCCCAGCCAGTTGGCCAGATCCTGAGCGTTGGCCAGTGCCGTGGACAATCCCACGATTCGGATAGCCCGACCGGTATGGGAACTGATAAAGTTTGTTCGCGATACAATCACCTCGATGACCGGTCCTCGATCCTCTCCCAGCAGGTGGATCTCATCGATGACGATAAGGGACACGTGCTGTACGTATTCGCGGGTCTGCCAAGACCGACTGATGCCGTCCCACTTCTCCGGCGTGGTAACGATTAGTTGAGACTCTCGGATGGCCTGAATGTCGGGAGTTACGTCGCCCGTCAGCTCAACAACCTTGAGGCCCAGAGAGGAGCGCTGGAAGCGTTGCTCCCAATCCGCTATGCGTTCTTTTACCAACGCTTTAAGTGGAGCGATATACACCACTTTGCACTTGGGATTCTGGTTAAGTGCCCTGAAGATGGCTATCTCCGCCACAATGGTCTTACCACTGCCAGTGGGAGCGCCTAAGAGCACATTGTTGTCGGTGTGGTACAGGCAGTGAAAGATCTGCGTCTGAATGGGATTAAAGTGCGTGAATTTGTAGAGGGATTCGTAGAGAACGTTCTTGAGGCAGCTGACTGGTAGTGGGCGGAGGGGCAGAAGCTCCGTTAGTGGCGGATGGTGTTCCGGCAGTACCAGATGTTGAAATGATAATGGAACGCATGTAGTACTTCCCAGCCAGTTATCGCTGCTCACTCGTATGTAGTATTGTGGCGGCAGTGGCTCCTTCAGAGGTATGGTCATTACCAGCTGCTGCGACTGGCCACTCATCACCAACTTCCGGGTGACCTGAAACAGCTCCGAGTGGTAAATGTAGTTCGACTCTGGATCTTCAATCCACAGCCAGAAGCTTTGGCACGTCTTTCCATGAACCCGGTCGTTCCATGTGAAACTGGGCCAAATGTCCACCTTGATTCGCAGCACCGTTCGAGTAATAGGCTGCAGACTGGCTTCCACATCCAACAAGGGCAGTTCGTGCGCCGACCGGATAACCAGGTCTGCGTAGGTACTGCTGCGGAGCCACTCCTTTAGCTCGCGATGCTCCATATCCCTCAGCCGATAGACACTCAGACCGCGTCGTTCCAGTTTGTCGATGGTCTCAGCGTTAATGGCCGGGAACTGTCTTAGGTGGCAATCAAAGTCCCATTGGCGGCGTTCAAACATCTTGCAAAGCTGCAGCATGTTTCCCGACAGGACTGCATTATTCTGCCGCAGTACAATGGAGAATAGCGCTCTGCTTATCCTTCCTATGTTCGTGGTAATATATGACATGTCGGAGCTCAGTGAAAAGGACTTCACGTAGCCATTGGAAAGATATGTCTGAATCAGAATGTTCACCTAGCAAAACAAAACCAAATTAAGCTTGGCAAAAGCATTGCATAAGATCAATCGTTACCTTGCCGTGTACATTCTCACTTCCTCCGTATGGCTTTATCTTACAATAGGCGCTTTTCAGTTCGTCCAATTCCTCCATCTCGTCATCGCGTACCTTGAGTTGCTGAAACTCCTGCGCTTGGGAAATCATGGCCAAAATCTCAGCCTGGGTCATAAATGGCTTCATCAGCTCGTTAAAAGTTTCCACAGTGTCGTACTTAATGTAGAAATAAGATGCAGTGCGACCTAAGTCAGTGATGTTCATGTCCATGGTGCGCTGGTTAAACCGCATCATCCGAGCCTTGTCCAGACTCATCGCTGCGGACATAATGAGAGCTCGGCGGCGAGCTTCCAGCGTGGGATCCTTCTCTAGCTCCGAATACTCGATACCATACACATGAGGATTTATTCTCATGCGCACAAACAAGTACCTGTATAAAATGGAGATCATTAAAAAATTACCCATTTAATGAAGTTCAGTATCAACTTACGTGTAACTGAGCCACTCGATAGCTTCGTCCACATTGGTAATTGTGCCAAGACCAATTTCCGCATTCAGATTGTCGGCCAGGCAATTCACGAAGTTGGACTCGATGGGGAATTGATTGGTCAGCAGCGACAGGTAGTGATTCAGCTTATCATAGCTGGTGATGATGGTACCCACTCCACTCTTGTCGAACTGTGGCCGACCGGCGCGACCAAAGATCTGCAGCACATCGAGTATGCCCAGGTCCACAAAGCTGCCATGCTTGGCATCGTATATATCTGTGCCTCGGATAATGACAGCGTGAGCCGGCAGATTGACACCCCAGGCAAGCGTGGCCGTGCAGACCAGCACCGAGATGTGTCCTTCGACGAAGTACTTCTCAACCATCTGACGATCGGCGCGAAGCATTCCCGCATGGTGCATGGCCAAGCCGCTGGAGAACAGCTCCACCAGTTGCTTGTTCCGACTTCTCTGTATCGAACGCGTTGCGAGCCCGTGAGCAGCGGAATCCTTGGGAAGGAACAGGGCACTGGTATTGTTCTGCTGGGCCAGTTCGCGAATCACGTTCGCCGTGCGCACCGTGGCGTTTCGGGCATGGACAAAGACCATAATCTGATGACCTTCCTGCACCATCTCAACGCACTTTTGGTAACAGCACTGGTCCATATCAGCGATCTGCTGCAGCGGCTTCACCGACTTGATGCCCACAAAATTGGTGTCCAGTGGAACAGGTCGGAAGCGCGAGTCGAAATAAAACAGGCCCTTCATAGGATTCACCCGCAGGAAGTGTGCCACATCGATGTAATTTGGAAGGGTTGCGGATAGGCCAACGATGCGAATCATTGACTGCGAGGACTCAACAAGGCGGAGGGTGCGCGCCACCAATGCCTCCACAACGGGACCTCGCTCACCGTGCAAAAGATGCACTTCATCAATGATGAGTAGCTCTACCAGGCTTATCAAACCCACGTCGCCGCTGCCTGAAGAGTAATATCGTTAGCATATATGGCAAAAAAAAAGAATATTATTCTTACCCTTCCTGGTTACCACATCCCATTTCTCCGGCGTGGTGACTAGTATCTGAGTGGCAGCCATTTCCGCCTTGGTCAGCTGTATATCACCCGTCAGTTCACGCACAACGATTTGTAAAGATTTCAGGCGCTTGGAAAAGTTATCAACCATTTCCGCGGCCAATGCCTTCATGGGCGCGATGTAGACGATCTTGAATTCGTCGCGGTTGATGATTCCCTGTTCCAGGTGGCAACGGATGGTGTGCACAATGGAAAGCATCGCCACGTTGGTCTTTCCGGCTCCCGTGGGCGCGCAAACCAGCATATTTTCGTTGCTGTGATAGGCAACCGGAAAGACCACTGACTGGATGCGATTCAGCTCCTTGCAGTTGGCAAAGGCCAGTCTACCCACGTCGTCCAATTCCTCGATTTGAACGCGCCTGTTGCCGACAGAGAGCGGAGGTGGCTCGCTCGCCGGGATCTTGACCTCCTCCCACTGTTTGTTATCTATGCGCTGCGCGTTATCGGGCAGAGTGATTCTGCTGCCACCTATAAAGCCAGCGTGCTGTTTCGCCAGCAGCTGGCTGTCGAACACATAGGGATAGTGGATGGGCTGGCTGTACTGTTTGGACTGTTTGAACTCCGCCTTTGTGCTGAACAGCAGAGGCTCACGCTGCGCGGCCTCCAAGAGCTTTCGCTGGTGCTGCATGCGCAGTTGTTGAACGGAAACGGCAACCGCACAATTCGGATCATCCTCGAGCTCATCGTCCTTAATGCTTCGCATGATGCGCTGCAGTTTTTTCTCCTCCCTCCGCTGCATTTTGCCCAGCTGCTTCTCCTGCGCCGACTGAACTACGACGGCGCTGGCCACGGTGGGACGCCGCTCTGCAGCTCCACCACTGGCAGCCGTCTCGATGCGCTTCTGTTTCACCTCCATGACACGGCGGGATCTTGTGGCGAACTGATCTAGTTGGCGAGCGATCTTGTTCCGGTCCTGAAGCAATTTTTCTACCAATTCGAAGTAATCAAATCCTAGAATTTCCATAAGTTCATTCTGCAACACCTCACTGCTGCGCTGGGAACCGAGAATGTCGCCCACGCGGCTTATTAGGTGCTCGTCGTCCAGCTTTTCGGAGATTTCAAGCAGAGTCTGCAGTTCCGGACTCAACTTGGCGGCTTCCGAGCTCGTGGACGCCGCTGGGGCGGCCTTGGTTTTGTGCTTCATAGAGAACTTGTTGACAGTGCGGTTTTTGAGTAGCGCATCCGGCGCTAGATCCGTCAGCAGGCTGATGTCCATCCACTCGGAGGGCGTGCACTTGACATGTATATGGGCGCCCCACAGCGGACCCACTCCATTCGCCTTGTGATGCGTCTGTCGCCACCGCTTGAGCGCGGATCTTTCGTGATCCTCCAGCAGATCGCCGATGGCCTGGACGCAGTCGTGGATTTGGTTCTTCTTGCGATCGAAGGTCTGTCCGAACATGCCGTGCAGCCGCTGCGTGGTGGCCACCAGGAGCACCCGCTGATCCAGCAGCAGCCAGAAGAGGAAGAGCGCCGCGTGCTCCACCACCTGTGGCTGCTCCTCGTAGCCCATGCACTCCTGCACCAGATTGCGCAGCTTCTGCAGCTGCACCTTAGCGGCCGGCTGCTTTTCGGTTGGCATCTGGGCCAGTAGCCGCGCGATGGTCTGCTCCTCCTGGCTGGAGAGGAGCGGGATTGAACAAAATTTCACAGGTTGTGAAATCGCTACTCACTTTTGGCTGTTCGTCGTCGTGGACGCAGCAGCGGTGGTTCTCGCCTGCCGCAGGACGTTCAAGCGACGGCTACGGGCCTCCAGCTCCGTCTTGGCGCGCAGAGATGCACTCAATCGTGGCGGCTCCCACATATTCAATCGCTATTTAGGACTAGAGCTGGAGTTAAGTTAATGTTTACGTTTTTTCAATTCTCAAATCGCAGAGTGGGCAGTCTCTTACGTCCACCGAAAATACTGAAAAATACTAAAAGCGGTCACACTGGCATGGAAACGTGCAGTTGCCACACTTTGGAAAATATTTTGAATGTCGAATATCGTAAGTTTTAATTTAAAAAAAAGGCCGTTACAAATACGCCTGCGGCATAAAAATGAAATGCGATGACTAAACTACTGCAGATTGCCATACCTAAAAATTAAGATGAAATAAGAATTATAATTAGGCTGACAGCCGCAGAAACTATGTATATTCGCAATACCCAATATCGTCAGTATTCATTCTAGGGAAATCAGTAGTCACTTCCTTCCTGCCACTTTGAAGACTCTTGCTCACAATTTTAATATGCTTAGCTTGCCACTTGCCAGCTAGATTAAGAAGTTTTACAACCTGTGTCCAGCTGCTTTGATTTGCGGCTGCCAGACGACCCCCGCCCCAAGCAACCCCAAAATAACCCCATAAACTTGTTGCGCAAGCTGCAATTGTCTGTGTGCTCTTACTTAATATGCGCTCCGTGTTCACATGCCACTGGAGTCCTCCTCCTGGCTATTCATCCGCCACATGCTTCATTGACCACTTTGAATGCCAGCATCTCAAAGTGGGCTGCTGTCCTGCAGCCGACGAGTATATAAAGTCAGGAGCCGGCAACTCGGTCCTTTCATTTGCGCTTTCTCAGGGATACGAAACAGGACACCAAGCGAGGATCATATGAGTGGCACAGCATTCTGAGCAGAAAAGCCGACCAATGACTAAGACAACGATGCATTGGCTGGCTCACTTCCAGATCATCTTGCTATGTGAGTTTCAACTATGAGCAATCATTGCTTAGGTTTTGTAACTAAATGTTTCGGTTGTCAAGGTATTTGGTTGATGTGCCCCAGTTCGCAGGCCATAAAGTGCGACACTTGTGGCAAGGAGTGTGCCAGCGCATGTGGCACAAAGCACTTTCGGTAAGCTAACATATACAAAAAGTTCCCAAACTGGGGTTTCCCAACTGATATACATTTGACTCCTCCAGAACATGCTGCTTTAACTACCTTCGCAAGCGATCCGACCCGGATGCACTGCGGCAAAGCTCGAACAGGAGGCTCATCGACTTCATACTGCTGCAGGGACGTGCCCTCTTCACCCAGGAGTTGCGAGAAAGGCGCCACAATGGCACTTTGATGGACCTCGGCCTGAACACCTACTACCCTTAAGGACTTCCCCAGATGACCCAACTTGTACTGACACCGAAACTGGCATCGACTTCGACTAACGAACTATGTGATCCAATGGCTATGGCAAATGGTTGAAATGCTTGAAATGTTACTCACCAATAAAGGCACAAACTTCTTTGGGGCACTGTGCTTGATAAAGCACTTGACTAGTTGATAAACTGGGTGATTTTGATTTTGTATCAATTGCTGTTATATTTTTACTATATTTTTTTTACATTTTTCATTGCCATCTTTTTTTTGGGTTTTCCTTGAGGTGCCATTTGCAAAATAGTTGAGTCTTTTGTAGATCTAGAGCTGTCAGTTCCCTACGTCTGCAGTCGTCGTCGTCTCCGAATCGCCTAAGCCTGCGATTCGCTGATCTCGGCGGTGGCCTGTGTCCTCGAGTCCGAGGTGAGATCGTCCTTGCCGCAGGCCAGGCACGGCATCTTCTCGCGGAGCACCTGCTTGTACTTCGGGTGGCTGTGACGGGAGATACATCGAGAAATTGGTCATATAGATAGGTGGTTAGGAAGACAGGTAGTGGCACCCACCTCAATCCGTACACAATGGGATTGCACACTGCATTGGCCTTGGCAAAGACGGAGCCACAGATGGTGCTCAGTGGACTCAGGTGCATCGACTCGAAGATGCCCGCGTAGTTGATGATGGTGTACGGGGTCCAGGCGAAGAACCACAGCGATATGGTGGTCAGTGCCACCTTGGCCAGCTTGATCTCGATGGCCTTGCTCTTGTCGGCCTCGCTGTTCCGCAAGGAGGCCACGTTCATCTTCTTCGCCTGCTCCCGCATGGCCTTCTCATGGGCAGCGACAGCCTGAAAGGCCAGAGTCAATCCTCAACAGAATCCTTGAATAATTAATAGTAAGGGATGTCATACCTTCATGATGTGCCAGTAGGAGAAGATGATGGTCAGCAGCGGCGTGAGATAGACCCACAGGGAGTAGACGATGATGTAGGACCTGTTCCACCAGTCCTTGGCGAAGTAGTCAGTGCCGCAGGCGGTCATGTTGCCCTCGGGCACATAACGATTCCAGCCGAAGAGCGGCATCAGAGCCCACGCTCCGCAGATGGTCCACACGACCATGAGCCGGAGCACCGCCGCCGTGGCCGTCAGTGGTTTCCTGGCCATTCCCTTTACGATCACGCAGTACCGATCGTAGGCAATCAGTGTCATCGACCAAATGGAAACGCATCCGAAGAGCGAGCCAAACATGCCGTACAACTCGCACAGGAAGGGACCCATGATCCAGGTGCCATAGAAGCCATTCAGCACCACCGGCGGGAACATGGTGAACATCATCATGAAGTCGGAGAAGGCCAGATTGACCACAAACATGTTGGACGGCGTGCGAAGTCCCTTCGACGAGGTGAAGATGAACATCACAATGAAGTTGCCCGCCAGCGACATGGTGCCCAGAATGGCAATCACGAAACCAATGATGCCGAACCACATGGGCTCCAGGGGAGGCCACTGGTACCAGTACGGATCCACCATGTGCATAATCTCGGCGGGCACACTCTCCGCCAGGCTGAGATTGCGCCCATCGCGCATATAGGCGAAGCTCGGGGGATGCAGGCTGGCCATTTCGAATGGCTGGTACTGGTGGCGCTTCGGTGGTGGCTTCGTCTGAACTTGGATGGCTGGCTACTCTGCTGCGGCGACTACTCGCTGTCCATAGCAGGACGGCTGACTCTCGGGACGCGAACTCGGCGGCAATGCCTGGGGCGGACCATGGTGGTCGGGTCTTTATATGGCCACTTGTGTACACCGCGTCTTAGACTAATTGCCCTAATCCAATTAGACGGCACTTGCCCAATCCAAAGCTAACCGTTCGAATTGGGCTTTCGATTGCAGCTGGTTTGCTGCGTCGGATTAGCAGCAGTCGCGTCATTTGGACACCGTCTTAGCCGTCACAGCGGACAAGGTCAAGTTTGAGGTACCACCCACCCGGCAATTAGATTAAGACAAACGCTTTCCTGCTTCCTCAAGTTCACGTTTTACTAACACACTCTGGAATCTCGTATCAGGAGTGCCAATGGTAGCCCAGCTTGCGGGCGCCCCTCATCACGGAGGACAGCTGGAACTGCAGGCTGCCGTAGGACTCCATGGAGAGTCCCTTGCACTTCAGGTTGTCCAGCAGCACCTTGGGGTCCTTCAGCTCCGGCTCGCGGCGCAGCAGCCAACTGGTGATGTCCGCCATCATGTTGGGGCACTTGGGCATCAGGATGGGCGCCTGCAGCTGCTCCGTCTGATCCGCTGGACGCCGACTGCCAAAAACGGGCAGATGGATGTGGGCGTAACCGAGTAGAGTCTCCCTGCCCAGGCCACTGCGTCCGAACACGCTCACCAGGATCTGGGGCCCTGGAAACCAAAAGAAATGGAGATCTAGTTGGTATTGTTTGCATCTGATTCAAAATGTTAATAGCTGAGCTGAGAAAGAATGTAGTAAACTAATCGATTTTAAGCAATTACTTACAGCCATAAGGACTGGTGCTCTTGTAGGTCACCTCGATGGGCATGTTGAAGACAATCGGTTCGTTGAAGTGGCCCCTTCTGTTGGTGGCCAGCTGGGTGAGTCCGTGCTGGGGTCCGGAGCACAGCTGCCAGTCGGGACCAGCGACCATTTCGTAGCGCAGGAAGACGAACTCCTTGTCGGGACCCAAGGGAAAGGTGGCCGACACTATTTGGCCCACGATGCTCAAACTGAAGTAGCTGGCAGTGGCTTTCGCGTCCATTGCATTGGGAACACTTTCTTTGGCACTCCGAGACTTCTTTTTGGCCTTCTTGGCCTTTTGTTTGTGTTTTTCATGCGGCGGAGTGGTTTCCTCGTTGCCCGGGAGACTGATGCCCTCGCTGGCGCTCATGGTGGTGGTTACCGACTCACAACGGGGTGTGTTTCCAGCCAAGTCGAGTGCCAACTATTTTCCACCTGCCAAAACGGACTTGGCCACAACTTCAGTGTTGAAAGTGGTCGAAAAATATGACAGCTTGGCCCGAAAAAAGGGATATTTTTTATTACAACCGATATATTTTGATTATATTGCCAAAATGCTATTTAAAAACCAGAAATATTTCTATTATTCCATTCGATTTTATTTAAATGCATTATTGTATTAATTTGCTGTTTCTGCTTAAGCATATGACTTGTAAGATCAGAAACGAAATGATTGTAAACAATTTCCTCTATAATTTGTTGATTTAAAGAATTCCCCAGAAACTCTCAACAAACGGATAGTATATGGCCTGTCTGCATTTAATAATAGTTTAGATAAAGCTGCGATGATAATTTCTATTTTTCGCTGATTTAATGAGCCAACATGTTCATAAATCACATTAATGATTTCTTTCGGTATTTGTTGTAACCAGTTGGTGGATTTCCTTTGTTTCGTTAGTTAAGTAAGGAAAACAACTTATTTTATTCGCACACTTTGTCATGTCGACAGCAATGTAATTTAATTCCAATCGACATCGCTCGTTACATGGACATCGAGTGGTTCTGGCTTCCAATTTGCATACTCCGATCCAGATCGAGATCGAAGAAACATATCTGCACACTGCTTGTAAGTGACAATTACAAGATAATAACTCATTCTGCAGACCGACAGTCTGGGCGGGGCAAAAGGTCAATTTCAATTCGACTCACAACTATTGGTCGGTCGTGTAATTAATGCTGTAATGGCCATTTAGCAATTTATAGCTGCCAACGTGGCATGGTCGTAAATCATTGTAACAATTGCCGGCGCTACCGAAACAGGAAGTCGCGCCTCCGATCTTCGATCCCCCGGTGCCGCTCCCTATTAGCATGATGCATTATGCAATGGCCAAGTAGCTAACTGGCCAGCAGCCAGGCAGTCAGTCAGTTAGTTAGTCAGTTAGTCAATTAGTCAGTCAGTCAGTTAGTCAGTTTGTCAGTTAATCAGTTAATCATGCTGGGCGTAATTAAACTGCGCCTCAAGTAATGTCAATGGTTCAAGGCGAACTCCCGACTCACCTGGCATCTTCTCGAGCCACGCAGATGAGCTTCGCACCCATCGGATTGGGTCGTCGTCAGTGCAGCTGTGGAGCTGTGGTGGCACAGCTGGGCCAGTCGATTGGTGCTGCAATCAGAGCCGGATCAAGTGCTTACACTGGGAGAAAATGCCACCTACCTGACCAATATATTCATTAATAAAAGGTTTGCAGTGGCGTTTATTAATTGCAACTCTATGTTATTCAAAAACTAAATGACAAATTATCAAAGTATTTTCATTAGTTAAAAAACAAGTATTGTTCATAAAAATAAATTAAGATTAAATGCGTTACTTATCGCAAGTTACCCATTACGAAGCACTGTGTATTCAAAGTGGGCGCTGATGTTTCAGGATATTTCAACTATGTAATAGTTTTCTATACGACTTTGATCGCTTAATCAGGCATTTCCAGCAGTGTAATGTGTGTGGCATGTGCAGTTCCACGAAATAAGCCCCTTTTGATTGCCAAAACAAAAGCTTAGGCTTAGTCAGTCAGCGCAAAAGCAAAAGCAAAAGTAAAGCCATCAGAAATTGGACATCAGGCCATATGCCATAGCCATATGCCAAAGCCAAAGCCAAAGCCAAAGCCAAAAGCCGCTCAATTCGCTGCTGCAATCGGAGATAGTGCTGATGCAGCGCAGAATCGACATAATTTGGGCTCGAGTTTAGCATTATGGCATTATACTCGTAGCATTATGCTGCCCGATTTTGATTTCGACAATTTTTCCACTTCTAATACTGAAGAATATGCCGCCTGCAGGCGAACTCACACACACAGCCATTGTGAATTCAATTACGTTTTTGGAATCAATGAACGGAGGCATTATTCAGGAGAAATATTCATTTTGGAGTCTTATATAAAACCGATTCATATCCATTGAATGGCCGGCCAGCCTGGTGTAAATGAAAATTTTCAATTGAAGTCTTTGGCAAGTGCATTGGCCACTCGAAGGAGGAGTTGCATTACTGAAAGTCGAGCGTCGTGTGTTGAACCGATTTGAGCAATGCGAATTTCTGGATCGGTTCAGGGACGGATTAGGTTCGAAATCATCTGCAGATGGCGGATGTCTATCCCCAACTAACAGACTAGCAGACAGTTCAAAGAGTCCGGATGGATCGCGGCAAATTGAGTTATGCATGCGTACGTACTTGAATTCTAGTCCATTTTTTATGATCCCATGCCTTTCAGCGGGCACTCATCTTTTATGGCGATAGAGCGGTGCTAGCCATTGTACTTCAGCTACTTTTAAAATGTTTTTAATTTCAACTCACTTCAAGTCTTTTCCACATGATACCCATAAATATTTGCAAGCCTCTGGGATATGATTTGCAGTTCTTAAACTCAAGGAACAGTCTGATACACTGACAAAAAGTAAATTACATTTCAACTACACTGATCGAAAATGTATCTGAAGGGCTAAGGGAATTTCATTTGGCCTTTGGGTGTATATATTCGCATTTTGTTTAGTATATTTAAATTATTACCACATGGTGACTACTTTCTGTTCGTTTAAACAAATCCAAATTGGTCAGGGCTGACTCTGGAATCGAAAATAGTGTCTTGTCTTGATTTGGGAAGCATGTTTCCCTCTGTGCATCTCTCTATATATATAGAACCCCTATTAGTTTATGTTATTCGCATGGCGTGGGTGGGTGTGGGCAAGTCTCAGGGTCAACGCACGTCGGCCGGCTCCCAGCGATCCCCATTCCCGTCCCCATCCATATCAGCCCCGATTCCCATCTAGATCGGCATCAGCATCGCCATCTGCGTGTGCTGTCATGGTAGTGGCTGCTCTGTGCCGCAGTTGAATGGATGATATATGCCATACAGTTAAGTGAAATGTATCTTTGAGATACGCCACCTAGCTATGGGAGTACGAGTACAACAAATGCCTCTTACGCATGCCTCTCTATTCCTATTCCGATTTGGATGCCGGCGATTCACAATTCGATTCCTGCCGCTGATTGACAGCGGCCGTAATTGAGTTTGATTTTTGCGAATTTCCAGAATTTAGACATCATCGATGAGGGCATGGAATTGGGGGCTCTTTAAGAAAGGTTTTTGTTTAGTTAGCCCAAATATTTGATTCGATTTGATTGAGCAGCTGTCAGAGGAACTTCAAAACCTGAGCTCTCAATAATTCCGCAGGCCTGCCGATTGGATTGAATCGGATCCAAACGGATCGCTGGAATGGCTGTTTCGGGTTTTCGCAAGCTTTCGATCATTCAATCAGGATCAATATTTATCAATCAAGTGTGTGGGTGAACGCAACAAAAAAGCGACTGAATGGAACTATCAGAGCAGAGCATAAGCATATAGAAATGCCGAACCAGCTCACGCATTAGACATGCTCACCCACAATCATACATATATACGGACAGACATACGGACAGACATACGGACAGACATACGGACAGACATACGGACAGACGCACGGACAGACGCAATTGACTAAGAGGCCTGCGCGTGTTGGACGCACGGACGGATAAACAGACAGTCAGTCTGACATCGAACATCTGAAGACTTCGAATTCGATAGTGATCCGTAGTCTAGGGCTCTTCACAGCCTCTCGCTTATTGATCTTCGATTCACTCGAAGGCCGCCAGCCTGCAGATCGAAGTTGCACAAATGCCAGGACAGGGGGTCTGCGTTGGGTATCCACCTGAAAGTGATTCTCTATCCAAATCCAAGTTGGGCTGTTGCCCTATAGGCATCAACAGCTAAACAAAAGTTTATGGCTGGCTGACCGCCTTATGATCTAAATGCGTTAATTATTAGGATGATACAATGCGATCGGAGCAGATAGCATAGATACAAAGATGGATAGACAGATAGATACATTGTGGTCAGCGGTCTCCAGCGGCTCGATCATTAGCATCTGAAAACCAGCGGCGCCTCTTTGAGCAATATTTCCTAATTTAGAACGTATGCTTCCTCCAGATCAGTATGCGATTTGCTAGACTGAGCAATTAATTAGAGACTTGGGGTCGTTTATTTATTTAGTGGCTGTGTAAACATTGCTTACAGGGCATGTTGATTAGTTCGGTGTAATACAAACAGCCTTCTTGGGGAACTCACTTGCCTCCGCCCAGACTTTTAGGGCTATTTTGTAAGATTCTCCGTTCTGGCTGCTGTTTTATGTTGGCATCATTTGGATGCCGGCAGTTTGTTGTTGATTACAAAACAAGCGTTTTGTTGCCGATTGCACGGTTGCATGGAGATCGCTTTTCCTGGAATCTTTTGAGATGTTTTTCATTGGTCCACCATTCTCGCAACATCCGTATGCGAGTATGCATATGCATCATCGTATTTTGGAATATTTTTAAATTTTCGCCGACCTCCGCGGCGGCGAAATGGATTTTTAATTTCCAACTATACTTTAATTTGGCAAACGAGCTCTGGTCTCTTAATTGATTAATTCTTATTGCTGCGTTTGATTAAAGAAAATATTTAGTATACAATAGGGTCAATTGCTACATATGGTAATTTGGCACAGAAGACATTTATGTGGAAGAGTTCTCGGCGTTGAAATAATGGAGCGAGTGGCTACTATTTTTATTCACTGACGCGATCAGTAGATTGATCTTGACCCACATTGGATGGGCTGGGATCCAGCAGATGTCGCGCACTCTATGCCTAAATGAGACAAAATGAAGTATAAAGTATATATAGCTTACACAAATCAGTTACACTTGCCTATCTTAACTATTACGATATGTTTGTGCAGCTTGGGTTGATTATTTAGATATATCTTCATATTTGACGCATTTCTGAGTAACGACAGTTTATTCACGTCAGTTTATTCACGTTAATAGTTTACTACTACTGATGCTGATGAGCTAGTCATCTACCATTCCCTGTGATCATCAACATACGTTTTTTCTGCCAAAATGAGTTCTTCAGGAAGTGCACAACTGAGTAATGCTCAAGATATTACCCTCGTTTTCAAAAGAATTTGTATTCATAGTATTTAGTACTGCTCGGTGCGATAAGTAATACATAGGATAGTAAAATTATGTTAATCATTAGTTAAAATAGTTATACTATGTATATTCACAAGTACAAATATTTTTACAAATTTCGATTACTTTTAAAAACTGTTACTGAATATACTACTACTCAAAAAAGCATGCAGCATAAGCTTTTTTTTTTTTGAATATTTATATTATTTCATCCCAAAAGGCAGATACTCTAGATGCAAAGATTGTTACTATGTTAACACCTTATCTTATCCGATGATAATTATGTCCACACACTTAATCCTCACATGTGCAAAAATATTGAGTAAGCAGAGGCGCACTTAAGAGAGCGGTCGAGTGCTCTTTTAAGCCGTGCTCGGCTCTCTTTTCGCCACAGCGCGCTCTGCGGAGAGAAGCCGGCTGTTCTGCCTACTGATATGATTCTGACGTCTTTCTAATCTCTCTAAAGCACTCCTTGGATTGGAAATCCTAAGCCCATTCAGCAATCCCATATCCCTATACTCGTACATACATACGAGTTATGTACATATGCATGTATGTTGTACAGCATATAGCGGCGAGAGAACCGCTTTTAGCTTTCGGAGCGGTGTATGTTCGCGATCGCGATCTCAGATTGCTTGGCGGTACGGCGGAACGTCCGCTACCAACTGCTGTTCGGCGAGCAGTGTTCAGTCCGCAGCGGGAACTCAAGCGAGCCGAAACGAAACATCGCCAGATACAGATACAAATTCTCTGGTTCGCAGCATTGGTCTGGTCCATCGGCTCGTTCTCGTCCGTTTCGTTTATTTGCGCGCGCGCGGTAGAATCAGGCAATTGCTTGAGTTCCATTTGTAGTATTAATCCAGTTGCGGTTTCTAATCGAATTCGAATCCTAGTATCCAGCCTAGTGCGCCAGTGTATCCGTATCCTGACCAGCCATGTCGGCCAGATGGTAGCGATAGCGATAGCATGCCAACCGATCGGCGTGTTCTTGTGAACTCTGACATGGTGCTCAGTTGTGGGACAACCTTCGCCACCGAAAAGTTTGCAAAAATAGCCGCTGGCCGAAAGCGAAAAGAAAGCCAGCAACTCAGAATGCCAAAGGTGGCCAAGTTAATGGTGCAGCTCGAAAGTGAATGCATTCGGCGCGATGTGTGAAGTTCAAGCTTAACATTGGCCAACCCCAACCGCAGCCACGAATAAATTCTGTGATTCGGCAAAAAGATTCATCATGAGATCGTACAATGGCTCCAGTACTAAGTAGTTTATCTAGCTAATCGCAGCCATAAGTGTGAGTCGTTTTAATACCCACGAGCCGTAGTCTTTGCCTTTCCGTTCGTATTTTCGCATTTTTTGGCGGGTGCGGTGCCCACGGCAACGGAACGAGACTGTCGCATTTCAATTAACAAAATAAGCAAAAAGCCAAAGAGCCAAAGAGCCATAGAGCCAACATAAGTGTAAAGATATATCTACAAGATATACGTATACGTGTAGCGGCACATACGCACTGTGGATTTTGTTGCTCTTTCGCGCGCATTTTTGCACGTGCCATTTGGGATTTTGGATTTCGGAGATTGCAGATCGCTATCTTATCTGGTCATCGCCATGTCCATGCCGGATGCCGGTTCACTTAAATCGCCCGCCGGCGGCCAGGAGGTCGAGTGCCATCGCCTGCTGTCGGACCTGCCCGCCTTCGCGTATCCCAGCACCACACTGCGCTCCACCACCTCTGGTCACAGCACGGGCACGAATAGTACCACTGTCTGTGAATCGCCCTGTGCTCGGGATCGTACCTCCTTCGCCTGCTCCTCCTCTTGCGCATCATCCGCCTGCTCGGCCACCGCCTCCGACGACGACGAGGATGAGCGTGCCCTTGAGCGCTGTCTGCGTGGGACGACGGACGACCTTGGGGAGGCCGGCCTGCGGTATTCGCTGAAAGGACCACCGCCGGAGCTCTACTCGGCCAAGAAGGACTTCATCAGCAAGGGACCGCTGCTGGGCAGACAGGTAGGTCCTAAGTCCGAGCTACATATGTATAAATATTTTGGGAGGCCTAGTCCACCGCATCGAATTTCGTGGGCTGATCGAATTCGCAGACCGGGATCTTAACGATTTTTCATTTATTTGTGTTTGTATTCGTCTCTCTCTCTTTTTTTTCTACTTTATCGAAATCGGCTGGCCAAGCGAAAACCAAATTTAAGTTAATTTATTGCATTGATTCCACATCGATGTGTCGAGTTCTTTCTTTTCTTTTATAATTTCGGTTGATTTGCCGATATTTTGGTGTGCTCGTCTCGTTTTGTATGCCGCATTGTTTTATTTCGTTTCATTTCATTTCATTTTTTTTGTCGCTTTTGCCGCCTCTCTGGCTCTCTATTCGATTTTGATTAAATACCACTGGCGACACAAAGAAAGCGACAACCAAAGCGTTGACCACCGCATTTGAATTCACACGCCTCACTGGCCACGGAGCGCCGCGCACCGCACGGCAGCGGAAATGTGAATCTAATCTGCATCCCAAGTCGGATACCGATAGGATTCTCGGCGACCTCACCGTTCGACAGCTTCAAACAGACTGAAGAAAGCAACGTGTTCGGAGCACTTCGATCCAAATGCCGGAGCGCCTCCACGAAGTGCATTCATATGTGTATCAAACACTCTGGTCATCAAACTATTCCTTTGGATTCGGGTTAGCAGCTCCCACTTCTTTGGCTGACTCATAATCCATCCATTTGCGTCAGACAGGGACTGCTGATGTATTGTTGGACGTGTGTTTCCGCCAGGTTGCCACTATCTTGGCTCTGCAGCAACACTTTTCGGGAAAGCGAAAGATTCTGCAGCATCGGGAGCACATGTCCCGCGGGAGATAAGAACCTAAAAGTTATCTAATAGAGATAAAGAACAAAGACGCCCCTGTCTGGATGTCACTGATATTCCAAATTCGAGGCAGGATTGGGAACGAACTGTTTTTGCCCATTAGTGCGCGGGGCAGACGAATTAGGATGCAAATATCGATAAACATTTTCAAGTTCGGCTTAAGGAAATGGTATTGCAGTTACACACGACCTGAGTGGAAACAGCACATAACTACGATTTGCAAAGCTCAACAAGGTGTGAAAAGCGTTCGTTTCGGGACGTGACAACAACGAGTATGGAAACATGCCTAAATCACGGCTTACTGGCTAACTGGCTAACTGTCAAGCTGGCTAACTGGCTAACTGGCTAGCTTGGCTTACAGGCCATTAGAATTTTATCAACGTCCGCCTGGCGGGCAATGTAAAATGTGAAAAACAACACGATCCCCCGGTCCATGAATACATAATAGTACATAATGTTGGGTGCGCAAGTGGGGAAGTCTGTAGGCCCAAATGCCACTGATAACGGGCCATGTGTGGCAACGTAACCCCCTCGGGATCGAATGGGAATAGGATGTACTGTCTATGTGGGTTGTATTGTATGTATAAACGCGTATGCACATCGCTTGGCTTTTTAGAAGCACATGAGTAATTGTGACATATTCAGTGCGGTGCGACTCGATTCACTCGCTGCTGTGTGAATGTTTCGAAAATAGATTTTCTAGTTTTTCGCGTGGCGCCTAGAATCTGAGGAGTCGCGGGAAATACTTGCTGTAAGTAAGGCTGTGCCGTCCAATTTGTATTTCGACAATAAAATTTTCACAATGTGTAGAATTTGAATATTTATTTTCTTGCTTTTGTTATTGTTTTGTTTCGCGATTTGTCTTTTTTTTTTTTGTATTTTGAGTCGTACGTCGTCGCTTTGCGCGTGTTTCTCTGTTCTCTTTTTTCAATTTATTTCGTCTACTTTAAATAAAAACAAAAAAAGAAGCTAGTTTCGTCAAGTCGAAGCTTATACACCCTAGCAGTGATTATATATTTATTAAAAAACAGCCTTTTCACTACTTTTCCGAGTGTTTTCTATGACAGCTACATGATTTAGTCTTCAGATTTTGATCAAATTACAAGCGAATGAATGTCTATGTTGTCACAAATTTGGTGTATACCGAATTAGAATGTATTATGATTAAAAATATTAAAGCAGGGTTTAGTTTTTCATTGATTAGCTAGACATTTTTCTATGGCATATATATGTATGTATAATATGATCAAGATTTGCGATTCTGATCAAAAGCGAAAGGCTGTAGATGCTGATCAATTGTCTTATTAACTGCGATGCAAACTACCAAGTGAAAGCAATATACCCTTCGCAAGGGTATAACGATGAAAATTTGAAGAGTTCAGTGACACCACAAAAAAATAAGAAAAGTAGCAAAAAGATGGCTGAAATGCTCAATTTGTCAGTTGCCCACAAAGTACCACTCAATATGTGGGTGCTGTCGAATGTGCGACGAGTATGACCAGCCATCCACCCAAACCTAGATGGCTAACCCCCGAAGACCCCGAAGAAAATCGAATTGTGACCAACGACGATTAATGATCGTTAAATATTCAGCTCGTCTAGCCGTGATTAATGCCACACATAACCACCATTCTGTATACCGATTCTCATGCAAATGAGTAGGGCGTGTCCTTGCAGCCCTTCGGTTGGTGGATGGGGTGACAAATAATTTGTCGGAATATTAATGCCGTCAGAGAATGGAATAGAAATAAACCACAGGCAGTAACAACAAATAACAAACCAAAAAAAAAAAAAAAACGCTAAGCAATTTCAAGTAAAAAGGCCAGAAAACGAGCAAATAATTTTAGGTGTGATGCCGGGGCGTGACTTTGGGGTGCTGTGCTTATGCTTTAAGCTGGTTATTTTGAATTTAATACAATTTTTTTCGCCAAAAGATATATACGTGATCTGAATGCAAACACTTCTGCGAAGGCCCGCATCCCCCGCCCCTTCCCACCCTCGGGAAACCACCCACGTTCCTCAAAAAAGCAATTTTGCTCATTTTCTAGCAAACGAAAACTGTCAAAATGATGAAAAAATACTTATAAAAATCTTGGGAATTATTTCAAGCCAGAGAGCCGACACTGACATACTCTATTCTGATTTCTAAGCATTTGAAGCCTTTTAAAGAATGTTGTAGATCCCTTAACGACTACAAGCCACCTTGCCTATGAATTAATCATTGGCTTTTGGGTAATCATATTTGTATTGTTTACCTCGCTAATTAATTACATCCGAGCCATAGGAAGTGTGTAGGAAAATATGATCAAAGCATTCCGGGCCTGGCAAGTGATTGCTCATCTTAATTAATTCCTTTTTAATTTATCAGTCAAGATTAATGTTAAACATGTTCAATCTGGCTAGGAGTTGCTTTTGGACACCGAATTCGGCGTTGGCCCAGCCGCGGTTTCTATGTTAATAATTTAAATATGGATTTTAGCGGCCTTTTTCGGAGTGGTATTAGCATAATTGGGGGCCAGTGTCCATCCCCGCCAGCCGAGCTAATCCACTCAAGGCGAAAACACCTCTAATAATTACCTGTCCAATTTTTCTTCACATTCTGTTGAATCTGTTGAATCTGGTGATTTTTCTATCGATTTTGTATCTTGTGTCTCTGCTGCGCGCAGGTCGTGAATGAATTTTTCAACAAATTATTTGGATATTTTGGGAAATACAAATATGTTTAACTGACTGGTGGTGGTGGTGGTGGTGGGCTTACATCAAAAGGCCAGAACCGCCCATAGAGCACAAGCTGGTTTCATCTCGTGGCTTGATTGTCTTCGGGGTCCATTCGAATGCTTTATTTGGTGTTTAGTTTCTGGTCCCCATCCACATCCCCAGTTGAACGGGTCGGCCCAAAAGTTGGTCGACTTATCTGGCCGTTCCGCGAGCCTATCTTAATGATTTTTTATTTATTTGCTGCCATTTGTTGTGAGCCGACTTATCGCGTTTGTGGCCATTTCGGAGATGAGCGTGTAACATCGCTTTATGGTACATAAGTCCATTATATTTTATTTTTAACGACACTCTTTTAATTATGGTTTGGCCCCGCCGCGTCGGTGGCATCATCGCTCCCATCTTCACGGTCAAGGCAAATGCTGGATCATCGATTCTGTTGTTTTGCATATAAATTTGGGACTCCAATTCACATTCAGATGCGTATTCGAACTCAGACGAGACGAGACGAGACATGGAAGTGGACGGACTCTTTGGGGCGGTGCGGTGCGGCTTTATTCATATGCTAAACTCTTGTGAATTCTGAATTCAGAAGTCAGAAGTCAGAAGTGGCTTAGCTGGGCCGACGGGCTCGGCACTTATTTGAAAGCCATTTGGAAACCTTGGGGCATCATCGCTTTATCATCGCTGGCGGAATGGGTGCAGCATAAGCCGAACGCAGTCCGCGATCTAAATACAAAAAGAAGAAGGTTCCTTAATGGCAACGCCAGTTTTTTCCGTATTGTTTTATTATTGCTCCCTCGCTGCCTTTTTATTAATATTTCAAGGAGGAGGAATTCCGATATTTGCGGCGATTTATATGTGTCTGCTGAGCCTTTGTTTCGATTCCTGGGAATTAGACGAGGCATTGCGGTTCTTGGGCTTCGATCTATGCGGGGTGTTGCTTATTTATGGGATGGTATGATACTCGTGTTATATGATTTATTGGACAAGTGATGTCGTTGGCTTGATGGCGCATCACGTATACGCCCAGTGGTGCCATGCAGTTCCTGGACCGCAATGCCTTACGGAGTTCAGCAGAAACCGCTGCCGCACTATTCACCATTCTGGGAACCCCAAGCGATACCTGACACATATAAATACAACGTAGTATAATCGCATTATTGCCACACGCCCTCCGTTTGCCCAAGTCGAATGATCACCATCCTAGCCGCAGGGCATTTGCCTAACGGTTTCGGCAACTTAGCAGCAACCAAAGACAAAACAGACCGCGCCATTAGCATAGAAAAGCCATTTAAGGTCATTACTAAATCAACCTGTTTTATTTATTATTTATTTACATTTAACACATTGAATAATACGGGCACGCGTTTTAAAGACACAAATACGAATGTGTTGTCACAATGAGATAGCAAATGCAACTTAGTTGCCTCTGATTACACATAATGCAGTTAAATCAGAGTTGCCTTGTTTAGCTCCCAAACAAGAACCAAGTCATGGTTAATATTTGCAGATAGTAAAAGGGATTACCTCTATGACCACACACGTGGTATTCTCCCTGTGAACTCAGAGCTGCGAGCCTTCACTTCATTCACCTGACAGGTGATATTTGCTGGTGTTAATTTGCAGTGACAGAAGAGCACGTCACGGCAAATTTGGTGTTTGCCCAAATGTTTAGCAACGAATAGCACACATCTTATGAGCTGTAAGCTGTGGATACTCAGAACGAATTGTTTGCAGAGAGGGTATCTCGATCTACAGCAACTACATCACTCTTTCGAAATAAAAGTCCACGAAAGTGTTACTTTCGATTTCAAACGCTGTTGCTGCTTTGATATATTCGTGTCTTTTATATATACGACTCTTAGTGTTATGGCTTTTATTGGTCCCGCATGACAAAGTTTGGGACAATAAAAAATCATGTTTATTGCTAAATTATGTTATGACCGTCTTCTGTGGAGAGTAGCGATTCTAGTTTCACGATATGCCCGAAAGCATTTTGATATTGCCCGAATGATGCGATTGTGGATTCCCATTCTTTCCCTATTTTTTCCGTGTACTTAAATCTGCGATCGATGTGATCTGCAAACGATCTGCGAGGCATCGCTAATTAATGCTGGTAGCAACAAGTTCAGCTGCCTTATCTGTATTCTATTTGATTTTTATTTTTTATTTTATATTTTTTTTTTGCCGGTGAGCTTGGGTTCCATGAGCTGCGGCACGTTGGCGGTACTATACTAATATACTACTATACGAGTACAATGTTCGGCTCAGCTGTTCGACTAGACAAACATGGGTTTTGTTTCTTTTTATAACATTAAACAGAACTTAATGAAACGCTTAGGCTTTCTATTTTTGGCAGCTGATAAGAGCTGATATTGCTGGAAATTAATAATATTTCCCAACCCCTTTTGGAAATATATTTTGTGGTCTTTTTGGGCTGGCGAGAAAAATGCTTGATTAATTACTGTATTGGATCGCCGTTCTCAAAACATCCATACATTTAACATGTACTGAGTGAACTTGGGCCCGTTCTATTTATTATTTACGCAAGTGCACTTACCCATATGTTGAAACAATTATATATTTTTAACACTTATGTATGTACACTTGCGCGCTGTGCCGCCGGGCCAATATTGCCCATTTTGTTTTAATATAAAATGCATGTACAAACGAAATATATGTAAGAAATATGAAATTCTACTTGCGCAAATAGGAACATGAGCAGTGCGATGCTCGAATTCCGGCTGCCAAATAGCCTTTTGCAATTAATACAGACGCGCGTGTGAATGGAAATCAAATTTAAATTAAAATGAACCCCCAGTCATAACATATCATGCACTGCACTATATATTTGCACAAGCGTTGCTTAGCATTCGCTTCATTTTGCCAGGGGCAAAATTCAGCCTTTGACGTTAAGATAGCGCGCGTCACAGTAAAAAAAAAAATAATAAAGAAATAAAAATGAGATGAAAAAGTGAAAAAACCTAAGCAGCCCTATTAATTTTAGCATTCCAGACAATTGCCACAAATTTTGGTAAAGCAGGCGTGTCAATTGCTGTACAATATAAACAAATTACTGTTGGCGGCGGCAACTACTACTTTAACCGTTTTTTGTTGCCGGCAGCCAAACACTTAGGCGTGAATTTGTCAAATGCCCAAGATGATGGCCGAAAATGCCGCTAGTTCGCACAAGCTGCCGCTAGGTGGCTCAGTCACTAGTGTGGCGGCAAGCTTTTAGTGCATAATTAAGATTGTATTCGCCATCGAATTAGTCGCTTTGCCAATACAAATACATGTGCATGTGTATAAATTACCAGCTCCCTGCCACGTTATTACGTTATTGTACAATTAGTTGTATTTATGCTGCTGCTTGTTCGTCGACGGCTGTCGCTGTCTGTCGTACAATAATTAAACGACCATTAGGCGTCTTTAGCGCACTGCTCCGAAATTTGGGTCATTACCAAAGCAAGAAATCAGCCCAAACACACACGTGCTGGCCGTCGATCAGATGTGTTTATTGTGATTACGATTATGATTATGTTATTGTGGGCCGTTGTCTATCCGGCTGTCTATGTCCACGCGGCAGCCTCCAGATCCGCCCATCCACTGGCCAAACGCATCTGGTCTTCATAGATATTATGGAATTCATAATTTAGAGCCTGCTGGCCGCCAAATCGATTTGCATCCAAATGCACAGCCAGAGCAATAACAATAACAATAACAGAGTTAGAAGGCGAAATTAGCAGCTGAATGGATCGATGGTTATCCTCGAAGTGATATATGATAAATGGAATATAAATAATGTGCTGAGGCCTCTGCTTCTAAAAATATATGCATTTATAGCCTCTATAAATCATGTTTATCTTAAGGCGTGTGTGTACTATTTCTTTTTTGATCCATTCTCATATTTAAATTTGATTGAAATCTTATGGATAAGGTAATCTTCCCTATCTTCATATTCTTGGCAAATATGCAATCAGTTTGCAGTATCAGGTACCCAATAGTCGATATTGGAGTTGGAGCTCCTCCATCTTATTTTTATAAATATTGAGGCGTGCGTGAAGAATTCGAGGCGTGGGAACTCCGTGGCTTGGCTTGGGGTTCTCGATTCACAATTTGCGATTTGCAGATCCACAGTTCTGAATGAACGTGGCCGTAAGCTGGGTTTGCTCTTTAGCGCCAAAAACCGAGGTTGTTTGCCCGGCTTTTGGCCCCAGGGCGCCTGTCCGTGTTTATGGGCTCACTGACAAACTGACAACTAAACTCAATTATGGCCTAATGAAATCGGCAATTGGGTAAAAAGAGACAGTGCCCGAATAATGAGAACTGCCAACGCCCCGCTGAACTCGCGCAGAAACAGAATTAATTATTGTTAACCGTAACAGTTTTTGTTTGTAAACCTGCCAGGCATGTGTCAAGGAAATTGGGTCAAAAATCGCTGGCCCAGGGCACCAGAATCGCAAAACGAGGAAACTCGTTTCAAACTTTGAGGAACTGAGTGAAAAGACTTGGGGCTACAGGGTGTACAAAAAACACCAACCACCACCCACAAATGAACTCTTGTTCAATTTGTCATGCCGAGCGTGACAATCGAATGGACAATCGATCGTCTGGCCAACGGCCCTGCTAAGTAGATTGATGGCAGAGCTAAGCCAAATTAGAAAAAACAAAAATTAGAATAAGAACGTGGTGGCAGCCCGGCTGTGATCGTTGGGGGTCATAAATAGCCGCGGTTAATGAACGCCGTTAACGGCGGACAATGCAAATCGGCCAACAAATGTCAGGCAGTTAAATACATTTGTATGGATACTACGATCCATTGATTTCGCAATCCATGGCTCTGCAAATCGATCGATCGAACGATCGGTTGATCCAATGATACGATCGCTGTATCGGTGGGGCCTCATAATCCGGTCTTCGAGCAGATGTGCGTCGTCGAGAGCTGTGCACACACAGTGTGGCACACCTTCTGATTAAGAGTGGCCAAGCGACGCTGGTGAGGATCGGGCCAACTATATATAGTTACTTGTGAAACTATGCCAGTACTATGGCACTACCCACTAAGCCAACATCGTCTGTGACTAAGTTCGAGTATGTGGGTCTGTTTGCTCAACAAGAGCATGTGTACATTCACCGCTTCGCCTTTCAAGTACATCAACCTCGAGTGGATCTCGTTGGCTTGCCAAATAGAATACACTTGTGCCCCCAGACGAACTGAGTAATTATTATTATTCATAAATATTAATTCGCCTCTATAAAAGCCTTATTCGCTTGGGTCACAATGAAACAAAGCCTTCGGACTGCACTGGTTAGCCCACTTGCCAATCAAGCTACCAAATTGGTCGAAGAGACGATTCGAATCGAATATATTCGAATCGATAGACAGATAAAAGCCGAAGTGGTTCCATTTGCCAAATTTGCATGAAGATTGATCTCCAGCGGTCGCTCCTTTTTCGTGCTAAACTGCGTGCAATTAAAATTAAAGTAATTAAACTTAAGTTTGCCTGTCCCATTAGTTATACATTTTGGTGGAGTTCCAAAAATCATTTCCTCATTTGTCGCCGAGGTCGTAGTTTCCGGAAGCCTGAAAGCACCCTGCCCTTTTACAGAGTGCTCACAAATCGCTTGAGGAATCTCTTTTTACGCCTGCCCCAAAATTTGGTGAGGGAAACCATCTGCTCCCCATAATTATCGGAACGGACTCTAGACTTGGCCAATCGAGTTTGGTTCTTGTAAACATGTCAAAGTGAAAACAAACTAATTGCCTGAGCACATCCGACAGCTGCGCGAATCTGTATCTGTATCTGTATTTAAATCTTATTCGATCTGCTCCACATATAGTATATATGTAATAAGTTCGGCGGGGCGGATCCGGACTACAAGGCTGCGAGATTGGATGACCAAACTTTCATAATTTGAATGTCAAGAGCGTTCGGCGCTGACTACTCGAACAGATGCTGCTGGCAAAAATGTAGATCAAATTTAGGAGGACGGGACATTAATTTTGATGGCTTCTAATTGTCAGAAATAAAAACGGCCTTTTAATGGAGTCCACAGATCTGGCATCTATTGAATACCGAGAATTTTGGCATATCATCCGCGCCACTGGAGCTGTTAGATGATTCTTGTAAAAGAAAACCCCCTCCCCCCTCGCTCGACACTGCGGACACAGATACAAATAACAATGGCAATTTCAACACATTTTGATGGGAACTGTCAAAAAAATTAAGAAATTCCAGCAGTCCAGCAGTCCCGTGGCCATCAGCGCCATCGAAGCTCCAGTCTTGTTGCCGTCCGCTCGCCTAGTTAATGAATATAATCTCTTTTGATGGATTGAACAGTCGGCCCAAAAGCCCATTGCCCAAATCCCAACCTGACCAGGCCCAAAAACCAAAAACCAAATACCAAAACCCAAAGCCCAAAGCCTCAAAACGCGGCTTTCAATGGCCAAATGGCCAACTGGCAACTGACAACTGCCATCGCCATGAACTTGGCTCGGTTTTGTCTCTTTAACCACTTTTTTTTCTCTGTTCAATTCATTGTCTTTGTTGTGGACCTTTTTTTTTTTGTTTCTCGTGCGTAATAATATAATACGAAATATTTATTAATTTTTATGGTTTATATTTTGTTGATTTCTTTGCGGACCGTAATCAGTTGCGTATGGGAAGTGTCTCACCGGTAATCATCAGCGGCTTTTCGCAGCTGCCCAAATTTGTGAGATAAGTATGCGCCCACTGGCGTATACCCTACACTTTTTATTACTCCCTGCCATTTAGCGCAATCAGTTTGAGTGCTCGATCATCTTGGCTTAATTAGCTCAGCCCTAGATTGTCAACAATTAGCGATTGGGCAGTTTAAATAACTTGGCAATTAGAGTGGACCTTATCTGATCCTTTCGCTGGCTAATAAAATATTCAAAACAAATCTTAGCCACACAGTTCCGGTCCAGAAGTTTTGGCCAGTTCACTTGCCGGACTCAATTTACTTAGATCTTATCGAACAGCATGCTTGCTCAGGGAATCCGCCTTATCGATGGGTTCTGCAAAACCAGTTTTGCCCTCTCGAGTGTTCTTAACCTTTTGCTGGGCCTCTTGGCTGCCAAAAAAAAAGAACTCCGTGGCTGTCGTTTCGCATTTGCTTTGTGGGCGCAAACGGAGATTTAATGAAGCGTTAATAAGTACCCAAACAGGCCCTTCAGGCCATCCAGAGCCATCAAAAGGGTCTTAAATACCATATAGCCATATCGACAATGGCTGGAACCTTCATATGTAGTATGTAGGTATTCTCAAATCTCTGGGATTCCGCTTACTTTTACGATCTCTCTGACGTTTGCATATCCCAAGATACTTGCTTTGGCGGACCCTATAGTCTGATGTGGGGTATACAAACAGCAGGCCTATTGCCATTCCATGCTGAGCTCAGGAATTCTTTGATCCAGCCAACCAGCCAGCCAGTGTTCTCATTAGTGTTTGTACAGTTGTTGTAATTAAGAGCGGCGAGTGCTGTTTCCATTTCAATATGCGTATTCAGGCACAGAACTTCTTCAATCAGACGCCATGGAACGACCACGTTATTATTTCGGCCCATTATTCATTAGAATGTAATAATTCATTAGAGTATTATAAACAATGTGTGCGACCATCTGAGTATCGAATATTGCAGATGATGATGGCGACAGCGCCCTCACTTGTCTTGCTCATTTTGTGCCCATGCTGCTGCGGCTGCTGCTGCGGATCTTGCTGCTGCGGCTGCTGCTGTTGTTGCTGCTGATGCTCTTGTTATTCTCGCTGGAGCAGCAGCTGTTGCCGCAGCACAAAACCAGCATCTGCGCCATCCGCCTGCCACCAACACAAGTGATCTTTCAGTCGCTCGCGTGACGCAGAGCCGATCATATTTGCCTGCTCCTCCTACGCAGAAAATCCACTGGCACTGTGGCTTCTACTACTACATGCACACACGCACCCACACAGCAAACAGGCTGTCTGCAGAGCAAGGACCTCCTGATTTCTGGCGAGGCTTGGCCGCTTAAACGCCTTACAAATTGCGCAGGCGCAGTTTAGTGAAGTTTAGTGAACCCGGGTGATCGCGAGTTCGTTTTGTGTTGGCTGCAATTCTTCGCAGATTGTGGCATTGTGATTGCAGAATGGTGTTGCGCCTGCGCGACATTTCAGTGCTAAATCGGTGGGCACTGAGTGCTGGAAAGGCAGCGCAGTGAACACTCCCACGGAAGAAAGGACAGTGAAAAGTTATACACAAGTGTGAAAAATAGGAGCAATCAATTGGAGAGACCATGTTCAATAGCATGGGGATTTCCAGTGGGGATTTTCCGCAAGGAAAACAGCGGAAAGCACCTCAACCCACGCCTTTCATGGAGATCATTAAGGTAGGCACGAAGGCCCTCACAGTTTAAATTGTAAATCCGCCATAGTTGTCATAAATTGGCTACTTGGCCGACTCTCTATTGTTTTTAATAGTGGCCATTGGCCAAGTGGCGACCTCAATTGTTGGCCCATAAAATCGCCTGGCACAATGTCTTAAATTGAAAGCTAAAGTTGCTAGAGAATTTATGCTCTCTTTAACGGGCAGCATAGAGTTATTGCCTTGTTTTCAACTTCTGCCCGCTGTTTCAGCAATAAAATGTACTTTAAGTGCCTAATTATGATTTGATATGCTGCTAATTGGGAAATCATAACAAACAAAGAGCCATATTTAAGAGCTTTTTTATTGGGGCGTTCGCCAATTAGTCGGCATCTAGCATCTAAGATCATCGACCAAAATCGCAAAATCGCAGAGTTTTGGAGGTGCAATAAGACAAGAAACTTGAAAACAAAGCACAGCCAGTTTCGTTAAGACAAACATCTATGTATGTTCTCATAGATACTCGTATTCATATATCGAATTAATGTCACCGATTCAGGGACAATACCATAAATTAGAGTTAATTTGAGTGCAAATAACCCAATGGTTGCCAGCGAAACCGTTTGCATAATAAATTGCATACTTCCTGGAAGACCAGTGGTCCGACCACAACCCTCGAGATCAACGCACCCACATCTCGGATGGATCTGAGAATTATGGCCTTATGTCACAGATCGCGGGCGAGGCACGAGCGCACATCGCCAAATATCTCGAGAGGCATGTGGCAATTAGAGCCAAAAAAAAAAAAGCGGAACAACATCCACCAGCCAAGCGGACAGGCGATGGCAATTCTTTGAGAAAAGTCCCCGAAATTTGTCAGGGACGTACCGATTTCATTTGCTCATAAATTCACACGAATAGGGCAGGGCATCGTTGAGAAGTTAACGAACCAAGACGAGCGAGATGGTCCCCCAGATAGACGCTCCCCAATCGGAGTGGAGATCTTAAGGATACCAGACTAGCAATTAGTTTTGACCACCGAGACCATTGAGACAACAAACTTTTCCACTTTTGCGCTTTTCTTCTGGCGGCGCCGAGGGTCAAGTGCAGTGCGATGGCCACTGGGCGCCAGAATTGCTGAGATTCTTCCTCTTGAAAGTGAGATATTTTCGTAATTGGCGTCGCATTTATCAGATTGTCAAAATCCGTTGCAGATGGTTGCAATCGAGCACTGCGATATTATTAGTAGTTGGCAGAGTGCAACCTGCCAAAAAAATGCGAAGTGTGACAAATTTGCAAAGCCGAAGTTTAAATATCCTTGCAGCAAGGATACATGGGTATTTCTTAGGTCATATGATCAAATTATATTTGATAAATGATTAAAATTATATTAGAAAACTTATAATCGAAGTTGAAGTGCATATAATTCGAAGCTGTGCATTCATGGTAACCAAATAAAGAAAGCTAAAATTTGTTCAATAAATTTTCAATTATTCCTAAATGTATAATACCCCCCGCAAGGGTATGCAAATAATTAAAATAGAAAATAGAAAGCATATTAGAGAACTTATGTGCGACTTGCGAACGCGTATAAAATGCTATTCTAAAATTATTTGCGAGAGAAAGAACTTTCGGCTAGAGGTGGGTGCGTGAATCTCTTCTCCGTGGCGAGGAAAAGCTCTACATTTCCACCGAAAGAGCTCGTCCACCCCATCGAAGATCCTACACATGCACACACCCACCCGGGTTACCTGCTCTCTTAACCTTGTCGATACACAATCTTTATGGTTGGATCGTTTGTTTGGGCCAAATGCTTGCGCGAAACTAACGCAGAGCAGGAAAATGCGAACAGACTTTGTATATTTCGTGAAAACGTTTTCTCAGTCTAGTCTCGAACTTCGCGCCAATATCTGCACAACTGCTGAAAACGAACGCGGAATTTCATATATGCCGAGAACTTTGCGAAATATACAGATAATAATTCGAGTGGCTTAAATTCAATTGAAATAAATAGACTTCATGCAGTTGTGCAGCGGAAGTGCCAAAATAGAAATATAAAATTGCATAAGATTAATGTGGAATATGTCATTCATGACCGTACGAAAAACGACGAATTTTTAAAGATTTCCCATTTCGTGTGTACTGAATCATCAAAGTGCAAAGAACTGTCATTTTTCGAGCTATCGACCCAAAGGTATTTTGAAAAATTTTGGAAACTATAAATTTAATGTGACAATCACTCCTGTGAAATTAACAAATTAGGACTTTAGAAATATATCACTTTATTTTTTACTTCACCCAAGCAACCAATAAGTTTGAAATAAGATTAGCCATTAAGCAGGAAATTAATTTTAACACTAGATATTGTTATTATACACATTTCTTTCAACGGCAGGAAAAATGCCAACATTTTCAAATACCATAACTTCCAACCAATCTTTTCATGCTTCAGAACACAACAATTTAGGCGTTTTGCTTACACACAGTGCCTACTAAAATTAATGTTCAAATTCTTGAGCGTAAATATTTTTAACGAAATGCCGACAGGCACATAAGAAATCGGTTTTAAATAGACATTTTACACGGCGAATAGAATCGAATTGAAATTGAAGCAATGTTTATGCCAAACTTTCACACATTTCAGCGCCACTGCAAAAATAAAATCAAATCGAGATACAATAAAAATCGAAAATTAAGTAAACACGCCCTTTACTAAAAATAGTTAGCCCGAGCGAAATTCTGACTCTGTTGGATGTTGGCTGGCCAAAAGAAGAAGAAGGCCGAAAATTAATTTGTTAACTTTTTTTGCAAGCATTCACGTAAGCAAACAAAACAGAAGAGAAATGTGCGTAAGGAAAATGCGGGGAAAATAAACAAAAAACGCAAGAACTGTGCTAAAAAAAAATTTTAGACAAATGATGAGTGCGAGTGGCTTTGAGGTTAAATTTATGGCAAAATAAAATTTCCAATAGAAAACTCGAAAAAAGTCTGAGAAAATGCATGGCATGGAAACGAAGGCAATCGAGGACGCCGATGCCGGGTGCCAAAAATAGTCCGGTCAGTTTTTTTTGGTTTTTTTTTTCTGAATTAGCCATTTATTTTTTATGTTTATTTTAACATTTTGTGTACTTTCTTTTTTGCTTCCCGTTCTCATGTGTGTATTTTTGCAAATAGACAGAAGCGTGTCAGAATTTTGATGTATGTATTTGTTTGAAATGAACTCTTGTGTGCAGCGAATCGAACGTTTGTCGGCTCGAAAACGGCCATAAAAACTATGATATAATATATGGGCAGAATGAAACAACGAGGAAACAATAAAACTGCTTAATTAACCTACCAAAAAAGCAAGAGAACCAAGCCAAATGCTGAACAAAAAATGCAATTAAAATTTGTGATATATGCAAGGCATAAACAAAACTTATATAAATACACCAGCAATTTGACAATAAATATAGCACGAGAAAAAAAAGAGCCGCCGGCAACAGCAACAACCAGCCGGCCAATAAAATATGTATAAAATATGAAAAGTAAGAATATAAATAAATAGCAGACAATACACTAAAGTAAAAATAAAAATAATAACTGTGGCACATGTGGGCAGATCCGAGTGCCTCTGTCTGGGAAATTATGTATATTCTGTTGGATTTATTAGCTGCGACTAGACATCTCCGGTTTGACTTACACATCTAGATTCTAGATACATGTGCAAATGTATCAAGATATTTCTCAAGAATTTTCTGCCCCTTGGTGTGACATTTTTCGGGCTTTTGGAATTAGCAGAACAGCCGGCGACGCATAAATAAATATTTTGATGACAAAAAAAAATAAATAAATGAAAACAAACCGGAGGCGTTAATTTTTTGCCAGCATTTCTGAGCCGTTAATAAATAACTGAAAATGATCCAATGAACTGTGAGCTAATTGGCGGGTGTTAAAACGATATAAATCTGCATTAGCATAGTGCATTGGCATGAGTGCATTGTTCAGGATAAGGAAGCACTTTTAGGCTCTGCCATTCCATTCTGGTAGCACAATAGACTGTCAGCTGAAAAGTTGTTGCGAAAGGTGTTAATAGATACATCTGAGTGTTGTCATTGCCACTCGGTGTATCTGACAACTACGCGTATGCAAAACAAAAGCCGTCAAAAAAAAACGTAGAAAGAAACGTGTCGGAAGTTGCACGACAGCAAAACACGTTGAAATGCCCACAACTCTGGTTAAACATTAATATAACATTTGTAACCGACTACTTGCTACACTTGACCCGAGTTTGTTTTTTTTTTTTATGTTTGAATGGAATTTTATGAATTATTTCTCATTTTTGTGGGCCTCTGCTTCCGTTTATTGCAAGATCGATTAAATGGAGATCCTCCCACTTCGGCAGGCCCATCAATTTTAATTATCGAACAAATTAATCAGTCGCAACTCTCGCATCATTAAGATTAATGATCCCGGTCAAGCTGGGTGGCAGTAGCGAAGCAGCAACACCACTTGTGCCTCCGGTAGCTGGCAGCCAAATCAGCTGGCAGTACCAACAAATATGCAAAATAGCGCACTTGGCTGAACTCGAACTCGAACTTGAGTGTATCGCGAGCTGAAAAAGTGAAAAAAAAAAAACAACGAATAAGATTCAAGATCAGGCAGGGGATCAAAAGCGAACCAAATGAGCTGTGGCAAATGTGATTAGAGAGCGCCTATTAATTGCCTGTTTAATTCCCCCGTGCCCATACCCATCCCCATGCCCCCAATTGCTCAACACCCCAATCTCGATTCGGAACCATAAATAATGTCGCGTTTTGAAAAGTGCACTGACCCGACCAAATTTTTGATATGCTCAGACGTGCAGACGTACTCACATGTACAAACTGCTTATACCCGCAAAATATGCTGTACTCCACCACTCCGGCTGATTCATACGATTCATGTGTCCCGTTTTTTAAGTGAAACGGGAATCGCCGCCAAAATCAAATTCATAAATGCATTCGCAGGGGTCAGTGACGCGCCTCAAAAAGTCAGCCGTCAAATGTCGACACTACTGACGTATCTGTCAGATACAAAATGTCCGTTCGCCGGCAATTTTGCAGGGATATACGCAATGAATTATTTATGAAATGCAGACGAACTGCCTCCGAGATCTGAATGAACTGACAAAGAGACACAGGAAACACAAATGCAAAGATCACTGGCATTTCGATTGTATAAATATGCACTAACTGAATAAGATAAATGTTGGCTTGATACCAATTTGTTACTAAAACTACCATGTGTATTGTATAATATCAATCCATATCTGAGCGATTTTGTTTTGCTCAATTAATTATAAACTTTTGAGTGATTTTTGCACAGTGCAATCCGAACTCGAACTTCACATTGGGCATGCACTTGGAGTCATGGGCATGGACTTAACTGGAGGGTTTGCTAATGAGGCGGGTTTGTCAGAATGACTGACTGAAGGAGTGACTGACTGACTGGCTGACTGACTGAAGTGAAATACGAGCACGAGCCCAGTTGCTTATGCAAATTTTCAGCGATTAAAAAGCCATAACTTACTGTATCAACGCAAAGCGTTGAGGTTAATTGACAGACAACCAGACAAACTCGCCCAGACACAGAAAAAGATACAATATAGCTATATATATGTATATATATAGATACTCGTATAGCCAGGGATAGGGCGACACTAACAGGCAGTGCTCTCAAATTAACACTGCACATAAAGTAAGACGGCAAATGACAATAATTAGAATAAATGAAGGTTTCGCAAGGCTTTTCCGCATAGCTCGCGGAATGCAAGTCGCCAGACTTGGAGCACATGGAGCTCTTCGAATTTCACATCTGCTCCGCGGGGCCAAAGAGGTCCCATTGAGTGGAGCTCGGTGCTTCGCCGGAACCGAATTTAATACAAGTCCGAACTGCTGATGGCCATTTCCAGGGAAGTACTGTGGCTTTGAATTCTTGACGTGACTCGCTGTCTTGCGAGATTCCCACAGAGTTGCTTAGTCAGGAGGAATGCGGCACGAGAAGTGGGAGCATTTGGTTATTTGCTCGAAATCGATGATAGGCATCCTCGCGAGATTGAATCATTAATGCGATGATTGATGTGGCGCCATTCTGCGTGATCAGCGAAATGCACTGGCGTCCAGCTCATGGTTGTTATATTATTTTAATGACAAGTGACAGTGACGAAGGCGCCCCCACTTGGTTTTTTAATAAGGAACGCATCTGAGTGACATTCTGACTGGCGAAATTGTTATCTTCCACATACCAAAACAAGAGAGCGAACCGACTCGACTATCAGATACCTGTTGCTCAAACTATAGTTCATGAAATCTCGAATTTCATACGAACAGATAGACTAGGCAGTTGAACTAGATTGTATCTAATTTGTAGGGTCGTAAACATTTACTTGCAAGTATTAACATACCTTTACTCTACGGCTTAATAATATGAAATTCCAGAACCCAATTCGAATTGTTTGTTTCTTAAGCACAGACATTCCATTCCATTCCTCTTTTTTGGCTCCCAGTTGGCTCTCGATATTGTACTTTGAACAAATCCCCACCAGGTCCCCCATAATTCTCGGCGAGCATATAAAATTAATGAATGCTCACCTGTGGGCATGTTTTCTTTTGCCCGCCGCAAGCTCTTAATTGCCAGAGTGAATTTTCCAACTCATAATTTCGCGGTTCTAGCATACCTATTGGCCATTTTCATTTTGAATGAGTCAATGAGTCAGACCATGACCATTTACCTGTGAGTAACTTTAAGCATTCAGGTCTGCGTGTGTGGCGAAGGAAAATCACATAAACGTCTGACTATTTTCGTTTAATTACCCCAAATATTTCACTCATCATAACCGCGAACGTGTAAAAATAGATTTATAGCCATTTATTGACTTGATGAATTAAAATAGCCCTGGCTAATGACTCAAGTCGGTTCGATTAATGGATGTGCACTAGTGCATCCCGAATGCACATCACGTCAAGCTTCTGGCCAGTGGTGTACATAGATAGAATCCCTTTTTCGGACCCCCAGGGTTCAGTCCACTGGCGCCCCTGGAAATGCAATTCATCAAACTGCTCGTTTGGCATTCAATTGGTATTTCTGATCATTCGAATTAACTGTCGACTGTGGGATGCCATTCAAAATAAACGACTTCGGCTGTAATTTGCCAGCGCATTCTGGATGTCAAGGCGGGGAAGACCCATTCAATATCCAATCAAACTAACGATCGCGTCAACACAATGTTTACACGATGAACATGATGATTCTCATCGGCGATCTCGACAAGGATGAGTTTGTCATGGGCTGGGGCTCAATTGAAATGTCAGACTCGGACTTGTCGTTACTCAAGTGCATAATCAGAAGCAATTAAAAACTGCACTGCCAATGCCAAGCACAACAAGATGTTTAAGAACAATAACACGGGAGCCTCGGCCAAACAAAAGCAAACAATATAGTGCTGGCGTTTCAAGTTTATTCACATTTCCCTCAAAAGCAAAAAAGCTTGTATAAAATCTACCGCCAGTTTGTTTGTTTGTTTGCTTTTCAGGATAACACATGGTCAGTCGGGCCGCCAAGGTGGTATATCAATCATATATACCCGTATATATCGGATATATCATCCAAGTGCTGCATACACAGCGGCGTTTGTCGAGGCAAAAGTGCATCACGTATTCCGTGTGCGCAACTCCCCGGCTCTTTGTGATATTTTCAGAGTTTTGAAATATTTATGAGATGCCCAACAATGAAAACATTGTCGTGTCATTGACACTGATGGTCACCAAAGACAAGGACGTCAAGCTGGAATGCTCAGATTCAGTTTCAGACGTTCGCCGGATACGACAAGATCGCTACGTTCACCCAAGTGAAATAGGAACTTTTTATTAATTTCGAGAGGAAGCGAAATTCTTGGCTTGCTGGCATACCTGATGCCAATCGCATTTGTTTAGACTCAGCACGGCGATTATTTAACTCAATAGAGCTTTTTAATTTGCAACCTGAGCGAACCACATAAAAAATAAACAACAAATTCAACTCGCATTCCACCGGTTGCTAGGCCATTTAGGCATATCCACACCTTGTTGCTCGAATGGGCCATCTGTTCTGTGCTGACCACCACCCACCATTCACCATCCACCACACACATCTCCCACCGGTTTTTCGCAGAAGAACCGCCTTCCTTTGAAGTGGCCAGTCGAGTAAATTCGGTTAATTTACAGCGTTTTTAAAATCATTGCCCCGAATTTAAATTTGAAACGGTTGCTCGTTGAGAAAAAAAAGGAAAACGAAACGGCTTTTAATTGTCAAGTGATTGGGTCTCGGATTTCGAGGAAGGTGTGCCAGGTGCAGAGCCTGTTTCCCACTCCTCGCCGCGGGATTTCATCTCGGGCTGTCCAAATAAACACGCACACACTTTGTAAGTGCCGAGGAGTGCAAATAAATATTTGTAATTTATACGTTTCTGGCTGCGTGGGCAACACGCCGCAGATGCAACAAAATAAGTCGGGTGTGAGAATGTGTAAGGCTGAATGGAACCGCGAATGCACTGCGCCCAGCAGCCAAGGTTTAAGTCAGGAAATGGACACAATGAGATTTTGGGAGCTCGAATTCGAGAATTAATGGAGAACATTTAAAAAAATGCATTAATTTATCAGCTAATTGCGGACAAGCCTGCTGCAGCGCATAACAAATGGCCAAATGTTCGCACATTGCACATTGCTCATACGCAGTGTGTGCCCATAGAGAAATATTGGCTTGTCTGCGCTTTTATATCGCACGCCACTCGCAAAAGTGTGCCAAATAAATCAAAAGCGGGACCATTAAATAGTGTTTTAAATAAAACCCGAGTAAACAAACAAAACGGGCCTCAATCGCATGACAAACCAAATCCGCAATTCCAATGGTCAGGTTACAACTTAGTGGGCAGTTAAATCTTTACGATGCTGTTGGGACAAGTGCAGCACCAGCAACTGCACCAAGTGAATCATCCACATCCAATCCCGTTCCCACGTTCCAAAACAAACAAAACCGAAGTTGCACAATGCCGCATATAAATGAATGCTATTATTTCTCTAATCTCTTGGCTCGCCTGCCCAATTTTTCTTGCCTTGCTTCTTTTTTGTTCAAATTTTATGGTACGAAAGCTAAACAAAGTTGATTATTTTATAGTTTTGAATCAATCGAAATGGGCGAAAATACATAAATATATGTATATGTATATATATACAGCGATTTCAAGGTTAGCCCGGCAACAACTGACTTGTGCGGTAGCGCCATGTGCTCCTCCAGCAACATAGGAGGCCGGCGCAGGCATTAAACAAACAGACCAGCCCGCGTCCTGCCCTCCGGATCTCCCCGGGAAACATATACACACACTTCAGACGTTCCAAAAAATAAAAAGAAAAAGAAACACATGGGAAAAGCGGGCGTTGTCCAGCCAGCCAGTCAGGCGACCAAAAATGAAGAAAAAAAATGCCCAGACGACTGGCAGCCAAGCCAAATGGAAGGCGAAGCCGGTCTAATGCATTTTGTAGCCCATTTTCAATTAAAAATTTTGCACATTTCTCGTTTTTGGCCAAGGTTAATTGATTGAATTTGCGATGATGGCTTTCAATTGTGAATTTGAAGTTGCGTATGCACTTCGGCCGCAGGCTGATTTCAATTTAGATATCCGAATGCACAGCAAATGCATTTCCATGAACTATTATTTATAGCACGCGTCATATACGGTTTTGGATTTGAATTCGGATTCGTCTGTGGACGTGGATTCAACTTGGCGCGTGGGGGATTCACCGGATGACCAGAGTTTACCATTAAAACGACGGAGAATCACACTTTTTCCAGGAAAGCGCGCAGAAAATGATTTTATGGCCCTGTTTTTCGCCGGCTGTTTATTGGGGTTTTTGTTATCGTTTTCGTTTTGGTTTTGCTTTTGCCATTTTCCATTTCGCGAAATTCAAGGGCCGCCATGCCGCATCCTCTTGTCAATTCACAAAAGGAAAATGGGAAAATGGGAAAAACATTTCCACGAAATGTTTGCCTGCAATTGAAAAATATTTACAAATACTTTCGCCCGTCCTGACTAAACGAATTCAAAGTAATTCCTGTGTTTTCGAATAATTGCCTGACTGTAATCATTCTCCAAAATATTTTGAATGCCTCAGCTGCAACAATTGCTTTCAATGAATTTTCGATTCCAATCGAAAGGCCATACCTTCTGCATCCTTCTCCATTCAATTATCAATTTTGTTGTGCTATTGGGCTTGGATATCGGCTTAGAAATGTTAGAGTAATAAAATAGTATTTACTTAGAGGCGATTTCGATTTTGTTTGTGGCAGTCACGCATCGCGCATGCATAACGGCCCCATAAAGTGTACAAGTTTATTTACCATTCGCCAGCAGGCACGGTAAACACACGCGCCCCAAATTCTACAAAGTGGAAAAGTTTTGCAAATACATACTTAGTGGGAAAGCCAAAATGCATGTTGCAAATCGCACATAAGGTCGGAAAATGTGGCAAATTCGCATAATTGTGAGTTCAGTGCGAGAATATATGTAATTCAAATCGATCTGCGTCCTATGATTTATGCCCGTTTTGGACCTGCAAACTGATAATTTGCAGTTGCGTAGCCAATTTTTGTTTCCATTTGCGGTTTGTAGCTGCGCATGCCCACATGCCAATTAAATCGCGCATACGACGTGTTGCCCAAAAGCAGCACAGGGCGCCAGTTTAGTCGGCCAGCGCACGGCCATTAAGTCATTAAATACAAATTAACAGCAAACAATTACCAGCCAACATCGGACTGCCACATTCACAGACGTGTAATTAAGCATACGCCGCGTTGTCTGGCCAGACATGCCACGCATTCGTCGGTTAACACCTCCAACGTCGAACCAGCGGCTAAGGTGGTTTACACGAGGGATCCAATTCGAAGCTGCGGCCTTCACGGGGACAGACTGAACGGCGACGAGCCGACTCCGACTCCACAGACTGTGTGTAGCCACAAAGCCAGATAGCCAGATAGCCAGATAGCCAGATAGCCACATAGCCACCATGGGCATAAGTTATGGCACACGGCGAAATATAAAGCAATCGACTGACACACAAATCGCTTGTTTGTCCATTCCATATTCCCAGTCAAGTGTAAACAGGTTTTTTTTTCTGCGGTCAAAGATGTTTCTTCTGCTGCCGAGCCATCGAATTGGTCAATTAGTAGGAGCGTGATAATAAATAAAGCCGCGTGGAAGTGAAGCATCCGAAGATGCGGAGAAATCCCCGAATACAATGGAAGCCCTAAAATAAAGAACAGCACGGAAATCCATCTGCAGCAGGCTACTTAGCCGTGCCGATCAAATGAGGAGGCACGCTGGTCATTTGCATATTTATAAGGCGTATTCATACGAAACAAGTTAATAAGCAGCTCTCCCCAACGCATGCATAACTAAGCCAGCCAGAGAGATAAAGCCCAGATTGGCCAGAATGGGGCTTTAATTAAATACTTTAAGTGTATGGATATCTTTGGGGCATCGCGGCATGCGCGATTTGCATTGCAAATTGTGCACAGGCATTTAAGTATTGGATGAAATTTATGATAAGCCTCACACCAACGGAATCAGTTCCAGATTTAAGTACGCAGATTCAAGCCAAGCCATCTATCTTTTCGCGGATTGATTCCGGGTAATTCGGTTAATTCAACGATAAGCCAGATCATCAATCAAGCTGTTGATTAAGCTGGCAGCTCAATGAATGCTCTTTCAATATGTACTTAACCACAGAGTTCATTATACTTAATACCTTTATATCAGTGTGATACATACATATATCATTTTAAAATTCAAGAAGCACTGCGCTTAAAAGTAGGCAAATGATTAGACTGGCTGGCAAACTATTTTCTAATCAAGATGATATCTAGACTAATTACTAACGATTCTGATCGTTAAAATGTCTTTAAGTGGCAGCACTAAACCTAATGAGAATTTTATGGCCCAATGTTCTCAGCTGTTCGCGAACACAATTAAATTGTAACTTTCGGTGGCGCTGTGAAAGGTCAATAGCAATTAACAATTTCAAGGACAAGTTTTACGGCCCAGTAGCTTTGTGTTCAGAATGTGCTGAGCTATTTAAAGTTTCGAGAACGATATACCCATTTGCGGTTTTCAATTCTCATCAGTGGCGAGAACCGCAAAGTAGCCGGAAATGTGATCACGGTCCGCCTTCCTTCCCACAGCCGGAATCACACGGCACGCCAGATTGGCATTTGGCATCCATATACCATATTTTGCAGACACTGTTGGGGCGACACTATGGCCAATGAGCATAACGAATGTGTCGGCGGTTGCAGAGTTCACAGAGATGCCATAAAATTATGTAAAACAGCCCATCATTTAGCGGCATTAATTTGCTAATTTCGCTGGGGGGAATTTTAATTTATTTGCGCTGATGTATGAATTGGCTAAAACAATTTCGGCGAAGGTGCAAACAAAGAGCTCTCACATAAATTTACAAATTAGAGATATTTAACATTTTTTTTTGCGCCAGGCTAGCTGGTTGGTTGGCTAGTTGACTGGCGGGGATGGGAATGGGGTACTGAATCTTTTTATTCGCATTTTTTTTCGGCTTCGCATCGCTTTTGTTTTATCTCTCGAGCACAAATTGCCGTTGGCACACTTTACACCTTCGCGTTTAAGCATTTATTTTAAACAAAATGTGCAAAAATTCGCGGTGCGAGGACGTCTTTTCAACAGCTTCGCCTCTGCTCTGTATCTGGTCTGGCTGCAGCCAAAGGCCAACGCCGCCGGGCATCCTCCTTCTTCGCCCTCGCCCTCTCCCTCCTGCCCACTTCCTCTGCATCTGAGCATCTCACAGGTGGTCAAGGTATCCACATGCCGGCGGCGGCAGTTCATCAATAATTCTTTCAAAAGTCAATCACTCACATCGGCCCCTGCCGCGATAGGCCGGTTTGGAGAGCACGGAACGTGCCCAAGCACTTATCTGGTCGGCTTTTCAGGTTTTCAGCTTTTCACCTTTCCAGCCGCCCACTAATCGAAATCCGCACCCAAGGTGTGAGAGAATGCCGGACGGTGCGGCCTATCTGCACGCGGTAGCCCATAATCTGCGGAGCAAACGAAGTGCTAACCGGATCCCCCATTTCTCCCTATCCATTTCAGCTCGAGGTGAAGAAGAGGTGTGAATGGTGGTGCCACAAGTACCTTCAAAAGATGTCCACCCACTGGCGGCAGAACGCCTGCCTGTATGCCTGCTGCATTGCCTTTCTGCTGGGCATGCTTATCATGTTCCATGTCGGTGTGCGAAGTGCCCATAAGGGCCAGGAGGAGGTGCCTCAGAGCACGCACCCACTATCCAACAGCCCACCTGCACCACCAGCCACGTTCCACCCCAGAAGGCATGATAACGACACCTCGACGGACCACGAACCACCCGATGGCTTGGAGGATCTGGACGAGGAGGAGCACAGCGCCCTCGTGATGCCCACCAAGGTCTACAACTACAGTCTCAGCGAAGCTGATCTGATCTACGAGTCGAAGCGAAACAGCGACATCAATAGTTTCCTAAAAGGTAAGCCTAATATACCTGTTTAATATTACTTTAAAACAAAGAATCTATCCACGAATAGAGTCCGCATCGGCCTTTACCATGACGGGAACGTATCGCAACATGTCCAATGAGATCTGGGACCCGCATCCGCAGTACAATCTCAATGTGTTCGGTCGCCAGTTGCATTTGGTGCTGCGGCAGGACGCCTCGTTCGTCCACAACCACTCGATGACCCACATTCGGATACTGAAGGAGGGGGAGGAGCATCCGGGACCGGAGACGGAGGCGGAGGCGGAGCAGCGCCACCTGGGCTGCTTCTACTCCGGCTACGTCGAGGACGATCCGCACTCGATGGTCTCCGTCTCACTGTGCGGTGGCATGGTAAGGCCAGCAACTGACCTTCGCTCAGATTTAGATTTCATCCATTTGCATCGCATTAACATATCGCAAATTATGCTTATCAATATGCCGCCGAATATGACCACTAATAAGCGTTTCGCCCCCCTCTTCTCCGCTCCAGACTGGTTATATCAAAACGAGTTTCGGCGCGCTGCTCATTGAGCCAGTGAACCGAACCAGCAGCGATGAGGTTCTCCACCGGGTCTTTCGCAAATCGCAGCGCAACGCCAGACACGCTGTCTCCAAGTTCGAGCTGGGCCTGGACGCTTTCATGAGCAAGCTGGAGCAGGCGCAGGAGGAGGAGCAGAAGTCCAAGTCCCGCAAATTGAATCGAAAGAAGCGACACTATGCGGATGTGGACAACCAGGTGTACACCTTGGAGGTGCTCATTGCCGTGGACAACAGCATGAAGCAGTTCCACGGCGAGGACCTGCAGCCATACATCCTCATCCTCATGTCGATCGTGTCCAGCATTTTTGCGGACGCCAGCATTGGTAACTCCATTCGCATTTTGCTGGTGCGACTGATCAGCCTGCCGAATATCAACGACCAGACGCATTCCAGCAACGAAATGCTGAAGCACTTCTGCCAGTTCATCAACCAATCTGGATACGAAAGAGATACAGCCATGTTGATCACACGGTAAGTGGATAATTGGTTCACCTTGGGTTCACCTAATGGCATCATTTCCTTTGGACAATAGCGAACCCATCTGTGGCAGCGTGCCGGGCAAGATTTGCCATATGCTGGGCTTGGCCGAACTGGGCACCGTTTGCAGTTCCAGTTCCTGCTCCATTGTCCAGGACACCGGACTGCCCACCGCCTTCACCATGGCCCACGAGCTGGGACACATGTGAGTTATCAAATCGTACAAGTGTTTACCACATTGCTTATCAATATATATTCCAGCTTGAACATGAACCACGACGACGACGACAAGTGCATGCCCTATGTCACCAGGCAGAACAACAACAAGGTGCTCCACATCATGTCCAGCGTGATGGGCATCCACATGCATCCGTGGTCGTGGTCCAAGTGCTCCCGCCACTTTGTCTCCGAGTTTCTCGAGTAAGTTTTCCGCCAATCGAGTTGCCAACAGTGATCCCAATTTACCATTTAACTTAGGAAAACCGACAAGTCCTGCCTGGAGACCTCCGTGGGTGCCCACATTCCCTACGGCACCGAGCGTCTGCCTGGAGAGATCTACTCCCTGGACGCCCAGTGCCAGCTGAGTTTCGGCAATGACTTTGGCTACTGTCCCACGGACGAGGAGTGCAAGCGGCTGTGGTGCAACCGAACCTCCGGTAACTCCAACGAGCAGTGCGCCTCCAGCAATCTGCCATGGGCCGATGGAACGCCCTGCGGCTCCAGTGGGCACTGGTGTCAGAGGGGCAGATGTGTGTCCAACAAGCATGGATACGGACGCCAGGTGAACGGTGGATGGGGACCCTGGACGCCATTCACGCCCTGCAGCCTCACTTGCGGTGGTGGAGTGCAGGAGTCGCGGCGGGAGTGCAACCAACCTGTGCCGGAGAATGGTGGCAAGTACTGCACGGGAAGTCGGAAGAAGTACCGGTCGTGCAACACCCATCAGTGTCCACCAGGCAGCATGGATCCACGCGAGCAGCAGTGCTATGCGATGAACGGACGGAACATGAACATTCCGGGCGTGAACCCAGACACCAAGTGGGTGCCCAAATACGAAAGTGAGTATGGTATAGCCATGTGAGAAACGTGTGAAACCCTAGGCTAACCAACCCCCTTTCTCGACCCCCAGAGGATGCGTGCAAGCTCTTCTGCCGCATGGACATGAAGGTCACCTACTTCATGCTCAAGAGCATGGTCACCGACGGCACCTCCTGTGCGGTGGACAGCTTCGACAAGTGCGTCAACGGCATCTGCCGGCCGGCGGGATGCGACAACGAGCTCAACTCGATTGCCAAGCTGGGTAAAGCGAATCATTCCCCTTATCCGCAGAGCACCTAATCCCCCTCTAACCTCAGCACCCATCGCTTGATTGAATCACCTACCATGATAATCATAATTAATCGGTTTCCGCTACGCTCTTTGCAGACAAGTGCGGCGTGTGCGAGGGTCGCAATGACACATGCCACGAGGTAACCGGAAACCTGCTCGTCTCCAATCTCCTGGGGCTAAATGATGGGAATGAGCCGAACAAGACACTCTACTATGTGACGCGAATACCAAAAGGTTTGCACACACACTCAGCTAACAACATAACTTTAATTAATTTTTGGCTAATAATTTCCTCAATAAATGCTAATGGCATCTGTTTGTGCCTTACGGGCTTAATGGCTAAATCGCTTACCGTACATACAAGTACGTGGAGCTCGTGACTCGCCAACTGGGTGGCAGATAGTTGCCAGTTCCAGATAGACTTGTCGCCAGGCAATCATTCACCGGCGCCAGGTGAACGCACCCCACAGTCTCACGTTCACCCAGATTGCACTCTTTGCGATTCTGGGCCTATCTACTGGGGCTGCTGCTCAAGTTTAAAATCATGCATTAATTATATTTTATATTTTTTTCTGGCGCCAGCGGTAATCTTGTAACGTCCAGGCCCTGTGTAAAATCACATATACAATCAGCAGGGGCATCGCTGATTTCAAATGTTTGCATTAACAACACGCTTATTTCTTAATCATTCGGCATTGCATTCTTATTACTGCTGCTGGTAATCTAAATTTAATTTAAATGCAATTAATATTTGTATTTGGGACATTGCCATAAAGATTTCAATTAAAACCATTTCTATGAAGCAACTTTAATAATTTTTGAGTATCGATTTTAAATATCAATTAATCAACTTGATATCTAATCGATGAGTTACATATTTATTCTATTACGATTTATTTAAAATGGCGAACTCTACATGAGTTAATACCTCTTTAATGACTTGAATCATCTGATATTGCTATTTTCTGTTTCTATATTCAACATATTTCGTCAATTGATTATTCACTTATAGGTGCCTCCAACATTATAATCACTCAGCGTGGCTATCCCGACCAGAACTTCATAGTACTCACCGATGACCGGGACAACGAACTGCTTAATGGAAAATTCCTCAAGACCTATCCATTGAAGTTCGTTTATGCCGGGGTCACGATGCAGTACACCGGTTCTAGTAGTGTAGTGGAGCAGGTGAACACGACCTACTCATGGAAACTGTCACGTGATCTTATAGTACAGGTATTACCCGTTGTATATTCCACCAGTTGCAGTTAGTTGCATTCCTCAACTCCATTTTGCAGATCATTTCACTGGACGTGAGTCCGTCCAAGCGGCAGGACACCGTCCTGATGTCCTACTCCTACACCATCGACAAGTCACCGGATTACGAGGCGGAGGTGGAGATCTATCGCTGGGAGATGCAGGCCCCGAGCAACTGCGATTCCCTATGCGAGGGCAGGAGCCATCGCCTGCCGGCCTGCATCAGCACCACCCAGGGTGTCAAGGTTGCCCCACAGTTCTGTGACAAGTCCGCCATGCCCAAAATCGATGATCGCGCTTGCAACACTGACTGCCGCCTCAAGTGAGTTGAGAGTGCATTTTACAACTTACTTGTAGCAAACTAAATAAATCAACTAACCTGCAGTCTCACTGTGACGAGCATCTCGGAGTGCTCGGCCGCGTGTGGAGAATTGGGTACCCGGGAGAAGACCTACGCCTGCGTCCAGACATTCACGAATATGCAGCGTTCCAATATTGTGGATATGTCCTATTGCAAGCTGAAGTTCGATGTGGCTTACCACGAGGAGTGTCGCGAAGGATGCTGGCATTTGTCGGAGTGGTCAACTGTGAGTTTAGCAGAACATTTCTCAATCGGAACAAATCCGAAGTCATTTTCTCCATCGTAGTGCTCCAAGTCGTGTGGCACTGGTTCCCAGCAGCGTGAGGCTCACTGCTACCTGCACAATTCCCGTGTCAGCGATGATCTGTGCAATCCACGGACCAAGCCCCATTTGAACACCCTAATCGGGATCTGCAACACTGAGTCGTGCCCCACGTACACTAAGTCACCTGTAGGTCACTGAAATCTGAGGCATTATAATCCTATGCATATATTAATCCTATTTTTTGTATCCCATAGAATGCCCTGGCAGTTAGTAACTGGGTGATTGGAGAATGGGGCGAATGCAATGAGTGGTGTGAGAAGACTCGTTCTGTGAGTTGTTCACATCCCTACGGAATCGGTTGCGGTAGCAGAAAGCCCAAGGACGTCCGCAAATGCTGTCACATCAAGTACACCAGCGATTGGACAGACGTGAGTTGTCCTGCAACTGCTATAGATCCATGAAATTTAATTTTTTACCTTTCATAGTGTTCGGTGCAATGTGGCGAGGGCGTCAAGAGGAAGAAGCAGAGCTGCACGCGGGTCTACAAGCCGGATGTTCCGGGTACCCGAAAGCGGCGGGTGTACGTGGATGAATCGTACTGCATTAGCCGAAAGGTGCATCGTCCCAAGCTGCGCACCACCACCAAATCCTGCCGGATCAACTGCAAGTGGAATGCCTCGGACTGGAGGCGCTGTCCTGCTGACTGCTCGGAGGAGTACCAAACGCGCGATGTGCGCTGCGAGACCTTCCAGGGTGACGGAGTGGAGGACAAGCACTGCGATGCCAAGAAGCGTCCATCCAAGCGACGCATCTGCAACAACTGCGTGCGCCGGCAGTCGAGAGTCATCTCGCAGGTGAGTTGGACACTTAGAAAGCTTCCCTTCGAGAAAGTTATAAACCTACATTGATTTTCAGTGCAACTGCGAGGGTGTGGAGAAGAGGCGGGACTTCTGCTATAACTCGCACAAGGGTCGCATCGCGTGTCCCACGCGAGCCAGGGTGGAGCGTCACAGTTGCACTCCGCCGCCACATTGCCGGAGGAGAAGTGCCATCGGGAGCAGCATTAGCAGCAGACCGAGGGGTACTGGAGTGAGTAGCAGCAGGAGCTTGAATTCAATTGGAGGCTCACGGAATCGCGGAAGACCGAGAAGCTGTGCGGACTTGAAGGAGATGCACGGCTACAACAAGGATGGCAACTATCAGGTGGAGGTGAGATCGCGAATGGTGCACATCTACTGCCACGCGATGAACAGCAGGACGCCACAGGAGTACGTTAACGTTGATCCGCAGGAGAACTACTCCATATACTACGAGTACAGGACGAAGCAGACCAACAGCTGTCCGCCGGAGTCGCGAGGCCACGAGTACTACAACGATCAGAACTCCGGCCGGACGCACTTCAGAAAGCTGCGGCTTAATATCACCGATCTTCGCATCCTGGACAACGACTTCAAGTTCGCCGATTCGCGGGGCTTGGCCCAGAAGCTGGGATCAGCGGGCGATTGCTACAATCGCATTGGCCAGTGTCCGCAGGGCGACTTCTCCATCAACATGAAGGACACGGACTTCTCCATACGGCCGGGAACCGTGTGGCGGATGCATGGCCAGTACTCGGTCATGAAGCGTATCAGTGAGGTATGTCAGTCACTCAATTGCCAAAAAGGATCATTGCTCATATATATGCTGTTCCCGTTTTCAGTTCGATACGACCACGCAGATGCGAAGGGGATTCTGCGGAGGATACTGCGGCGGTTGCTATATAGCGCCCGATTCTGGCCTTTACCTGGACGTGTTATGACTGAAACCACTGAGTAGTCAGCGGGAAACTTTGTTTGACCTTCCCACGGTAATCGGGTCTACGTCCCGGGAAGGACCAAGGGTAAAGTTAATCCGAGCATCCCAGCATTTCAGGGTTACCCCAGCCAAGAATTACCACTACGGAGAGTCGCCGCTATCGATGGTTAAAAGTATTCTCGAATATTAGTTAGGATATATAAACTGTAGTAATCGTGTCGAAGTAGCCCGAACAAAACCATATCGCCTGTATATATAATTATATTTCGCTCGAAATTAGTAACTAGATATTATTGCCATGTAATGTATTAAGTATTGTAAATACTAGAGGATGTGAGCCTTTGAATTAGCAAATAGGGGTTATCCATATTGTACACCATCATCATAGGTCGCCGCTCAGATAAGCCCGTATTTGTGCCAACTCCGGTATGCAGTGATAGAAGATGAAAGGATCCTTTGCCTAGGTAAAGTCAGCAATGGGAACAATACCAAGAAGTGCATTTCAAACAATTATTTAACTTAACATATACTTACTTACATACTTTCTCTGCCCCCCATCAATTATTCTGAAACAAGCCTAGGCCATCCATCACTCGCCGAAAACGAAGAGCTCGGCTAAACTAGTGCAATGCCGGTCTGTACAATAGTTGTATTAGCTTAGCTCCGCAATTAGTTAGTTAAGAGAGAGAGAGAGAGAAGTTGGGAGCAAATGTATGTGTAACTAAAACGAATACTCATATTATTTAGGATACCCCCCGATCGCACAAGCCAAAACAAACTATTCATCAAATCGAATTAACACTGCTGATTGATTGTTATCACTGCCAGATTTTCAACGTTCAATCGATTGTATCCCAAATCGCCTAAGTCCCGGTACCAAGTATCCTCGCTGTATTTTCATTTAACTAGCTAGGCTAATGCAAAACCAATGTTAACAATTAATTTAATGTCAATTAAAAGGAATTTAAAGCTGTTACCAACCAAACGTGGTTCGCACCTCCAGGGCTTTTCAGTACACGGGGGCGGGTAATAGAAAAATGTATTTATTTAAAATATTTAATAGTTTTAATGGAAGATATATTTGGCTTTCAATTCACTGACTAGGGTTAAAAGCTCCTCATATACATTTGATTGCTACTCGACATGGAGCACAGCCACGACTCTTACGATTAGTTCTTCAAAGTAAAAATCCGCTGTACCGCTGCCGATGAAGTGGCCATGAAGGATGAGCACCGACAACCGGAGGTTGCCTCTGATTATCTGCTGTGAATCTGAGTTGGATGATAATTGTTGTGCGATGGGTTCGCTGCCTTTGTCTATCACTGTGCGAGCCGAGGTTGTTGGGAAGCTCGATGGATGCTTGTTGGTCGCTGCTGGTTGCTGCCTTTGAAGAGCTTTCGCGGCGGGCGAAAGACTTAAAAGCACTTGCGGTGGACGATTCCGGGGCCGGACTCGTCGTACTCCTGCTTCGAGATCCACATCTGCTGGAAGGTGGACAGCGAGGCCAGGATGGAGCCACCGATCCAGACGGAGTACTTCCTCTCGGGTGGCGCAATGATCTTGATCTTGATGGTCGATGGGGCCAGGGCAGTGATCTCCTTCTGCATACGATCGGCAATACCTGAAATAGAATACCAAAGGATTAGGCACGGGTGCAACTGCTGGAGCGAATGATTTGTCTTACCAGGGTACATGGTGGTACCGCCGGACAACACGGAGTTGGCATACAGATCCTTGCGGATGTCCACGTCGCACTTCATGATCGAGTTGTAGACGGTCTCGTGGATGCCGCACGACTCCATGCCCAGGAACGAGGGCTGGAACAGGGCCTCGGGGCAGCGGAAGCGCTCGTTGCCAATGGTGATCACCTGGCCGTCGGGCAACTCGTACGACTTCTCCAGCGAGGTGGAGGCGGCAGCGGTGGCCATCTCCTGCTCGAAGTCCAGAGCCACGTAGCACAGCTTCTCCTTAATGTCGCGCACGATCTCACGCTCGGCGGTGGTGGTGAAGCTGTAGCCGCGCTCCGTCAGGATCTTCATCAGGTAATCGGTCAGATCGCGACCAGCCAGATCCAGACGCAGGATGGCGTGGGGCAGGGCGAAGCCCTCATAGATGGGCACGGTGTGGGAGACACCATCGCCGGAGTCCAGCACAATACCGGTGGTACGACCGGAGGCGTACAGGGAGAGCACGGCCTGGATGGCCACGTACATGGCCGGCGAGTTGAAGGTCTCGAACATGATCTGGGTCATCTTCTCGCGATTGGCCTTGGGGTTCAGGGGTGCCTCGGTCAATAATACTGGATGCTCCTCGGGGGCCACGCGCAGCTCGTTGTAGAAGGTGTGATGCCAGATCTTCTCCATGTCGTCCCAGTTCGTGATGATGCCGTGCTCGATGGGGTACTTCAACGTCAGGATACCGCGCTTGCTCTGCGCCTCGTCGCCCACGTACGAGTCCTTCTGACCCATGCCCACCATCACACCCTGGTGACGGGGACGACCCACAATCGAGGGGAAGACAGCACGGGGAGCGTCATCACCGGCGAAGCCGGCTTTGCACATGCCCGATCCGTTGTCGATAACTAATGCACCCGCATCATCGTCACACATCTTGGCAGTTGTTTATCTGGAAGGGAGATGGAAGAGCACCACGTTAGCTCGATCTGCCGATTATAATCCTTTAAATTCTACTACTTAATGACAACATAGAAAACTAATTTATTTCTCAAGAAAATATTAAACTTTTCAAGATATTATGAGTGAAACTCTATTGTCCGCACATTTGAGCAAATAAAATCATGAAAAATTGCAAACATTTATTTTAATTTAGTGATATGTTCCATTTCCTTTTGACTCATGCTAATTGGTTATTCACTTGAAACTAAATCAGTGCTCTAAGAATATCCGAAAAGAATAGTTTATAGAACTTAAATTAAACGTATCGAATTAAACTCTTCACTTTATAATTAGATATTGAACTTTCGAAGACCGATTAATGACTTCTAGAAAAATCCATCAAGCAATCCGAACTTATTAAAAATCATTTTAATATCCTTAGTCCTTGTGGCTTTTTCTGTAATAATCCTTGGATCCTTCGACATTGAGGTCGCTCACACACTCACACACCTTTTAGGTCAACGAAAGGAGGTAAATTGGATAGAGTCGCACGTTCGATTCCTGTTGACGACTAGACTCAACAACAAATGGCACGCCGATCGGTCTGTCCTGCCTTTATATCTCGGCTCTCCCTCGAAGCGATTTGAGTTGGATGCCAGGGCGGCACTGAGAGAAAGATTGAGCGAAAGTGCCGCGGAACAATCAACTCGAATCGATCCATATAAGCAGTTTTCGGACTTCTGCTCGTGCATGTCAGAAGTTTGGCTGCCTCATTGCACGAAGGCGACTCATCAATGCGCTTCACTAAACAAAGTAAGCCACAATTTAAGGAGGGTTAAGGGATACATATTATAGCATAGAATCATTTATTGACATTTCCTATAGATACCAATAAGTTCAAGTGAGATGTTCAAGATTGTGGAAATTTTGCACATTGTAATAGTTTAAGATACTGTTAGTAGGTAATATTTCGATTGGGTGAAAAAATCCTAGAAAATGGTCTCAAACATATAAATAGCTATCTTCCTTTATCTTTAATTCAGTTCATATTTAATCCCAGAATTATAGATTATAAGCTATTAATCTTAGGACCCTATTCATTAATTGTAGGGAGTGCCAGGAGAGAGAAAGCTCTCGAAAGATAAGAGAACGCCATAGTCGAGTGATTAGCAGAGGTGCGTGATTGTCGGAGCATGGGCCACCTAAACGGCAATCAGCGCTCTCGAGTGGCCAATTAGCCCCATCTTCGTCCCCATCTCCGTGCCAATCCTGCTGCCAATGGGCGACTGCTGCGGCGGACGACTCATTCGGCGCTGAGAGTTCGGAAAATAGAAACGGACCTTAGAAGGACCGACGCAAGACAATTGGCATCCGCGGCAGGGACTGGGAGAATGGGACATTTCAACGGGCACGCAGCGAGGCGAATCTAAAATAGACGCGCCAAGCAGAGCGGCACCTATAAATCAACATCAAGGTTGATCGAGATCTCCGCGCGCGGTGCTCGAGGAAGCTGCATCCACATATGCAATCGCATTCTACAGAATGCTGCACTTTGCATTGCGGCGCCGATGCAATCCCGAAGTTGCGAAATCACCATTTATCAGTGCAATTAACCAACAATTGCCAGCCAGACCGAGCGAAAATGTATTTTCTCAATCGAACTGTATTTATCCTTTTATGTAGATTTGATTATTTTTTACTTCTTTCTATTTACGTTTTCATTGCTCGCCCGCGTGAATAATCGAATGTGGTTGGTCTAAAGATAGGATCTGATTGCTCGGAAGTGAATTGGTGGCATTCCCAAAGCGTTTTATTTGGTAATTGCCTTGATTGTCATCGTGTATTGAGCAAGAGGTTAGTGGCTGCGGACTTTTAATTTTTTAATTCACTATAAATCATTTACTCATTACATTGATCTTGCTCACCATTTATGCAAAGATTAATATCTTAACTAAATTTGCCAATTTTGCATTCTAGATATTTCTGAATTATAATTTTATTACGGCAAATTGATATTTTTTTAATGACATTTTTACTGTACCCTTCTCCCAATTTGTCATCTTTCTACCGATATTTAAAGTGGTAATTACTTAATTTAATTACTATAGCATTACACATAATAATTGTATATATGTACGATTTCAGAAATAATATCAATTGCATTTAAATTGATGTATGTACGTAAGAATTTCCCAGGATTTATTTATTTAAATATTGCCTAGTCGAGACAAGAACCATAAACTAAAAGCATGAAAGTCTTAGCATACTTTTCGGCTGAAGCAAAAGCCAGTTATAGATGGCGTTGTAATGCACAGCGAATGGTCTTTCACTTAACAACCTTTAAACGAGTTTGTGATTTCCTTTATGAAAAGAAGAGAATATGAAACATCGAATAGCTACGAAGATAAATAATATATTAAAATCGCTTCAACACGGGCCCCTCAAAAAAAAGCTCGACGGAACCCGTTTCCGCTAGCGCACCTAATGTCGGTGAAAGAGCGCCAAGCGAAAGCCAAGCGACAGAAACGTGCTCCAAAACGAAAGACTTAAGACCCGAACCTGAACCTCAAGCAGAAGTAGAAGCAGAAGCAGAAACAGAATGAGAAAAGCAAAACCGAGCCGAGCTCGAAAAAGAAAGTGCAAGTGGACGCAGATGCTTAAGTATTCCGTCAGCGGAGTCGGGCTTATTTTCTTACTTCGTATTGCGCCTGTGTTGGTGCTGGTTTCACGGGCAGAGCGCGCCGCTGGAGACCGAGACCGAGACCCAGACCCACAGCCACAGCCACAGCCACTTCACCAGCACCACCACCATCATGATCACCGCCATGGTAACCAGCACCACCACAATCACCACCGGAGGCAAAGTTAAAGCCAAAACCTGAGCCACGAGCGCGTTGGCGATGACGACGCCGACTGAGGCTGCGGCTGAGCAGCGGCCGCGCAGCTTGACCCACTTTTTGGCCCATACAATCAGAATGTTTCATGTTTCGATTTTATTATTTTATTTTCTGTTTCTCTTTTCGGCTATCTTTTCGATTTGCTGGTCAGCAACGTGTATGTGTGTTTAGTATGTATGCGAACGGGCTTGTATGAGTGCGAAGTTACTTTTTCTTTTCTTGCAGCTTGGCTGCTCTCATTGAAGTTGTAGGCCTATGCGAGATACGTGTGTAGATACAAGAACCATTTATTTATTTCGTGGCATGACTTTCGAAAAATTGTTTTATATTTCACTCGCCGCTGCGTTGCTGTGCGGGGAAAAATTCACTGCCAACGGAGATATTACTTTCAGATTCCTTACTTGCCCATTAGGGAGGCAGCGAAAAATCAATCTGGATTGAGCATTAAGAAGAACAAAAGATCTGCTTGTACATGGCCGTTGGATTTTCGACTGCTGCATGTTGCTGTTCCTGTTGATCTTGCTGCTGCGTTGCTGCCGGCAGCATGACATAAACTTTCGATTGTCTGCCCGTCACATAACTGTTACTCGTCTTCTGCCTCCGTTTCCCCACAGCTCCATCTCCGATTTCCATTTCCATCGCCTTCTTCTCGTTCTTTGGGCCATTTCTTCTCCGCTACCACATCAATTTGGACTTTGGGCTTAAATGGGTAATTGGGTCAGACCCCGTTGGTTGCTTTCGGGAAATGCTCATTTCACTTAAAATTCTTTGGCTTATATTTTTGGTTTGTTACTCATACGGCAGCTGGCTCTCGTTCTTTACGAGACTTTATGAAATTCGGAAATCTCTTTTCCTCCTCGGATTTTACAACTTTCGTGGCTTATTCTTTGCCTTGGCTGGCCTTTGTGGCTGGGCGCTTAATGCGTTTGGCATCGTTTTCGGCATCTTCGCTCGTTCTGCCTCGCCCTCTGCAGAGCTTCTTCGCCGTCTTCTTAATAATTTTATGTTAATTATTAAAAAGTGAAAATACGATTTTGGCTTTTGGGGTCTCGACTCTTAGCTGCATTAATCATTTAGCCGCGATACATCTTGGCTCGTTTCTTTTTCCCCCAGCAGTGCAAACGGTTCTGGCCCGGTCGAGATTTATATAACGAACCGGCCGTCCAATTAAATCTATTAGCTCTCCTATTGACAAAGATCATCGTTTGGCAATAAAATGCGTTTTCGTTTTCAGTAGAAACAAAATATTCCGTTGCTCATTAGCATGTAAATACAAATTCGGGCCTATTAGTGGGTCGAAAGTCGTGGTCATGCGACACCAGATTGAGCACTGGATGACTAAATGGATCTTCGACAGGTTCTGCATCCCTACTTGAAGTGGATGTGGACACGGTATACTCGGTGTATCCGCAATGGAAAGATGATTTACATCTCTATATGTAACAGTCGGTGGCTTTATCAGAAAACTTTCACCCAGCTGGGTAAAAGATGTTAAAAGAATCGATCAATCGGCAACGGTGTGAACTCACAAGCTTAGAATACTGCCTCTACAACTTTACAACATTGAAATTCTCGCCGACAATTTATCAAGCTTGGGAAAATCTCGGAAGAAATAAAAAGCTGACAAATGCCGTGTAGATAGAGGCCTACCACTGTGCCCCACGGCGGCAGCGGGGCAATTCAATCCAAGTACAATGGCCAGGGGAAGTGCTGCAGACATCTTCTACATTAGAAAGTTTTCTACAACTACAACCAGCAGGGCAGCATCGCGCATCCGAGTGTAAGACAAAAGAAACAACTGTAAGTGCAGAGAGCCCCGGCCCCCGAAAAGCACCCAAGACCCCCAGCAAGCCCACTCCAAATGGAGCCTGCTGAAGACAGAGCTTTGCAACGCTCACTGCGCATGGGTAGACCAGTAGAAAGAGCAGTACGAGCACCAGACCCAGTCCCAGTCCCAGTACCAGTACCAGTACTAGTACCGCCAGCAACAATGAGAAATGCAGCGGTGAAAGATTTCCAAATGCAACTCACTGCAACTGGTGAGATGATTCAAGTTGATTTCTGCCCGGCTCGCTGGGTGCTGATCTCCACATTATCTATCCGGTGGCAATTAAAGTATAATTAAGAATCTAATGGAGTTTCACTCTCCTTGTGCGTAATTAGCCGTGCGGTTTATGCAAAGAAAAGTAAAAACGGCAGCAACAATGGAAAAGCGAGCGGAATCAGATTGCCAGCGAAACGACGGCCAAAAATGTGCGACAAGAAGAAGAAAAAACGCTTAAATTATATAATTATAAAAAAAATCTTGACAAAAATAGACGAAAGTTGTAATTTTCAGCGCTTGGCAAGCTCGAGCAGCAGGGGGAGTGGGAAAAGTTGGTCTTAGAAGGCAGCGATGAAAGTTAAAGTTATAAAAGCAGCTGGGGAACGCACTGGAATCGAAACGATGGTAAGCTGTAAATAATTAACCATTTCGGCTTTGGTGTGCGAGAGTGGGCTCCCAAGGCGAAACTCTTACTCAGAGCACATGGCAAACACAAACTGCGGACCAAAACAAAAGACTTCAACGAAGAACCAAACTTGCTATGGCCCGAGTGTATGTGTGCGCTCGAACGTGCATGTATGCGTGAGAGAAAGAAATGGTAAAAGCACTCCTGAGCCGAAGAACCAACGGCAGAGCTTCCACCTTGCAGGTGTGTGAGTGCGGCAAGCGAAAGCGTCGCTGCCGCTGAGAAACGAAATGGAATGGCATGAAATTTCTTAGCGATCTTTGAGGATAAGCGCTGGTTTCACTGCGCGCTGCCGCACAGACGTCTACCGCGTTTCGAGGCAGACGTTACGTTCCACCGTTCGGCGCGCAAGAATCGCCAGCCCAGCTCGTAGAAAGTCGCGCCTGCGCAGAAACTTCATAGCTAGAAAATCATATAAGAAAAATACTCGAAAAGAAAACCAGATCATATGAAAAGTGTGGAATAGCAACAGCATCATGCTGCCCAAGTGCAATCAAAATGTTGTCCTCTTTTGACTCTGTGGTTTTGCGATCTTGAATTTCACTCCCCCTCTCCGGATTTTGATCACCACGCATCCGTATTTATTAACTGCCTTGTGTTCTCTGCATATCAAAACGCAAAAGTGAAAGTGATTTTTCGGTGTTTCGTTGCGTGAGTGCCACTTGAATGACAAATATTGATATGCTACAATGAAAACCGGCCACCGACAGCCAACCAAATAAGCTTCGAGAAGAGAAACTATCAACGAAAATAACATATATTTTGTGTGTGCCCATTGGATTACGGAAAGTTCCCGAACAGCTCAAGGATACCAATCGGGATTGGAGTACACCTAGCACACAGCGCTATTATTATCAAACAATTGGATTTGGATATGGCTGCCAACGAGATTATGACACCCACAGTCAATGCGAATTGTCAATACTCGACCAGATATTGTTGTAAGTTGCCTTGAACTTGGCTAGCTACTAACAAGCAGTAGTTACTAACTACTAGATCTACTTTGGGTTTGGCAAGTTGCCTTACTATGCTGTAGGGAAAAACTATAGATACACATATTCTAAGCTAGTTTTACCTATAAGAGGAGTAACAAACGCATTTCAGATCCGTTCGAGTCAGGATATGCTCCATTGGAGTACAGAATGCCAAGCGAAAGCAACAAACAAACAAACGATCGAACCAAGTCGTGCACTCGGGCAACCTGCGCGGCCAGAAAGAAATTTTGAAAACAAAAAGCAAAAGCTGCTTTTTTATAGAAAGTTTCCCCAGCAAGGGGACCCAACTGGCTGGAGTTGCAGCCAGTTTGGAGCTGGGAGTTTGAAGTTGGGAGTTTCGAGCTACATGCTACATGCGATGCTATATGCGATGTGTTGCCGTCGTTGAGCATCGGCAGTGACTAGCTGTTTGTTGCTTCTGCTTCTGCAGTATCTGTATCTTTGGCTGGCAATGTATCTGTATCTCTGACTCTGGCTCTGCTTCTGCCTCGGTCTCGGTCTTTTGGCCTGGCTTTAGCTTCAGCTTTAGCTTTGGCTTTGGCAGCTCGCTTCTGCCGCTGCTACGACACGAATATTAATAGGTGAAAGTTGTTGCTTCGTTTCTTCGTTTTTCTTTCGCCGTCGCAGTAGCCGTCGCTGCCTCCGCCGACGTCGCTGCCACTTCTACAGACACAATGAGTAATAAAAGAAAGAAAGATCCCTTTTCGGGTACAGAATTTATGTCTCCTTTCAGCCATTCGGTAATTTCTCCCCGTTGCCAGTAATGTCGGTTTCTCAGGCGAATCTCTGAAAGAAATCCTTACTGCCTTCTGAACTTTTAACAATATTTATATATATTTAATAATACTTGTATTATGATTTTTAAATATTTACATATATTACATTCATTTTGTTACTTGTCACATTTTAATTTCACATACGTACATCGTATTAGATTTTCTTTCTCTGTGGGTGAATGTTGCTCGTTGGCTTCGAGTCCTGTCATAAGCTGACCCACTTTCTGGCACATTTCATTGCCATGCAAATGGATTTGAGCGCAAACCAGAAATGCATATCCCTACAAGCTCAGCCTTCAAGCTTGTTTACCACTGGCATTTACCTTTTACCATTACCATCCACCATCTACCATTACCATTCCCAGCAAACAAAAAGCACAGTTTCTTGCTGTCGTTTTGGCATTTTCATTTCCATTATAATTAAGCGATTACATAAGCCCAGTTTGTTTACAAACTCGGCTGGGCAGGTTCGCGTTCGTTTCGAGTTCAATGTCCCATCGTTGGGTCGGTCTCCAGATTGCAACAGTTCCTGCGCGACGCGTGTGGATCTCTCTCGAACGTATACGTAATATTTGTGTATGATTTGCTTCTGCTCTAGGGCCAGCTAGATTTCGATTTTGGGTTCGATTTCGATGTGCTCGCCACAACAATTTATGAGCGAGCCTGTTAGTTTCATAAATATTTTATATGTCTGACTCCCTGGCACGCGCAATTATTGCGAATGACGCATCGGATTTTCTGTTGGCCAAAAATCGATGCCAAAACACAGCTGAAGTACATAACAAGAAAATAGTTTAAATGCTGGCGTTGGCGAGCTGAGTGCTGGAGTTTTGGAGTGTTGGAGTGGAATTGGAATTGGATTGGAGTGGAGGTTGCCCAATAATGCCGTTAGATGATAAACCGCTACAAATTATTTGTATATATCACACCATCCATTTCTTCAGTGTTATTTCTCCGATTGTTGTTTCTGTTTTCTATTTTCGTTTCGTATGGACATTATGCAATCTGCCATCTTGTATCTGGTCATTTGTCTCGAAGACATAGGAAAGTCACAGATACCATCGCTAGCATCAGATCGGCAGATGATCAGATCGTATGATCTGACCAATGCCATTAGCCACTAGACACTTCTGCATGTTATGAAAGTGAAAATACGCTGTGGCCTTAGTAACCAATTAAGTTGGCAAGCCATTAGAGCTAGATATTTGGGGCTTTCTACTCTGGAGCTTGCGTGAATTTCTCACATTTTTAGCGCTATTCAGCCAACTTCCTACTCCGACACGTAGCCATCGTTATGCAATTGCTTATTAATTCTTTTATAATGCCTGCGTTGTGGGTTAGTGCTGTTTTCGGCGGCCGTTTAATTGGCCATCCGACGTGCGAGCAAAAGTTGGTAAAAAGATAGAAGTGCGGCTGGAAGTCGGGAAACGCTTCAGATGTACGACCATTTGAATTTCAGTAGCTGGAGGCAGATGTGGCTGCTTTTATGCAATCCGGAGAAAAGACTCTTGGCTTAGCAACCAAAAAATATTAAAAAAACAACGTAACTGCCCAGGGGCTCGTAAACAAAAAGTCAGTGATCGATAGGGGAAATGTACAAAAAAAAACGAAAAACGTAGACACATTTCTCCAACGGAGTTGCAATTAATTCGAAATTACCCATGATAGAATCGCGCTCGCCGCAGACATTATTGTTCGCCAAAATGCAAAGAAACATAAATGAAGCATTTGTATTTCGCACGAACAGAGAAGACTGGCGGCTGGCCACAAAAAGCGGCAGAGAAAGAAATGCTTAATTTTATTTTTACATCCTCCATTCATCGGGTGTTTCGCATGGTATCGTACTACTATAACTTACCTTTCTTTTGCTCACTCCGTTTGACTTAGCGGACTACCGCAACAGTGGCGCCCTCTATGGCACACCTGGATTGGCACTGGTTTATTAGAACTTTCACTTTAGGTCCGCTTCAATTTGGGGCTCCTCTGCTTTTTTGTTCGCTCTGCGGCTGGAATTGAATAATAGGTGTTGGGGAAGAAGAAGTGACCCAGAAAGTGAGTGCTGAGACGTCCAATCAGTGCGGATGAGTAATAGTTTATAGTTTCCCAACATTAGGTGGGCTGGCTGGCCGTCTTGGGCGCTCGATAGAAAGTTAACAAACTAAATTCGAAGCGCTACTAATGCACAACCACAAGTCATCTCATTTCGAGTGGATAATTGCAGGCGAGGGCGCTGATGATCAGAAACGGCGAAACAACAAATAAATCATATAAAAAACATTTTGGCTAACGTGTGGGGAAGGTTAAGTTTTTATGTAAGATGCCGCAATTTAATATGATTTTTATTTTCTTGGCTGGCGGACAAGATATCTTGAGGTTCGCCAACATCAACAATGGTTTTAATAAATGATTTGTTGTTTGAATATTTTTCGGGTTTTTTCGCACTCGCTTTGAAGCATTGTTTCAATATCTACCCCGATGTATCGACAGCACGTAATGCCATGCGTATATCTGTATCTGTATCTTTATCTGTATCTACCACTCATGTAGGTGTGTATGTTGGCTCTTACCGCTATTTACATTGACATTAGAGCTTTAGGTTTACGGCGTTTTTTCTTTTTTTCCGTTTTTTTCCTTTTCTTTATGCTGCTGCCGCTTCTGACAGCGCAAAGTGAAAGTTTTCGACGTTAAGACTGCGAGTGTGCTGAGCTGAGCCAAGTTAAGTCGAGCTAAGCCAGCGAATCGTGCGAACGCACCGAAATCAGGTGGCTATATCGGTTCGCAGCGATTGGCCAGCCTCGATAAGAATATTAATGCGTCGTGTGTGCTGATGAAAGCAAAAGTGATTTTCTCGGTGACACATTTAAGTGTCTGTCCATTGCGTCTCGCTTTCAAATAATGCCCATACTCATTAGCCAGCCGTTAAATCACATGGGCGGTAATAGCTTAGAAAACGCCAGCATGCAAATGGTAAATGTTTGCACTTAGCCCCGGCCAGAAATCGCTCATCCGCCGTGTTGCACTTTCGAAAAAATCCCAAGGGGAGATAGAAATTGTGCAGCAAGCTCCAAGTGCATGACAAACAGTGCAATTGGGAGAGGCGGAGAGCAAAAATCTTTTGTAAAAGTTCATAAACCTTCTCGCAAACAATGAGATTACAGCGAATTTTGGCTTCTGCAGCTGGAAAATCAGCTAAAGTAAAGACCGTGCTGCATACAAACACATGTATGTACACGAAAAGTTAAACAAAAATTTCCCAAAGCAACGGCGCAGAGAAATGCACAAAGAAGGCGCATAAAAAATATTTTTCCTAAATTACTTCTGACGATGTCGAGGATAATGATAATTGCCATGATGATCGTAATGCCGATGATGATGATGATGTTGCTGGTCATGATTATATGTAGTGCGGAATTTCCACAGTTGGTTAGCGTACATTCAACTGCAAAATGGAAAAGCAGCAAGCACAAAGAGAAAAGCCCGCTGGCGAAAGATAGAAAATTCCCCGCAACAAGTTGGCTCGCTGCTTTGGTTCCACGACACTGTCAGTTTTGGTTTATATCATCCGAGGCTTTCCCGCTTTTCCATCCAACCAACCATCCATCCATCCAGCCAGCCTATCAGCAACTGCATACAGACACACACATACGAAGGTCTGTGGTCTTTGTTAGGCTTTGACTTTCTTCTTCTAGGTTTTCGCTGGAAAAATCATAACAAACAAGAGTGTTTCTTTTACCGTTCGCCCGTTGGTTACTGCTATCTCCAGACTCATTTGTGCATCATTTGGGAGAAAGTAAAAGCCAAGAATTAAATGCCACTAGCCGTTGGCTGAAGCTGAAGTTGAAGTTGCAGCCAAAGCTAAAGCTGAAGCTGCAGCTTGGTCGATGACTTACATGGTAAGTGCAGCCACAAACCGCCTGGCACACGGGGCGTATGCGCATTATAGCCGCTGGTCCCTGGCGTGCGGAGAAAATACCGAAAGAAAAGCAGCGGCTGTAGAAAACCGAACTGAAACAGCATCTGATGGAAAGCCACATGACGGTCGGCTACAGTTTCAATGCAATCGGATTCGTATTGGGAGTCTGGTTTCCGTGGCTCTTGCCCAAGCTGAGGCCCATACGAATTCTGGCATTCGTTTGGGCATCGCATTCAAGTTGAATGCATTTTAGCCAGCGAATGGCAGCGCAAGACTTTTTGAAGTTCACGGTGAACTTTGCATGGAAAGGAAAGGAAAAAAAAGGAAAATAAACTCTATTACTGCAGGTTTCTGTTTTAGTATTCATTTACGTTTGCAACAAGGGGCATTACTTTGAAATTCGAAGTTCAGTAGAATTGGAACGCAATCTATTGTCTTTTCTAGGGAATTGAAATTGGAATTTTAAATTGTAAATTGAAGGAATCCGCGGCTATTAAGAATCGGACTCTGTCAATCCAGCTTCCATCAATCAATGTCGCCCCTCAGAACTTATCTCTGCCCAATCTGGCATAGAGTGCCATTCCATTAATCCAATCCAGTTCCATTCTCCGGCCTCTGCGATCTGCCTATCACTTTCAGTATTCGGTTATCGGGAGTAGGGCACGTCAAATGCTTCATTAATTCCCGCTTGCAGTTGGATGGAACAAGAAAGAAAGAAAGACGTACACAAATCCTGACCCAATTAGAAATTCTCACGCAAAGAGGAGACTGAAAGCGCAGAAACTGTGGACACGCGGAGTCTAACAAGAAGAAAGAAGACAGAGAAAAAAAACGAAACGTCACGGTTAACAATTCCACGTTTAATCAAACAAACAAAGAATTAAGCAAGAAGAAAACTTGCCATAGCCTACCAATATCTGCCTGTTGGTGAAAGAAAAAGAAAAGTGCAGGAAGCCAAATAAGCGTGGCAAAAAGAAAGCAAGCGAAACGAAACGAAGCGAGCGCGGCTCAGCACAATGGAACCGACCAAAAGAAGCTTACTACCAACTATCCATCGAACACTTTTAGCCATTCTAAGTAGCCATAGTCCGTGGCAATAAAAATAACATTCGAATTCGAAGTAGCAGCCAATTATAAAGGCAACGTGATTGGACGCCCAAACATGCCCAAAAACCAAAGAAAGAATCATTAAGATCCCCGAAATGAAAGAAAAGAAAATAACCCAGACCCATACAAAGCGTGCACAGAAAGAAATACTTTTTCACTTTTACTTGAAAATCTAGAAATGAGCTGCTCTATAAAGATACTTATCCAGGATCTAAGTTAACTTCTTTTTGCAACTAGAGATGGATAAAATAACCTCCACTTCTGTTAGATCATAAATAATGATTCTCAAGAGTTTCAGACCCATTATAATCCTATTCTTGCGGTGTACCCATGCTTGTAAGCTACGATGGGCCTGCATTTCCGAGCCGTAGAACCGGTTCTCGACCCACGAAAGTGCTCCAAACGGAAGTGAAGCACGGCTAACGTAGCGATAGTGATGGAGAGAGGCAGATAAAGAATCGTCATCGGGCGAGAAGAGTTGGCTTGAAGACTCGACTCCACTTCGGCGATGCTTCGTCCGAAAAATATAGGCCAAAAGAGAAACTAACGGTAAACGTTGTTTCTTCGCCCGATGGCAAGCGAATTGGATTGTCTGCGCAAGAAGCGAACACCACAGCAACAGCATCAGCATCCGAGGATTTGGGTTACATAAAAGGGCGCAAACGGAAAGTAGAAACCGAAAGAAGCGAGAAGCAGTAAGCAGTAAGCCCAGGGGCTCCATAAAGTGGCCAAAACCAACACACTCAAACACCCGAGCACTCTTACGAGCACTCACACACACACACACTCAGACCCACACGCATTAAACTTGTTGCGAAGAAAGTGAAACTTTTGTGTGAGCCAGAGCTGTCTTCAGTTCGCAGTCTTCTGCCCCCTGGCCCCTGGATATACGAGCATATACATATAAATGTATATACTCGAATGTATATGTATCTGTATCTGCGAAAGGGGAGCGTGGAACTTCAGCGTGTCACGATCAAGCGCGTAGAGCAACGCAGAAGGTTGAGGTTGTTTTGCAAGCTGGCGCTGCCTGCGAATTTTTTTCAGTCTTCAGCTTGTTATGTTTACTTATTTGGCTGGCCAGCAATTTTCGTGCTTTATTTGTGTTTCGTATTTCTCGAATCTGACGCGGAGATTTCTTAACGAGCGCTCTTTTGGGTTGGGCTAGGTTATAATGCTGCTGCTGCCAAACCATTAAACGAATCGAATGGGGGCTTGGGAATTGCTCAACCATCAGCGAACTGATGTCGATCTAATACCCCTTACCTTGACATAGACCAGGCCAGTGAGTAATAGAGTTTCACAAAGGCAAAGCCCCAGGCGAGCCGAAATTAGAAAGTACTCCAGTGCATCGGGCATTCTTGCCGTCGAGTCAGCGGAAAATCCAATCAAATTTTGATTACACTTAAAACAAATTAAAGTTATGCATTTTTTCTTAAAACTATTATGACAAGTATAAAATATTCACACTAGTGTAAGTGCTTTACTTTTACGATTAAATATATTCATTTTTAATATATTTTAAAACAGTATTCAAATAACAGCAAATATATTGTTGAGTTTGAAGAGAATTGCTTTAACAAGAAAAACTAAACTACTACATTATTATATAGCATGATTTTTCTCGGTGTAGTCTGCAGAATGCAGTGACCAAACTTTTCCCAAGTTGTTCCCAGCCGAATCAAAGCGGCTGCCGCCATTGCCGAGCGAGCTTTTTCTTAGATCCGGCTTCGAATGCTCGCCGCTGCAGCGGCAAACAATTTTCTCTCGAAGAAAATCAGTTGGAAAACCCAGCAAGGCTGAAAAGCGGCGCTTGTGCGACTTCTTGGATGCAGTGCAGCCACAAGACAAGAAATCGACCGCAACCGAAGTCAAGAAACGTTGCGAGAGATACGAAGAGCCGAAATGCAAAAGCCGAAGCCGAAGACTTGGCCCGAAGACGGGGCCATCGGGAAAAGTGAACGAGTAGAAATTACGGTAAATAAATAAAGAAAGACGGCTAAGAGAAATAAGAAAACGCGAACGGCGTCGTCATGAGCGAAAGTGAAATCTGCTAATGAATTCTTCAACGTTGAATAGTTTTCAGTCATTATGGACATCGTCGTACATACGTATGTACATACACAGTGCCGTTGTACGTGGCGTATACTTGATACTTGATGGTTACTCGACTGTGCGTGTGCATGTGTGTGTGTGCCATGTAACCGGGCAGAGGCAGCCATTCCTGCATTTCAGCGATCACTTGACGGACATGCGCATCTGCAACTGGAAACGGAGATGGGAATGGTTGCACTGAGAAAACAATTTCTATGATACGATTTTCTATCAGCTCGAAAAGCCAGAAGAATATATTCCAAAATTTTATGGGGCTTTGACATAATGAGATTTTTATGAATATCTTTCAACAACTTCTATCTGATTTTCTTTCTGTGTAGAAAGAGCTGTGTGGCCCAGAGCTGCTACCTCGGTTTTGCCAGTTACGATTTTGGGCTCTGGTACGCGGTTTCAGTGGCTAAAAGCTACTAGATTCGTTATAGCAATTAACCACAAGGCTTAGAGCCGTAAATGGCCGAGCAGGCATCGATGCCGATCCGCAGCCAGATGATTGCAGTGATTATCCGATTCCGACTGCCAGTCCGACTCCCGACATTCGGGTTCATTGAAACCTGCAGTGCAGTTTTCTATAATTCGCCACTCCGGCCACCGTTATGGCCAGAGGTCTTTATCGATGGAGTGCGGCTTAAACTTGAAATGCATTTGGCAGGTGGAAAGTGGCCGCCAGCCAGATCAATGCCCCTCGATTTATCTCCTTATTTTCGCAGGCTTAACTATCTGTAATTCTTGCCCAAAAACATCGAACGAACTGAAATTGATTTGCATGGTTTCCTTTCCTTATTTGCAGGGGAGGCGGAAAAAGTCAAATCATTGATCAGATTGCGGGCGGAACTGTCGCCTTTGTTCACAGGCAAGCGAAATGCCTCCAAATATGCCTGGGCGTAAGTAATCAGCAATCCCATTGCATAGCTCTTACTTAATCTTGACCCTTACTCCTCAGCGTGGTGGAACGGGAGCTCAATGTGCCGCTGCCGCTGTCGAAGATCATCAAGAAGTGGAACAATCTGCTGCAGGAGTACAAGGCCATCAAGATGTCCGAGGAGCCCAAGCGACGCGAATGGCCCTTCTTCACCCTGATGGACGTGTACTTCAGCGACCAGGTGAACGATCCCTCACTGCGTCTCTTCTCGTCCACAAAGACGCTCAGGGAGACCCTGGACGACAGCGTCTTCGAGGATGATCCAATTATCGCCTCGGCCATTGCGGCGGCCACCAGTGGCGCCTACATGGACATTGATGAGCTCATCCGGCGGCAGAAGGAGCGTGCTGCTCTGGCCGCCGAGCGCAAGTTGGCTGCCGCTGCCAGCGGAGTCACTGGTGACTACAAATTCGATCTGAAGCCCATGCTATCGAACAGCAAGTTCAACAGCAACAGCGAGATGGCCAAGCTGTCCAAGAGCGTCGACGACCTCTCCATGCAGCAGTACAAGATCAAGCAAGAGATTATGCGCCAGCGGGAACATGAGCAGCAGGAGAACATGGTCAAGATCAAGCAGCACGCACGCCAGCAGCAGCAACAGCAGCAGCAGCAACAACACCACCAGGCACAGCAGCAGCAGCAGCAGCGATTCCTGGGCCACCAGCAGGCCCTGTCGCCGCATCCACACCGGCTGTCGTCCTCGTCGACGCCACCAGCTTTGCAGCACGCCCTGCAGCAGCAGCAACAGCACATGCTGCAGCAGCACCAGCTACAGCAACAGCTGCAGCATCAGCAGCAGCAACAACATCAGCAGCAATTGCAGCAGCAGCAGCAACAGCACCACCAACTCGCTCATCCCCACCAGCCGCACACACCGCGCCCCAGTACGCCACCCACCACGGCGCAGCAGATCCACATCACGGCCACCCAGCACCAGGCCGCCCAGCAGCAGCTCCACCAGCAGCAGCACCAGCCGTCGCACAAGCAGCAGCAATCCTACGCCGATCCCAACACCATCGACCAGTACCTGCTGTCGTGGAACAACTTCCATGGCAACATGTGCCGCGGCTTCCACTCCCTGCAGAAGGATGAGAAGATGGTGGACGTAACCATCGCAGCCGGCGGCAAGATATTCAAGGCACACAAACTGGTAAACTAGCGGCTCAACGCCAGGAACTCCCGTACTCATGCATCGCACCCTCTTTTCGTTTGGTCCTTTTCGTTGCAGGTCCTTTCCGTTTGCAGTCCCTACTTCCAGCAGATCTTCCTGGAGAACCCATCGAGTCATCCCATCCTGCTGATGGCCGACGTGGAGGCCAGTCACATGGCCGGTCTGCTCGACTTTATGTACAGTGGCCAGGTGAATGTCAAGTACGAGGATCTGCCCGTGTTCCTGAAGGTCGCCGAGGCCATGAAAATCAAGGGGCTGCACACAGAGGTGGGTTTACTATAGGCTAAGCAACTAAAATACCAGAATACAAAGCAATTTTGCTGCTGAAACTGAAAGCTGAAGTTTATTACGAATATTTCTCTAAGTGCAACAACCTTTCACTTTCACTTGCAGAAGAACCTGGACAGCGATACCAGCGACATAAGTTCGCCGCATGAAAGCGACGGCACCGAGTGCCGTTACGAGCGTGGAACGCACAGCGTGAACATCACCAGCGGCCATGCCGCCGGCTATGGAGGAGTACCGCCGTCGCAGCAGTCCTCGCCGTCGCCTTCGCTCAATGGACCCAACCGCTGCCCCACGCCCCTTTCCAGCGGAGGTTCCGGCAATCCCAATTACGCCGGCTTCCGGGAGCACATCAAGTCGAAGGCCACGCTGGCCGAGACCTTCATGAAGAATCTCAACAGGAACAACAACAACAACAGCAGCAGCAACAACTACAACCACTTGGGCGGCAGCAATGGCAGTCTCAACCTGACGGAGGCGGAGAGCAACTCCTTTGCCATCCTGCAGGCGAACAGCAAGAAGATGCTGGACTCGGCGCGCAAGCAGCACAAGTATCTGGCCAAGCGAAAGGTCCTGATGCACTACAACACGGAGCTGGGTGGCGAGAAGCGGCTGAAGGAGATGGAGCGGGAACGCTATCCGAGTGCCGAGCAGCATGACGACGCCTTGAACAACAACCACAGCCACGCCCAGGACAACATTATGGAGCCCATTATAACGACCATTGTGCCACAGACGCCGCCACCATCCACGCACAACAACAACAACTTCAAGATCCGCCTGGTGGAGAGCCATCACCTGACCAACAACAACAACCAGAACCAGAACCAGAGCAGCAACAACAACAACAGCAGCAGCAGTCCGGAATCCAACAACTGCAACAACGATGAGGAGGCACTGAATCTGGTCCAGATACCCAATGCCAACGGGAGCAGGAACAGAGAGGCCACGCCCACATGTGCGACTCCGACGCCCGACATTCAGCTGATCAAGCGGGAAGTGGAGACGGAACTGCCGCCGGCGGAGAACCTAAGTAACAACAATGGACACGTCGACGAGATGGCTGGAGCAGGATATGATCGCAAGTACGATGACAACAACAACAACAGCGGATTGGACATGGAAACGGACTCGAACAACAACAACAGCAAGCCGGGAGGCGACAACAACAATGGTCTAGCATTGGCGCTGGGCAAGCACAAGTTGCTGAGCGCGATCAATAGGAGCATGGAGCAGAATCACCCAGATCATGAACATCACGATCGGAATGCCGATCACGGCGGGAACAACTGCAACAGCGACGACAACAACAACAATCACAGCCAGCACCTGGACCTGAGCACCATCAAGAACATAGCCACGGCGGAGATCCTGTGCGGACTGAAGAGCAAGGTGCTCAAGCTGGAGGAGGAGCAGCGCGAGCGGGAGCGCGAAAGGGAGCGGGAACGGGAAGCCTGTCGCAGTCTTAGCGAGATCAAAAATGCGGAGTGATCCCCACGATCGATCGTCGGTGGGTGGAACCCACACGGCCCAGACAATTATGCATTTGATTACACACAGCATGGAGCGGAATCAGCCGAATCTATGTTTGCTAATTATAGTTATTTATTATACCACTTAATATCGTTAATGTAATTGTAATGACCTGACCCCACATGAACATTGGTTAGTTTGGTAGGCCTAGCATTCGCCCAGCACACCATTTAGAATCCCTAGCAGCTAAGACTCACGAATCATTAACGTATCGTATCGTATCGTATTGTATCGTATTGTATCGTATCGTATCGTATCGTATCAGATCAGCTGATCAACGATCGGTTTACAAACTTAATTTTAGCACTTTGGAAATTGGCCCTGTTGCAATACGAGTTAAGCCCATGTTAAACATATTGATATCGTTTAATAATGTATGTGTAGAGCAGTATGTTGTAGATTAATACGCCCCCCAGTCGCACTTTCGACTTCGATTTTCAGCTCTTACATTATTTATACACACACATATCGTACTACGAATGTATCTCAACACCAATCACGCATGCATATGAACACCCCCCCATACATACATACATATTGCCCCATATACCGACGAGTATAGTAACGACATCGGCCCCGACCATATGTAACCATGTAAAACTGGAACGGGCCGTCATCTGCAAAGGATCAAAAAGAAAGGAACAATATATGTATCTCGTTTTTAGTTTTAACTTGCCAGACCTTTTCAATGAGCACTCAGATAACTCGGTTACATGCGATCGTATTCAGCTCGGCGCTCAACTTTCACCCAGAAGTGGTTCCGGATCTTGTTAATTGTTGTACATGCCCATGTGCCTGGAACCCAGCCCCAAGTCCCCAAAATGAATTAAACGCACGACTCTTGGGTCCACGAGCCCCTCTCTCAACTGCAGATTGACCAGAATTAGCAATGCACAGTGTAACTCGTACAATATTTATTCAGCTCCTTTACATTAAAAACAAAACTTGTGTAATGTTTTCGCTGTTGAACATTTTTTTTATTGTAAATGAATTAATGAATGAATAAAGAACCCAACACATTCAAAATTGTGATTTGCGTTGATATTTCGATTAAACTATAGCAAAAGTAAGTTAATTGTGTAACAATCTAAATCTATAAGTAAATAATATTTAATCTTTAACTATCAGGGTACTTAATCAACAAATAATAACAAATCATCTGATCCTCGCTACGTTCAAAAGTTCAAGGACCCGAAGTGCTTACATACACTGACAAAAATGCGCTTCGATGTGTAGCTTAGACTCTCCTGTACCTCTCTCACCAACACCAACACACGGGCAGCAGACAAAACTCTCTCCTCCCACTTTCTCTCTCTGTCTCTGGCTGACATCCCTTGCTCGACTCAGCGAGAGCCAGTGAAAGAGCATTCGCCGGAGAGAGTGGTTCACTGCGCTCACTGCGTCGGCGCAGAGCCGTGGAAAGTGAAAAGGAAGGAGCAAGGACGAAATACATTTTGTGTATTTTCGGCGGTCGGCGGTTGGGGGCGCGCCGTTTTTTGCCCTTTTTTCGCGCGCGCCCGTTGTTGTAATTGAAAACTATACCGCGACACGAAGGCGGCCCGAAGTCCTGCCCAAATCTCGCACTCACACCGGCGCAGTCGGGCGCACTCGGGCGCACGCATACACACACACGCACGCCGGCACGAAGGACGAGCGAAAGGACGAAGCCGAAAAGCAAACGAGCACCGCCGCCGCGGCAGTTCTCTGTTCTCCGCTCTGTGTGTGGTTGTAAAAAGGCGAAAACGTCACGGGAAAAACCGGTTAATAAATTATTGCTAATCGTAATGGTAAAATGCACAAAAAATATATAAATAAATGCGTATACCATTAAATCAAACTAACTGCACGGCCCCGGAAAAGTGTGCATAGAAAAATGTCATTTGAAGCGCCCAAGAGCAGTGAAAACTCCAAGTGAAAAGCCAAGCGGTGAAAATTTCCAACGGAACAACGTACGCTCGCTGGCGTTCCTTTTTTTTCCAACATAGTCCATTGTTTTGCGGCCATTTAGAAACTGCGCAAAAGGCACAGGATGCGTGGAGCGGATGTGAAAAGTTGATACACTTCCAAGCCACATGCGATACGCTTGTGTCCGCAGGATACGGAGAACAGCAGTAGCCGGAACCTATCAGGATGCCAGGATTAAGGTGTCCAGAGGAGCACCCTGCCAGGCCGAGAGACCCTTGATCGAATCCCTCAACTACAAGCGCTTTAAGTATATCTCGCCCTTGGGCGGTACTCCCAAAAAAAATCGTATTCCAAGTCAGCAAGGATATATGCTCCTGAAGGTGAAGACTGCAAAAGTGGCTGCGTCGGCGGCCGTCGCCCTGAAACAGGAAGAAAGCCGAAGGATCAAGGAGCGGGAGTGGCTGAACAACAACAATCAGCCCTGGCCATAAATGAATTTTACGTATTTCGGTATACACACTACAAACGCCGACTAGCGCCAGGACCAAAGCCCCAGGACGATGGGTTCGAGTTTGAGTTCCATTTCGAGGATGACGATGATGATGATTATGAGGAAAAGCCAGAGGGAAATGGAAATGGAGAAGGAATAGGAATAGAAATTGGCAAAACCAGCGGCAAAGGCAAGGCAAGGGTGGGTGGCTCTAGACCAAGTCCGTCTGCGATTGTACGAGTAGTAATACACACACATACACAGCAGATGTCGTATAGAGAAAGAGTGCCAACGGCAAGAGGGAGAAGAGAGTGTGTCGGTGTGTGAGTCTGTGAGTGCGGGAGAGAGGAGCATAAGGGATGGTCGCCGCTTACTTTTCATACACATTTATGTGTATTGTACTACTCGACTGCAAAAACTGCAGCGGGCGCAGGAAGGGGATGGGGAAGGGGAAAGAGCCAAGGAGCGGCAACAACAAACCGAGACTAGCCACAAATCAATCAGTCGACAGGGAAACACCCTACACAGCGAAAAAAAATGGGCGATCAAAAGATTTTTTAATCGCTGATACATTTAATGCATTTATTCAACTTTAAATTATGCCAGTATAAAAAAATCAACATTTTTTTGTCTTTATGAAAGACATCTACCTATATTTTAATGATAATAATTGCAATTTAATTTGGTCAAATAACTTTTTTAGTATTCCAAAAGAATTAATAACTTTATATACTGATTTTAAAGAAAGATTCGAATTTATAATGGAGTCCTACTTTGGCTTTCAAGCAATAGAATTTCACTGCCGTTTTTCTCAGTGCGCATTTAAACTCAATTACCGGAGATCCTTTCTAGCAAAGAATGGGGTTAGACCAGTCCTTCCCCTAAAAGTCTCGAAATGTATCTAAAATCGAATATGCCTTGGGCCGCAGCTACTCAAATTCAATTTCGAAAAATTCGTCCTTTTTGGCCGGAGTGGTAATGGTGGTTGATGTTCCCGCCGCCGCCTGATCCTGAATCCTTAGTCCTGGGAACCTGGGAAGGGCATGTTAAGGGTGAACCGGCCGCACTCACACACACACACACGTGTGTACATATAAAGCGGCCAGACGGACGTACAGACAGCGGCGGGAAGCACAGTTAGACTGGATGGCAGACGATTCAGCAGCGGCAGAGGGCGGTGGTCGCCGTCGCAGTCGACGCCGGCGTGCGCACACACACTTATGCAAATGCACTAGCACATAGGCAGGCACATCCTGCGATGCATACACATACATACATACATACATATGTATGTATGCAACATGCAACGAATTTCGGCTACTTAACCTACAGAACAAAGGAGGATACAGAAAAAATGAAACGTAAGAAAGTCGGGCTGGGAAGGATAAGCCTGCGCAAGGCGCGCAAAGGACACGCGCACACACAGCCACACTCACCCACACACACACAAGACTAATTTAATCCTCTGGCTCAGTTGAATTCAGTTCCAGTTCCCTCGGCGACCGAACCGCCCCGCTCAGACGAATTATACGAGAGTCCGGAAATGGGAAAACTACAGGATACAACCAACCCACACCAGCACACACACACACACACTGATTCTCTCACTCGTGCACTCACACACACACACATACGCACGCACGAAAGCCGCTTAACGTTACGTTAGTTACTTTACGCTGCGCATTTAATGGCATGTAAATGGCGTTATTACGCCCTAAACGCCTTACGTCGTCGCCGGTTACGTGAATTACATCGGTTTCCTTTGAAATAATGCCCTCCGGCAGCTGTGTGTGTGTGCGGTTTGTGATGGTGTGTGTGCGTCGACGTTACCTCGTATCTTACTTTCAATGTCATCAAAAAGGGCTGAAGAAAGATATTTCTGCATTTGAATCGTATCACAGCCAGCTTTGATGGGCACTGCAATGAGCAGCGATAGCAAAGTGTGACCCGTGACCTATGACCCCGCTGGATGCGAATGCAGAAAGGCAGTCCGCGAATTGGGTATAACGATTGGATATGCTAAACCAACAAGTGTTCGTGATCCAAGCCATAGTTCTTACGTAACTCCTCAAAGGGTTGTGAAATGTCGACTATTATCTACTCATATCACAGCCATTTTGATGAGTTTCGTGCGAGTCTCGGCAGCGGATCGAAAAACATATTTCATAACCGACTGAACCGCGTCTTTCTTATACCATGTCGTTAAAATGTTTGTGAACTTATGTATTCGCAATCATATCACAGCCATTTTGACGAGTTTGGGTAAAGAAATCTCAACATTAAGCGGATGCATCCTGCAGCTGTCGACGACGCCCAATAACCATCTGAAAATCGGAGAAGGAATAAGTGTACACAAAGGTTTTAGATTTTTTGTTTTTTGTTGTTTTTTTTTTTTGTAGTTTTTGTTTTTATTTAAATTTATAATAATTGTTATTTTTATATTCTTTTTTTTCATTTAAGGAAACTTGAAGGTTTACAAAACAAAACAGACCACAACAGATGCTTCTAGATCATACGAAATATAACCAAACCGATTTATGACGGGCAAAGAAGTAATAAGGATTGTTCTTGTTAATTTCTCATCAATTCGGGGACAACGGAGGCACTAAAACCCAAAGGAAGCCTGACTCAAGCTCTTGCTCTCACATTAGCTTTTGCCTGTAAAGCTAGCAAGGAAATCTCTCCGAGAAACATCAAAACAACAATCATTTATATATCGATGTCATTACATTTCTGGTAAATGCTGGCGAAAGATGTGTAAAAAGAGGCGGAGAAGTGGCAACAAAATTAAATTTAAACAAAAATTAATTAGTTCTACCGAATTTCGAAAAGTAAACGAATAAATTTGAAGCTCTCTAAAATCTCACATTCGTTTTTCATTTCCCTCAGGGCAAGCAAAGAGCTTCCATCCAGCTGGCAGCTTCGATCAGCGATCAGGGATCAGCGAGATCAGCTCCTTCCGAACCGAGTTCACATTATATGCTAAGTAGTTTACAATCGGAATGCTGGATGAAGCGGTGCCCTTTCCTTGCGCCGGTGGAAAAACTAACTTGGAATGATGACTTGGGTTTCTGGTGTCCGTCGCTGTCGCTTTGCTTCTGGGGTTTGTCTTCGTGTTGGTTGGTTGGTTGGGTGTGGGAGTGTGTGTGGCTGCCTGTATGTGTGTGTGTGTTGGGCGTGCAAGTCTGGGCTTTTGGCTTTTTTTTGGGGAGGGGTTTGGGATTGCCGGTCGATTGCCAAAGCGCATAAAACTATAGATAGCGGGAGCGCAGAAGTGCATCAAATTATTATGTTTAAAACAATTTTACAAAATTTCGCTCTTATTATCCTTAACTCGACGTCTTTCGCATGTTCAACTCCCTAGGTTTTTGATTCTACTTCATTTGCGTTTCGGTTTTACAATGTAATTGTATCAATTTGGTAGCCAATCGGGTTTTGGAATTTTCGCCTCGACTTACAGGACTTGTGCGGGGCAGGAAACGCTTCCTACAAACGCTCATTGTTCTCGTATTATAATTGATTCGACAGTTGCTTTTAGCTTTCTAAATTATTTTGTTTTTTCTTATTTTTGCATTTGCTTTCTTATACGTTTTGGTGTTTTCAGTGATTGTTTGTTTGTTTTTTGTTTGTTTTGTTTCTTTATGTTTTGCGGTTGTTGTGTTTGGCTTCCGTGCGCTGTAGAAGTCTTGCGATTTCAAAAAAATTTACTAGTTTCCTTTTGTTTTAATTGTATTTTATAATTTCCTAGTTGTTGTTGTTGTTGTTGGTGTTTTCGGTCTGTGAGAGATGTGCTACAGGATGGGCCGCTCGTGCACATGGCATAAGGATGTGGCTGGATGTGTGAATTGTGGGCGAAAATCGCTTGGAGCGACAACGAAAGCCGCGCGTTTACTCAAAAGTTTGATGAGAATACGGATGCGGATGCTGATGCAGGTGCAGATTCAGATGCGGATGCGGGTGTGGTTAAGGTGAGTGCTTCATGTTGCGTGTTGTGTCTGTATATGTGTAACTGTTGCTTGATGACGACTGCCCGCAGCGTAGCTCCCACTCGCTACGGCGACATTAACAAGGAGGGGCCGCCTGTTCCCCCCGCCTTCCAGCTCGCCACCTTCCCGTGCGCCATTCCCCAGCTGGCGATGTCTCACTGCGGCTGATGCTGCTGCATCACGATCTGATACTGTTGTTGATTCTGCTGCGGATGCTGCGGCGTCGGCGGCGGGAAATAGTGATTGGCTAAGAGCGATTGGGGGTGCACGCACATCAGCTGGTAAGTGGTTGCCTGTGTGGGCGGCGTGAACGCCGGTTGTGGTCCCCCGCCGGCGGGGGATGGCTGTGGCGGCGGATGGAACTGCTGGTGCGGCTGGCCCGGCGACGGTGTGGTCGACTGTGGCGTCTGGGCCACGAACTGCAACTGCTGCGGCTGGTCCGGGTACACGCGCATCTGCATCGGCGCGTACGTATGCGATTGGAATTGTTGCTGGTGTGGTGCATGGCCGTACTGGATGAATTGCGGTATCGGGCCGGCTGTTATCAACGGCTGACCCGTGGCCGCGGATGCCGATACGTGCATCTGCGATGCGGCCATTGGAGCTGCAAGAGATCAGATAATATTATTAGCGCACAATTTCCACATGACATTTTAATAATAATTCATCACATTTGTTCTTTTATATATGAAAATAAAATGCTTGATTGGACTTACGGTAATTACTACGACGTAGGCGCGGTGGCTGTCCGGCCTGTGGGTGTGTCTGAGGCGGGAATGGATGCGGTGGCACCACGTAGATCTGCTGGCTGGCCGCCGGCGGTACATGTCCTCCCGTGGTTGTGTAAATGTTCGTCATGGGCACAGGCGTCTGTGGGGTGTGCGGGCGTGATGGATTCGGGGTGCTGGGCCCGCGGGGTGTAAATGGCTTGGCTGATGGGTTGAGCACATGCTTCTTAACCACCGGAGTGGTTCCCGTGGCGCCTCCAGCAGTGGCGGCCGTTCCTGTAGGCACCGTTGCGGAATTGCTCGTCGGAGTGGGTGCTGCCGGCGTGGTTTTCTCAGATCCAGCACTGGCAATGACCCCTGCTGTAGGCGTACTGGCTATGCCAGTAGGTGTGGTGGTGTTGCTGCTTGGTGCCGGCGAGACTTCAGGTTTGGGCGTGGCAATCTGCTGTGTCTGCTGTTGCTGCACCACCGGCATGGGTTGTGGCGGAGGCTGCTCCAGCAGAACCGGCGAAGTAACAACTACGGGTGAAGTCTGTGGCGGCGGCATTGTATGGTAAATTGGCAACGGCTGTTGTGATGGATCCTGAAGCAGCTGTGGCGGCGGCTGCTGCACTTGTGGCTGCGACTGGTGCTGCTTCTGCACGTGCTGATGCTGGGTCTCCACCAATTGCTGCTGCTGGGCCTTCTGTTGCATGTGATGCGGCACATGTTGCTGCTGTGGAGGCGGCGCCTGCTGAGGCTGCTGCTGAGGCACATAGTGTGGCTGTGATAGGGCCGCTTGGTGCAGGTGCGTCTGCGGCACTTGGTGCAGGACCACGTGCTGCTGTTGTTGCTGCTGCTGCTGTTGCGGTGGCGAGGCAGATTGTTGCAACGCTCGCTGTTGCTGCTGCTGCACTTGCTGCTGCTGCTGCTGTTGTTGCTGCTGGGGCGGTGAAGTGTTGCTCGGGGCCAGTTGGAAGTCCTGGCCAAACTGCCGCAGTTCCTGCATTTGGTTATCGCGCGTGCGCACCTGACGCGCTGGTTGCGAGTTTTGCCCTTGTGGCTGCATGTTCTGATGCTGCTGTTGCTGCGGCGGCTGTTGTTGCTGCTGCTGCTGTTGCTGCTGTGGCCCGGCCGTCTGCAGCGGCGGCGAGTTGCTATTTTGCCCGGGATGGCCTCCATGGGAGCCGTGCACGGGCTTACCCAGCGACTGGGGTTCACCTCCGTAGTTCAGCGACGAGTTGCTCTGAGAGCCCTGGTATTGGCGCATCTGGCGCTGTGGCAGCGGCTTGTTGGTATTGGCATTCGAATCGCCATTTAGCTTATTTGCGCCGCCCATGTGAGATTGGTTGCGGTACTGAGAAGACCTGTAAACGTACGAATGTTAATATTTGGTAGCTAGATTAAATGAGACTTTAGATTTACCCATGCATAATTTGCGAGTTACCCTGGTAGGAGTATTGACTCGGCATGCCCATCGACGGCTGGTAGCCGCCCTTGTTCTGGCCCACAGAGTTGCCGTTGCCGCCCTGCGACACGGAAACGTTGCTGCCACCTGTAGGCACATTGTTGCGCATCACCTTGCCGCCCTGGGGCACCGTCTTGCGCTTTACCATCGAACCGCCGCTATACTTGCTGGACGAGTCCGCGGGCGCGTTTGTTGAGGGGGCCGGGCCCACGCCCTTCAGGCCGCCGGCCAGCATAAGTGCTGCCGTCGACTGCGTGGAGCCGCCTTGGCCCGACCCGCCGCCACTTTGCATCATCAGGCTGCCATCGCCACGAGTGTCACGATCGCGTCCGCTGCCCTGCGAGGACATGCCAACATGCGATAGCTGCGGTCCGGTGATACTGCGCGTCTGTTTTGTGATGTAGCGGTCGCTACTCATGGTCTCCCTCAACTGGAAGTCACCAGCGCCACGGGGCTTGTTACCGCGATCGCGATCACGGTCCCTGTCCCGCTCCTCGCGCTCCCTATCCCGATCGTTGCGTTCGCGGTCGCCACGATCTCCGCGTTGATCCTGCTCCGTCGACGGACGCTCCACGGCCGCGAAGAGCGCCTCCTCGTCACCATTCTCCAAGTCCAGACGGTCACGGCACGTCGGATTATTTTCGATCTCGGCAGCCAGCTTTTCTGCCTTGGCTTCGGCCTCTTTGAATTCCAGGGAATCACCCTTGTCCAGCGGTACCGTGTACGAAGCCAGAGAATCATCAAATGTGGAGGTCACACCAAACGTGTTCTCATTCTTGCGGAACATCTCGTTGGGATCCCAGCCGTTGGCGGCACTATCCAATTCTATGTCAATGTCGCCATTAGCGCCAGAATCCCATGGTTCCAATTCCTTCTCGTCCGGACGCGCACCTACAAAATGGAGACTAATGAGTACGTGTTCACAAATTAAATTAGGAAGGACCTTACCGTTGCACTTGTCAGAAATGGCGCCATCCGTCTGAAAAGCGCCTGCGGTGGCGTATTGCGAGTCAAAGTCCTTGGCCACGATGGTCACCACGGTGTCGGCCGGGAATATAATGTGTTTTGGCACCTTGCCCTCCTCCGGCAGATTCTTGGACTTAATGCACGCCGGTAGCTCCAGTGCGATGTCAAAATTGCCCGAGAATGTGCGGAATACTCCCTCGTAGATATTGCCCGACCGCAGGCGCACCTCCACCACGCTGCCCACCAGCGCCGTGGCCGAGTGCATGAAAAACGTGTTGTTGTAGACGCCCTGCGCCGCCGGACGCACTGCTCCGCCTCCGTTCCCGCCTCCTGCACTTGCCTTGTTGTTAGCGGGCCTTAGGCTGTTATCGTTGGAGTTGTATCTGCGAAAAGCCAGAAGGGACGGGTTAAAACATTCGTTTGCGTTGCGCTTGGAAGGCAGTAGACCGACTGAAAATGGAAATTCGATTTCATTCAGCTACGGTGGCGATATCGATTCGTTCGCCAACTCTGACCTGACCCAGCATTCCGCAACCCCCGTGAACAGCCGTGCCAGTTTTGCGTTGTGTTTGTGCACTTTAGCTCATCTTATTTAGTACAAGCAAGAGCTACTCTATGGCTGTTTAAACAAAGACTTTTCGGGGAATCCCCTGGTTGCGAAGTTTAAGCAAAGACGTTTGGGATACCAGTGTCAAAGCTATAGTCATTAATTTTTGATTTGAGTTGCGTGCCCCAGTCGAGCAATTTATAATGGTCAAATTTGAATACATTGGTTTTGAATAATGTGGCTAGCCTACATTAAGTCAATCAACGTGGATAGTTATTTGTCATTAGTGAAATGATGAGCTCTCGAATACAATATCCTTTGAAGAGCACAGGGATATTTACCAGTAATTAAAACTTTTAAGAACAATTTAAGACATACTGTCATATTCATTCCGCGACAGTAATCAGTTAAATGTGGCCCCTTTGGCCAGCTCCGCCCCGGTCGGAACTCGTATTCGACTCATGGACGCTTTTCGGGGTGTTTTGGCATTGGTTGCGTGCGGCCAGGATCGACGACCGTGAAATGCGCAACGCAACGCACAATGAACCCGCGGCGGCAGTGGATGTGATTGTGGGTGTGGGACAGGGGCGGCGTTTGGGCCGGGGGCTGTGGCGACGGCGATGGTGCTGGCTGAACGAAACCAATTGGAGAAGGGGGGCGCTTGAGCAGTAGCTGATTCACGGAGCGTGCACTGTGCACATTTTGGTGAATGAAAACAAATAATTGATTGCACCCAAGAGTGAATCATGCGTGAGGTGAGGTAAGGTGCAGGCAGGCAGGCGAGCAGTCGAGCAGTTGGGGAAACGAATCCGGGAAATAGGCTGCGACGGAGGCAAACTTAAAATGCAAGTGTGCATGGCCGAGTGGCGAATAAATATGCATAGACGTCAGGCGGAAAACAAGAGCGAGGTGGAATATCGTTCGTTCGGTCAGCAAATTGTAAAGTGACCCAAATTTCGGACCCACGTTGGAGGCTCTCGGGCCTGCTCAGGGGGTTGCGGCGGCCGTTTAGAAGGGGTTCGAAGTGTGCCAAAGAACGATACGAAACTCAGCGCAGCCGCCGCACGTCACAGCAACTGAAAACGTATAACTAAAAACTGAAAACGGCAAGCGGCAAACAGCAAACGCAAAGCTGCAAAATGCTGACAATGCAAGAAATTGCAGTCGAAGAAGAGTAAAAAAATATAGTGCACTACGTGATACGTGAGCGAGTGTGCCGTGCATCACCGTGGGCACTACCTGCACGGGCCGCACAGTGGGCCTGATTCGCCGAGAGCTCCATCCCAGGCCCACTGTGCCCACAAGCTTGAGGTTGTGATGTGGTGTTGTGTTGGTGCTGTGCACAATGAATAATGAACGCGCATTTCAAACAGTTTGCGGCATAAATATGACTGGTAGAGGAAGACTCGTATGATAAGGCCAAAGTGAGTGGCCACTACAGTGATACCTCTTCAGCAATCCAGTACAAGCTATGATTTCAACAATAGTCTTCACATTTAGTAACATTCTTTAGTGATTCGAATGATTAGAATTTCGGTGATTAGAATGTTACTTAAAAAAATGTGAAAATATTTTAAAGTGCTTAGTCATACTGAATCACAATACTGACACATTTCAAGTTCATGACAATGCAACTTTGGAAACATGCTATTTTGTTCTTTCCATAACTGATTTATTCTGTGATAAATCACAATCCTACTATCTTTACGCCTGCAAACTTGCATTATGAATGATTTTTTGGCCATATGTCGATATGAAATAAACTCAACTTCTGATTCGTTTCTCAACTATTTCTTAAATACATATCTGCATGCCTTTTTTTTCACAGATAAATTGATAAAACTGGCGGACGTGCCGATACTTATGCGCCGCACTGTGTCCGAATGCGGATGTGAATGTTGATGTGTGGCTGCGTTTGTGGCTGTGACTGTGTGCGCTGCAGTCATATTTCAATTGAAAATTTTAAGGGCGCAGAGGCAGGAGGAGGACAGGGGTGGGGAATGGGAAGACTGCTACGGTGAAGGGGGAGCGCCCCGTTGCGGGTTGGGGGCTATGGAACCCCCTGTCACGGGGGTGGCAGTGCGACTCGTTGGTGCGACAAAACGGAAACCTTTAAACAAATTATGTTCTCTACACACATTTGGCCATTGTGAAAGGGAAATGTAAACAAAGCATAAAGTTCGATTCTTGAAACACAAACACACACACACGCTTGCACTCACTCACACACACACACACAGGGCTCGCGATGGCCTATTATATAAGCGCCATTTGCATTCCAAAAAAAACAAAAAAAGCTAAAGAATGTTTTCCATGAGATGATGCAGTAGTAGGTACCATTCACGAGATTAAGAAAAAAAAATAATGTGAAAAAAGACGACACGAGACGCGCTTTCACCTTTTAATTTTTTTTTAGTCAACCGGACCGGGAGAGAAAAGAGCTCTTTGTGGCGCTTTCGGTTGTCGCGGGTTTTCAATTTGTCAGGGCAACGGCGAACTGCAAACTGCGACGGCAAAAAGCAAAGGCAAAAAGCAAAAGGCAAAAGCAAACCAGCCCCAAATGCAGTGGTGTGCGTGTGTGCCCCCCTTTGTTGTGTGGCATGGCGCTCTGCTGCTGACTCTGGTGCCTCTCCGTGCTCGGCTCCCCTGCAGCACCCTGCTCAAATGATGCCCCTGCGCTATCGCCCCTGGTTTTTGCCAGTGCAGCTGGGTGCTGGTGGTGCTGGTCAAGCTGCTTCTTCTTACCTTGAGATGCCGCCGCTGGCACCGCCGCCAGTGGGTCGGGTTTTCCGCTTGCTATTGTTGTTCATAATAACGTCGATTGGATGTGGATCGCCAATTGCCAATTGCCAACCGCCGATTGCCGTTGTGGTCGGTTTGTGTCCGATTGCCGGGAGGCCAGAAGGAGCAGTCCGAGTACCAGTTGACCACCAGGACACTTTTTTTTAGCAGTCGTTCAAACCTGGCGTTTTTGCTTCTTTTCTCTTCTGTTTCCTCTTTCGCCCGTTTCTGCTGTGCTGCTTGCTACTGCTGCTGCTGCTCTTGCTTCGGCTGCTTCTTTTTGCTTCGGCCGATTTTCCCCGGATTTAACAACTTTCCGATCGGAGGATCCTGCTGCGATGGTCGCGGATGGGCGGGCGAGGCGTGTTCTAGCCAAGATGTGATATTTCGGCGCCGTCTAGCACTGTTACTTGGCTGCTATAAACGCTTTTGTTGCTAATTTTATTTTTTCCCTGCGTACTGTAGCGATAACGAGCAAGGTTGCTTGACGAGTTGCTTTCCGCAGTCGATACTTTTTTGCACATCCCTAGCGCACATCGACGGCGTATTTGGCAAATCGGTGAAAAAAAATAGAGGAAATGCAACAACGGAACGGCACGACGAGCTGCAGCGACTGGGCGGCGGTAGTGGTAAACGGCGAATTTTGTTGCGTCTAAAGATTATTTTGCTAATTTATTAACTTCAATCTGAACGGGGGTGCGTATGTGCAGCCACAGTGTTCGGTATCGAATGGCTATCGCCTGCGCACTCGATTTGACAGCGCCAGACGGTGTTGCCTATCGATTGTTCTCGGACTATCGTCTGTTCAAAAACAGTGTTGCACACAGTCGCTTGGGCGCGCAATTTGAACTGCTTATGGTTTGTTTTCAATCGCAGCGGTATTAAGCAAATATTTGCTTCAAATCTAGTTCACAAATACAGGCGAATCTATTAATAGCCCGGAGCTATCGTCTGTGTCCCAGTAGATGGAAAACATCCGCATATTTACCCAATGTCCAGATAGGCGGCCCCAGACGACCTTGTTGTCAAGAAATTCCTTTTTCCGAGAAAGCTGCCACCGCTTAATCATTTCAAAGTCAACCGCAAATCCACTCTTCGCCGACCTATGTCGTTTGTATCTCCGCTCCAGCATGAGATATAATACTAATTGAGATGCTATCTGGTTTACAGCCCAACAGGGTCGCCATATACAAAAGCCGTAAATCTGTCCGGTCCACACGCCAGGCGGAGGGTCTTTGTAACGCCTGATAGAATCGTTAACACCTACTGAAATTCCCAGCCTGAGATTTAATAACTCGCTACTAAGATACTTGGAAAGACATTGTAGGCTATACTGTGTCTCTCATTTATCGCAGCTACTGATTATAACGAGCTTATAAAATAAGGCGCTATAATTACAATTATGAAGATGCTCATATATATTTATAACTTTATTCTAATCATATTAGTATTACCATAATATAAAATTGAAGTGGAATTACATACATAGGGCATACAAATTCCGAATATATATTTTTATGCTTCATTTAAGAATGACTGTCACAAGGTGTCACAGCTTATGCTAAGATATATATTTGGCTGATTAATTTGTGATCTTTTGATTTGTCTAACCCAACATTCAAATATTGGTCCATCGTTTATCGATCGAGGTGAGTGGAATGCCACTTTGGCGGCGTCAAAGGTGGAAAATTACTTGGAGTCCACACGACAGACAGCCCAGTGGGATGGAGATTAATGATCGGGGATGGGTGGGTGCCGCCCAGATAGCCTACCCCACTGCTTTGTAGCGATATCGCAGTAGTTACTGCCACCGGTGCCGTTGACATTTCCAGTTATATATTCGTTTGTTCCCGCTCCGGCCGGCGGATTCAAATGCGAGCGCCCAACCCTCCCCAATGTTTGCTCGCCCATCCGCCTGCCGAATGGGCGTTAAGTGTACCATTGTTGTGCGCTGATCTCCGGCTGGAAATAAAAGCGCACCGTGTTTGTCGCCTTTTTCTTGACTCTTTTCATTTTTCGTGTTTATCAGAAAAATCTGCCCCAGCCCACTTATTTATCACTCAAGAATTCGCTTATTGGGCAGTTTTCATTAGATTGCGAAGCGGTGCACTTGGCTCACCCACGAGAAAAGGATAATCAGTACTTAAGCAACCAGAGTTCTATTGCCCGCATGTCCTTCGAATAAAAATATTTATAAATACGGATAAATACGTGCATAATGTCGATTGTTAAGAAGTTGTCCTTCGATGGTAAGGATCAAGCATTCGGTGTTCAATATGTTGTGAAAAGTGGAATCCTAACCAGCGAAACAAGGATAAAACGATTTCATATTCCAAGTGCAATAACCTTATAATATAAAAGGATTACAAAATCAATCTATTGCACTATTTTAAACACTATTTTAGCTGAAGTTCTTTGAACTGTTTTTGTGACTCACTATAGTAATAGCATCGTGATCTTTTTACAACCGTTCCATTTACACAACTTGGCCAATTTTACTACTGCCATATATGCCACCCGCCGATCTGCCGCCTTAATTAGCAGCGGAAAACAGCTGGAGATATATAGTCGCCACAAGATGTTAAAAGTTTTGGCCTGAGGTTACGAATTAGCATTCATTTTGGGTTTTCGTAAACGCCGTCATAACCGATAAGACCAGTTCATAAAAAATATTTAACTTGCCAATCTTTCGACCGCAAATATTAACATTTGCTGAGAAAACATTTCGGATTAACCATGTAATTATGTGCATATTACATAAATATGATTATGATTATAAAGAACAAATCAAGTAATCATCTGAAAATGGAAAATTTAATATCAACTCAATTGGTTTGGGCAAACTTGTAGTACTTACTTCGTATATAGCAAACCTATTATTAACTTGGCTACAACAAAACCTTCAATACGTAACCGATTTTCGCAGTTGTACTTTAAACTTATTCATGTGAAACGTAACACCCATGATCAACGGTTTACACTATCCATTTAGATCTGTAGACACAGAGATGACTAATCTGGATGGACTAATCAAATTGCTTTCTATCTGAATGGCACCCAATGTGCTAATTATCCGTTTACTTCCAGTGAATTATCACTAAAGAAAAATCACCCATTTAATATTGTCTCTATTCAGGTTTCACTTTGTTTACCTTTATAAAAATAAGTGGGTAACAAATGATTTTTAATGCGATTTACATAAAGAGCGATGGAGGAAGACACATATAACAGGTTTTAAGACTCGCATGTTTATATGTACATATATATATCCGAACAATTAGGTGTTATATGAACGTACGGGCTCTCCAATAGAGTTCCTCAATATGAGACAAGAATCTCAGTTATTTAAACAAATTACCGGGAACACAGTCCGAGTTGAGAATACTCAAACATATGTGCTTAATTACGATTTCACACAATTAAAGTTTTGCGCGTTTTTTTTGCAATTTTCGCTGGGCTGTCGGCTCGGCTCGGCAGCGAACAAGCTGGACTGGGAAGTTCGTTCGTTGGTTGTTTTTTTATTATTATTAAAATGCTAAAAAATCCCCTGACAAAATCAAACAATTTCGGCTGGCAGGCAGAGCGATTGTACCTGGCCATTGGCGAAACGGAAACAGAGTCTGAAAATCAGTACACAATGCGTTGGCCGCGAAAGCACACGTTCGGCTTGTGGCCCAAGGGAAATGGTCGGAATCGCAGTAGTGGAGGAGCCACTGGAGGGCAAACCCAGGCCACTGTGGCCACCATTTACGATCGTAGGAGCCACGGATTAGCTGTTCTCAACACGACATCGTACTAAGTAGTCTGTCTGCTTTCCGTTTTTTCCACTTTTCAGCTGGCTGCGAGGAGAAGGAGAAGTACACGGCCCAGAATGGCGATGATTACTATGGCCAGGCGCACACCGTCGACCTGGACGTGGCCAGCAAGTACTCCAAGCCCAAGGAGGCCCATTGGCTGGTGCGGCGCATATTCTTCCTCAGCTGGATTACCAGTTACGATCGGGAGCAGGCGTTCGCCGATTTGATTGCCGGCATCACCTTGGGCCTGACCATCATTCCACAAAGTATTGCGTATGCCGCGCTGGCAGGACTCTCCTCGGAGTACGGCCTGTACTCCGCCTTCATTGGCTCCATCATTTATGTTTTCTTCGGGACGATACCACAGGTGTCCATTGGACCCACCAGTCTGATGGCCATTCTCACCCTGCAATTCTGCGCCGACAAGCCGGTGCAGGTGGTCATCGTGCTGGCGTTCCTAGCCGGCTTGGTGGAACTGGCCATGGGTGTGTTCCAGCTGGGATTCATCGTTAGCTTCATACCAGCTCCGGTGACCAAGGCTTTTACATCGGGCACCGCGCTTATTGTGGTCTTTGCCCAGATCAAGAATCTCCTGGGTGTTCGCATGAAGGGATTCCCCTCGATCGGCGACTTTTTCACCAATATCCGGCCCACGGATGCCGCCATGGGAATCTCGTGCATGGTTGTGCTACTTTTGCTGCGGGTAAGTTAAATATAGCGTATATAAATAACTTTATGGAGACATAAATGACCCATAACCATATTAGATACAAGGCTTCGAAATAACCCAAAATAAATTGTTTATTAGCTTATCAAATAATCGCACAGTGGCTAACTGCTGAAACCTGACTTTAAACTGCTGCCTCAAGTCACGTTTTCAAAAAAATCGAACCAAGTGGATTAGATATTTGATAATCAAGCATTCATACATCACATGTGAAAAATGCTAATAATGGTTCTACTTTTTTCTGCTAGCTGCTGTCGCAAGTGAATTTCAAGCAGGACACACCTGTTACGCGTCGCCTGAAGAAGATCCTGTGGTACATCAGTATTTCCCGCAATGCTCTGGTTGTCTTCTTCACTGGCCTTTTGGTTTTCATCTGGGTGAAGAAGAGCTCCATTGAGGCGGTGCCCTTTGCGCTTTCCTCAAAGGTTTCCTCGGCCATGCCCACAATCAAGTTGCCGCCCTTCGCCTTCGAGTATCAGAATCGCACCTATGTGTTCACGGATATCCTGCATGAGTTGGGCAGCGGAATTGTTGTGGTGCCAATTGTGGCGGTTTTGGCCAATGTGGCCATTGCCAAGGCCTTCGGTGCGTATACGTAATATAGGGCGTAGGTGCAGTTAGCCAATAATAATGGGCATATTTCTTTCTCTTCTCAGTTAAGGATGGCAATCTGGATGCCTCGCAGGAGATGCTTACTTTGGGTCTGTGCAACATAGCCGGCTCCTTCTTCAGTGCCATGCCCACCTGCGGAGCATTCACCCGCTCGGCGGTGAGCCAGGCATCTGGAGTACGAACGCCCATGGCTGGCATCTACACGGGATTGATAGTGCTCTCCGCATTAAGCATCCTGACCCCCTACTTCCAGTACATTCCAAAGGCTTCCCTATCGGCAGTTTTAATAGCAGCAGTCATCTTTATGGTGCGTATACACATTCTAATCATCTAAATGTATCTATTATACTTTTTGTTTCAAACAGATTGATCTTGCTCCAGTTAAGGAGCTTTGGCAGACCAACAAGAAGGACTTCTTCAGCTGGGTGGGCAGTTTCATCATCTGCTTGGTGGCTGGCGTGGAGTTGGGTCTGCTCTTTGGCATTGTTCTCAGCATGGTGTTTATATTGCTGCGCTTGGGTAACCCCAAATTTGAGGTCACCCTTAAACAGGTATGTTTTAAAGTTAAATAGATAACATTGATTTAATATTTGACCTTGCTCCCTAGCATGAATCCACGTACTATGTGCACATTGTGCCCCAATCGGATGTCTATTACACAGGCGTCGATGCACTGCGGTCTGAGTTGCGAGGAGCCTGCAGATTGTATCACAATGATTTCCCAGTGGTTCTCGATTGCGCACGCTTCATGCAGTTCGACGCCACCTTCAGTGAGATGCTAATTTCGGTGGCCAAGGAGATGGCCAGCCACGATGTCCTGCTGATCCTGCAGAACATGAGCCTCAAAGTGCAGCAGATGCTGCCCGTGATGGGCAATGTGCGGTTCTGCCAGGAGGATAGCCAGCTTGCGAGTCATCTGCAGGTGGAAAAGGAGGCACCTGTTTTGGAGGCCAAGCTGTAGCCAAGTTCCTATCTGATGTCGGTTCGTTCCAGTCTGTTTGATCCGGTTATGAGCGAACGTCACGGCATTTTTATCTCCGGACCTGTTACCGCTTGACGTTCGCACGCAAATTGCGTAATTAGGCAGCGGCAGCAGTTAGTTAAGTACTTAGATTTAGGTGTTTAGTTAGCGACTTTGTAAATACTTGTGTGCATTATAAAAATACAGTACAGTTCCCCTACGAATCTGTCAAGATAAAATGAAGCTCGAAAGTGCTCTTCGAGATTGAATAAACAGCTGCTGCTGTAAGAGCCCATAAAGAACGCCTCGTGCCGCGGAACTCAAATAGGTAATCTGCACGGCGGCATACGTGTCGTATGAGTAATGCCGCTCAACTGAATCCACAACTCATTAGGGCAATTGAAATGCTGGTTGGTTTTTGAAATTGTTGTTTAATTATTATTTTTTTCGCTTTTTGTCGTTCAATAAGGAAATTATAATTTATAGAAAAAGTATAATAATACAGTATAACAATTTAGTTGGTTTTTCATTTGTTTTGTTTATCCATTTCATATTGCATAGTACTCATTGCCATTATCATTTCTTTTCTTTCTTTTTTGCCAGTGTGTGTTTAATGGGAATTTAATTTCATTTATACTATATTGTTCGCTTGGTTTCCGAGGAAATAAACTGTTGTATACTTGTATAGGTGTTTCTAGTAAATGATTATAGAGTGTGTCTGTATGTTTGTGTCTGTGTGTAAGTGTGTATTTCCGGTCTGTCCCCGTAAACCGGATGTGATATATTTTCCGGTTTTTCGGGAACTAAACGGCTTCGGTGGATGCCGAAGTTAGGCTTGTAGATTGTAATTGTAGTTCCGATGTGGCTGAATAATAATACAGTGACTTGATTGTAAGATTTAAATCAGTTACGTGGGAAAAGTTAACGCTTGTTTCGATTTCGGTAAGTCCGTCTCCATTCAAAACATCTGGCTAATTCCGATATCTAATTTGTTCTGCCCGCACACTACTGCACATTTGCCTGCTTACAATTTACAGTGTTCGGTTTAATTGAAGTGTATCTGTGTATCTATGGTAAGTGTGTGTGTGTGTATCTAAAGTAATCGTTTGCTCACAATTATTTTTGCCGGCCAAGCACATGTACATATGCAACTCTATGCGCTCTTTAAATATGCCTCGTTTAATGTATTTGTTTGGTAGATTTTTTCATTAATACACTTTGTTATCTTTATACTCTTCACATCTTGAATGTTTGTATTTCTTCGTAAAGCAAGAGGTACGCGATGTATTTGTATCTGTATGCCGAGTGTATGAGGGCTGAGTCAAAGCAATTTTAAACATTAGGAAACACTTGACTATCATCATCTCTCGATCGGATTCAAAAGCAGGCTTTCCCGTGAGAGAAACCGAACTAGTCGTATGCGGCGTAACTAACTATCGGTAGTAGTTGATAGTTGGTAATTTGTAATTGGTAGTAATTGATATTAAAATAACGTTCGAAAGAGTGTACTTTGGATAGGCAGGGGTAAATAGATAGCGATAGGAAGTACTTAGTAGCAAGGGGCGGCTTAAGTTGCTAAAGAAGGTGTGAGAAAGTCTCCTTGCTGAATTTAGTGAACATGTCTCCTGGGTCTTTTGGGTCTTCTGGGTATTCTGGGTCTATAACGCTACGATCTTGTGCTTAGTACATTATATTTGTATTTGCCATTTGGGTATCCCATATATGTATTTATGTAGGAGTAGATCTCTCTTGGTCTTTGGTTTGCTTTAAGTTACACTGATATTTATCGCATATGGCTTCTATGGACATCAAACACTGAGAAAGTGGGGCGTTGAAAAGAAGTTTTGAGTCGAGCAGTCGAAGGCTTTCAATTTCGGTTTTCTGGATCGGTTGGGATTTTGGGATTAGGATTTATATTTGGCTCAGGCTATCACTGGATTGAGAACAGAGTGGATTGGGGATTGGGGCTTGGGGTTTGGGGAAAGTGATCTTCTTGTGCTGGACTGGAAGTCAAGGTCGCCTAGTCTTGGAAATGCGCCCGATTTGAGGTTGGCTTGAATGCGAAATCGTATTTAGTATATGCGAATATATGTAAATATGTACCATATCGATTTATTTATTTACTTTAATGTATGTATTTTTGTTTTTCGTCATTCCGCTCGTCTGACATTGCTCAACATTCGGTTGTGTTTTGATTTATAAATGTAATTTTAGTGTATTTCAATTTAGTTTTCAATATATTTTAAATATATACATATAATATATGTATGTTTATGTTTATGTTCGGTTTAGTTTACCTTATGTGTTTGCTTTATCTTCTCATTTCTCATCTTCTCTATATCGTTCCTCGTCTCTTTTTTGGTTTTTATTTATAAACTGGTCAGCAACAGTAGCAAATTTAACAATGTGCGTTAACAAATAATTGTAAATATAATGTATGTATATAATATATTTCTTCTCCTCGCTTACTTGTATTTGTATAATATATGTGTGTTCAGTATCTATGTGATTGGTGTGTATTGCATCTGTGTATATATGTGTGTGTGTGGTCTTGTATTATAGAGCTTTATCCTTTAGTAGGTTAATGGAGTTGCAGTCACCTAAACCGGCAGGCAATTTGTTAAATAATTTTACAACAATTTATCTGGGCTTTTCTGTGGCTTTGTTTTTTTCATTTTTTTTGTTTTTTTGTGGCCCGGCTGTTCGGCCGATGCTGCTGTTGTCCGTCGGTCACTCATAATATTTTCATTAATTTAATTAATAAAAAATATTACCATTAGTATTAGCACTATTAGTCATATCATATCATTTCATATCAACGAGAACAACAACATATGCATTGGCCTACAGTTCGGAACCGGGTATGGGTTTTAACTTTAGCATTGGTTTGTCTGTCCATCATTATCATTTGTGTTTTACTTTATATTAGCTTAGTAATCGTAATCAATAGCAATAATCATAATCATAATAGTAATAATAAGTCTAATCTACGAATAATATAACAGGACCCTATAGAATGACCGGGGTTATTTGCCAAAGCCGAACCCGAATTTTCCGAAGAGGTCTTTGCCTTTCGACAGGACATCGCCGCCGGGCGCCGCTGCCGCGATGCCCTTGAGCCCGCCCAGCAATCCGGCGCCCGGTCCTGGAGGCGGCGCCTGGGCTTGCGGTGGCACTTGTTGTGGCTGCTGCTGCTGCTGCTGCATTCCGGGCTGCATGCCCTGCTGCATGCCCTGCTGCATCCCCTGCTGCATCCCTTGCTGCATCCCCTGCTGCATCCCCTGCTGCATGCCCTGCTGCATTCCGGGCTGCATTCCCGGCTGCATCCCCCCCTGCTGCTGCATGCCCATGCCAGGCTGCTGGGCACCAAAGGCGTTTGCTTGTTGCTGCGCTGGCTGCACACCACCTTGTGGTTGCATTGGATCCGTCTTGGGCGGTTGCTTCGACCCAAATAGACCACCGGTGGCAGCCGAGGTAGCACCAGAGAGCAGGCTAGTCGCGCCGGAGAATAGTCCGCCCGTTTGCGCCTGTGTCGTCGGCGGCTGCTGCTGCTGCTGTTGTCCCATCTGCTGCTGACCCATCTGACCCATTTGACCCATCTGTCCCATCTGCTGACCCATCGGCTGACCCATCTGCTGACCCATCATTCCAGGTTGTCCCATTTGCTGTTGTTGCTGCTGCTGCTGTCCCATCTGCGTCTGTTGCTGACCGTACTGCTGCTGCTGTTGGAGTTGCTGCTGCTGCTGTTGCTGTTGCTGCTGCAGGCCGACATTACCAACGCGACCGATCATCCCCTGCAAGGTGGCGTTGGTCCAAGGACCACAAAAGACACGTTAGTCGGACTTCCAATCGGGAATCAGGTGGGCGCATTAAAAGAATGGCAAACTAATTGTTAAGAATATATATATATATATATGGTACGTATATTTATGGGGGTTTCTTAATATTTTCATGGATTTCTTTCAATGCTCTCTCAAGTATGTTTTTTATTTTTTTAGCTGGGGTATCGGTTAGTTTAGCGAGGTCCTCGAGCATTTGCCGCCGAGTTGCTGTTGATGGATTGGTTGTGTTTTAATAATGGCAGCTACGTTTCATTAACTACGGAAAGAGGCTAGTCAAAAAACCGAACTCGAATCCTCGTGGGGGATTCGCTCTAGATGCAACATAGTGCTAGGCCAGGCCGGTAAGCAATCAATCAATGGACTCCGAGTGCCATCATCTCCGCATGGAGCGAGGGTAGCAGGAGGCTTGATTTCTGGCCCTCAATTGAAACGAGTAACAGTAGCATTACGTGATTTGATTCTTTATACACTTCCTTTGTTCGGAACAAAACGAAAAATATGTAGAACTAGCAACGTTTCTCAAAACTTTTTCTCAACTGAAATCAATAAAAAGGAGCCTAAGGCCAAAGGAGAACAAAAACTTGCATGGCAAAAATAAAATGTATATGTATTTCCAAAAAGATACGCATTCTGACAAGAAAAAAAAACTTCGGACAGTGCGAAAGGACTCTGGATGTCCCTGTTCAAACCGGACTTCTATGGTTCTAGAACTCTATGGTATGTATTTACACTACCTTGATGAAATAATGTCGAAGGTGGTGTTTGGTGAACGTATCTAATGATAATTGTTGAAATCAAAAATCATCAGCGGATCTTTAGCATCCGGTATGAGTTTGTGTCGATGAACTAAACGAACCAAATCAAACATTGTGTTTTGAGTCATCGTTTTGCTATATATTTCACTTCGGTGTTTGAGCATTGGTAAAAGTAAAAGCTAAATGCAAATCTAGTTGGGTAACTTATACTTGACGAAGGTGAGCCAGAGGAAATCATATGAGGGAAATGTTGATAGTAATCGAAAGCAAAGACACTTTGGGTTCAACTGAGGCGGGGAAAAGAACTTAAAAAGCAAGTTACGAAACCAAAAACTCAAGGTATTACACATACAGTGAATCACATAGAAATTTGTACACATTACATCCAATATTCCATATAGTAGTAGTAGCAATTAATTAATATAATTAGTAGCGTATACCAGTAAGAAAACAAAAATGTATTCATATATAGATATATATATATATATATTTATAGGTATGCATCGCGTCTTATCAGCAATACGTTTACTTGAGTGTGTATTTTGTATCTGGCATATATGGTATCTGGTATCTGGTATTTGGCGATTCTAAGATAAGGAGTTTCGGATACTGTGTGAATAGATATTTGTACACAAATTGGTAAGCTTTTTATCTCACTGTTTGCTCTTTGGGCTAAAAAAAAAGCAATAATATCTGGCATATTTTCAAGTAAAAACTGCTTTTCCAGTGACCAGGAAAAGCATATTAGTTTTCAATTCATCTGATTTTATTGGTAGTTTATATATATATTTTGGGTAGCAAAACAAAATGATTTATCCACTCTTCTTGGCAGATCAACTGCTGCAAAGCTTAGAAAGTCTGTAAGCTGAGTAGATATTGGAAAAATGAACTAAAAACAAATAAAAAGCAGTGAAATAGTTAGAAAAATAAGGTAATTGAAATGTATGAAATCAAGTGGACGACAAACTCAAGAAAAATCGATGTAAATGATTGTTGCTGTGGAAATCGCTGCTGATATTTGTTTGAAATCCTCGTCAGATTTTATATACAGACTATACACACATACACCTTCTGTTCTTAGTTTGATTATATTACAGACTATGAATGCAACGATCTTGGATTGTATCTTTACACGGACGAGCCTTTGCTGATTGGTTGGAATGTTTGTATTTATAATGTCGCTGTTGTCTTTGGATGTTAACTACAAGATAAACATGTTGCTAGCTATACATATGTACTATATATATATAGGTATATATAAATCAGTTGATTCTGGTATCGTTAATTGGAATGTTCAAGTACTGTACTGTAAGCGTTTGAATTGGGATTGGAATGGATACATATAGACATGGTGAGATAGGAAGTAAGCGTATTAGCTATAGACATAAAGAGAGAGAGAGAGAGAAAAGAGGACGGAACAATGGACGATCAAGTCGAGTACTGGCGAGTGTGAAAGAGTCCGCACAACACAGCCGGCGCGTGTGCAGGAAAGCGATAGCAGTATGTCGAGGAAAAGAGATGGCGTGTTCCACTTCTGTCTGAGTGTCGGGATAATATGTTCTTTCCGCGTTCTCTATCGAGTGGGGGCTTTTTGCTTGGCCGAGAATCGGAACCGAAAAGTAATGAGTGACAGAGATAGCAAGTAAAGATATAGGTACAGGTACAGGAGTAGGTAACTGTTGTTGTATTATCTGTTGTATCTGTTTTGTAGCAATAATAAGATGGTAGGTATACGGTTTCGGGTATTAGGTGAACAGTTGTGGTTACATTTGGCGTATTCTTAACTCTTTTCTTTAGATTAGCTTTAGCATTTTTATTTTCACAAACAAACAAATGAAAGTATTGTATATCTTTTCTTTCTTTTCACATACGTTCGATATATCAAAACAAAAGGAAACAAAAGAGAAAGAGTATTTACCTGCGTTTGGTGATCGGGGGCAGGATGGCCCGTGTTGTCTAACAGTGTAGGGGAAGCAGGGCGAGCATCTATAGCAACGAATATAACATAAAGACTTCACATTTACCACAGCAGACCATTACAAAAAATTATTCGAAAGAAGTTGTAGTAGTCAAAACGGAAAATATCGTAATTGAAACTCAGGTCGAAATAAGGCATTGAAATCGAAATGAAAACGAATCGAAATATTGAATTTATTCGCGTTGAATTTGCAGATATAGTTCGGAGCTGCCTGTTCAGAAACTGTGATTAATGTTGGAAAGATTGGATATATATATATTTTACTCATTTACTCATTTCCGCGCGCAGTTGGGGTTAATCAAATAATCGTTGATCTATATAATTCACCGCACTTCACGAACAAATCAATCGACAACTCAAAATGAAAGGGTTAAATAAAACATTTCAATGGACCCAAAGGTCTCGCTTGACATCCAAATACAATACGGGCTTTTCAAAAAATGTTATGTTTTAAATTTGGTTTTGCGCAAAGACATAATTGAAACGAGATAAAGAGGCGCCAAGAGGATTCAGATTAAATCGGATTGTTAAAATGTGAGAGATAAAAAGTTGAGTTAGATGATTGCATTTGATTTGATAGTGGTTATTGGTCCAGACGTAAGTAGATTAGAATTGAATTAAATATTACCTTCTTCGTTTGGCTAACGAAATATAGCCCTATTTTAGCCCCGATATCGGGCTTCTTGGGCTCTCTGAATTCTGTTCAGATTTCGGTACATTACTTGCATTTGCACAAGCTTTGGTATGCAGTTAAGAGTATATTTTAGATAAGATACATGTTATATGTATAGCATGTGGACGGGCACTTAATCGGCTTAGTATGTATATATTGCATTATATATAAGTAGTAGTAGTTATATGGAAATAAGTAGATTAAATTTTAATTAGGTATTTTACAATATAAAATGTACATTAAACACAAAGTACTGCTCGTATTTATTTGAGAATTTAAATTTTATGGATTTTGGTGCTTGGAGCCCTTGCTGATGCTGTTGTTGTTTTTGTTGTTATATTTGGAACAAAAATTAACAAATATCAAATATATATATATATCGAAGAAGCTAATTGGCAAACAAACAAGACCAACATTCAGAAAACCAGAAGGAAAGAAGTCAACGGAAAACGAACAGAAAATCGAAAAACGATAAATCAACGAGAGGAATCAACGCTAAAAGAAATATTTGATCGAAAAGCAGATACTCGTACTCGTTCAAACGATATTGGGGGTATTCTTTTTTTTGGGGTTTCGGTTTCAGTTTCGGTTACGGGTATCCGGGACTCAAAGGATTCATAGCTTAGAGGTATCATACTCCTCTACTCGACCGTAGTTCCCTGGGACCTTTGTCCCGACCGGATATGTCCTCCAACTGGCCAACACCACTAATCTTTGGCACTGGCTCCGCTTTCTGGTCGGTGGATCAGGGCATTCTGGGTGACTTTCGCATTAGCACTACTTCGTCATCGGTACAAGGCACATGGCACATTCAGAGGTTGACTTTGTGATCTATGTGGCTCGGTGGTGATCAACTTAGCAATGAACTCATTCGGCAATCAGGTGCAAGTAATTCGTATCGATAAGGCAAACAATTGCTTTACTAAAAATTCGAACAAATCGAAACAAAAGCGAAAAGAAACGAAGACTGTTTTCAAATATACTTTAGTTAAGTATCATGCAAGAGACCATCTAGAATTATACACGTCTAGAAAAAGGCACGCAAGACAGGGAAAGACAGGATACGAGAATGATGAAGGAAATCAAATAATAATAATCATTGGTACAGACAATAAAATAAAGCTAGGTGAAGACTTATGTACAGGGAAAAAAAGTTAATGAACATGAAATAATGGACCCAAAGTTTCGAATTTTCATTCTATAACTTCTTCAATTCGCGATGATAAGTGATTTTTCGATGGTGATGCTCAAATGCTTTGGAAAATGATATATTGTGTGTGTACAACAACAAGAACAACAACTATCTATTTTATATTTTTATTGGATTAGAATTATATCATTGGAATCCAAACAAAAGTCGTACAAAACAAGAAGGAAATATTTATATATATAAGAATTGGAATTATCAAACTGATTGGTGCTGGAAATTATTGAATTTGTACATCAACGAAAATCGCATTTAAGATTAAGGGGAAAAAAATGGGAGAAAAGAGTTGTACAAAAGTTCGCTCGGAATCGTAATGGAAATCAAATTAGCGGCGTTCAAAATCAGAAATTGTATTTAACTTGTAACTGTTTTGTTTCACTTGAAATTTTATTGCGATAGAGAGTTAAGACAGAAAGAGAGAAGGAGTGAAAATATTCTCTGTGTTCGCTGATTTGTAATATATATATCGTTTGGAAAACGAAATCAAAATACGAAAACGAGGAAACACTTGGGGTATCGGAACAGAAATGGATTGTTATAGTATAGTATATATTATCCCGCTGGTGGAATTGTTATGTTGTCTGGAAGAACCTGCATAGTTATTCATCTTATAAAGTGCGTTCGAGATTAAAGTACATGTTTTGTATTATTTTGTAGTATTTCAGATTTCTTTTGAAAACGAATCAACCGAAAAGGAACCGAAAACGTTAAACAAAACACGTTAACTCTTGTTAGCCCGTTAAAGTTCTTCGAATCGTTTTGCAGTATCGTTCGATCATTGGTTAATTCGTATTCAATTCGAACCAAAGAATAACTGAAGAGTACGTAAACGAAAATGCGAAAGTCCATTGGCAGCTCGATCTGCACAAAGCCTACTTACTTTTGCCCGGCTGGCCGCGCCCGCCCATTCCGGGCATCATGTTGTCACGTGGCGGGGGCGGCGGCCCCCTCGCTCCTGGCCCCTGACCCCTGCCCCTCTGGCTGAGACCGCCGCGGCCGGCCACTCCGCCCGGACCCATCTGGTTGTTGTACTGGTCGGGCGCGTCCGCCAGGAAGTTCGACGGCACCAGGCCGCGCACGCCGTCCAGCTCGCCCATGTAGAAACCGTCTTCATCCATATCACCGTAGACGAGTATGATTTCGCCCGTCTTGAAACACAATTCCACCTGCTGTTAGGGGGAAAAGATTTCAAACATACGTAATTAATTTAAAATATTAATAAATACATTAATATTATTAAAAAATTAAAAATCTTAAGACTTAATACAGATATAGGCGCATGTGTTCAAGCTTTTCTTTTATATATCCTCTATATATAATAAATATAAGTATACAAGAACGAATTGCAATAAAGGCTTTCTAATTGCTTTTAATCTAAGCCTAAGCTGGGAACTGGGAAAATAAATATTACGTATACGTAATGTGGGACTACTTATGTGAAATATTACTTATACGCAGTGTATGACTATTTTGGCGGCATCTTCCCAAGTATGATTATTTACCCTACTTATGGGTAAGAAAATGATTTTTCATAGCTAGCAGAGCTCCTAGCAATTATGTTTATCCTTGAGACAGAACTCACTTCTTTGGCCACCGGAGCAAGAACATGTTGGCTAAATCCTGGCAGTAAGCTGCCAAATAGACCGCCCATAAGACTACTTCCTGCCTGACTTTCACGTCGCTTTTGTATGCAAATCGAATGAGCCACAGGGCAAATAAAGATTAAATGATTTGACTTACCTCGGCATCCACATTGGGACTCAACTCCTGGGGATCGTAGTCGTAGAGCGCGATCATCCGCTTCACGGGCATGTTGGCATATATGTCACCCCAGCGATCGCGGCTTACATTGCGCATGCTCTGCTGCGGAGCACCCTGGCCGGGCATCACCTGAGCGGTGCCGCCCACGCCGACTCCCTGGCCCTGGCCCATCTGGCCGGGCATTTGACCGGGCATCTGGCCACCGGCCGTCATGGAAGCGGTGGTGTCCTCCACCTCGGAGACCATGTTGTGCGGCACATAGCCCCGCCGGCCACGTAGCTCGCCCCAGTAGAAGCCATCCGCATCCTTATCACCAAATACCTATTTTAGATAAAATGGGCATATGCCGGAATAACCAGATATTAGTGGTAGGTCATAGATTATGCGGCAATGAGTGATTATTGTAGTTGTTAAGTGTATTGGAGTGCATAACGCTAACTTAACGAGTATTTATGGAACTATTAGAAGAGAGAACAACGTCTACATAGTGGATATAGAGTACTGTTTGGTTAGATAGTTGTGGTTGGGTTGGGTTGGTTTGATCTGGAGGTCGGGGGTTAACTCTCAACGAATCTGATTCTTAGGATGAGATTACTGAGGATGTAAAGAGATCGGAGCGAAGGAAAAACATGCACTGATTCATTTAATTAGCGCAACAAGCAAGCGCAGCCAATTCATCATTGGTCGCCAATGCATCCAATTTGCATCTTCAATTGGGTTTTGCGGATCTAATCGCATCAGACCGGATCCAATCGGATCGGATCGGGCTCACCATTGGTTGGTTGCTCGTCGAGATCGCTGCTGCGGCTGGAAAGTGTCTTGGTGGTTCTGTGTGGATTGGCTTATCTCGGGAATCAGGGGGCTTACCTTGATTGTGTCGCCCTCCTGGAAGGGCAGCTCTTCGTCGCAGCCATCGGGATTGGGACTCATCGTGGATGGGTCGTAGTCGAACATGGCCACAAAGTAGCGGGGCTTCTTCTGTGCTCCGGGCATCTGGCCCGGTTGTCCCGGCTGACCGGGCTGGGCCTGCTGTTGCCCTGCCTGCTGGCCGGGCATCATCTGGCCCTGCTGCATCTGCTGCTGCTGTTGTTGCTGCTGGTTGAGCGGTCCTCGTGGTCCCATCATTTGGCCAGGCATCTGACCGGGCATCTGACCGGGCATCTGACCGGGCATCTGACCGGGCATTTGACCTGGCATCTGACCAGGCATCTGACCAGGCATCTGACCGGCCATTTGTCCAGCCATCTGACCTGGCATCTGACCAGGCATTTGTCCAGGCATCTGACCCGGCATCTGACCCTGCATCTGCCCTTGCATCTGCCCTTGCATTTGCCCCTGCATCTGCTGGCCCTGCATGTTAAGCTGGCCGGGAACTGGTCCTCGAAAGCGTGGCCCACCCATGGGACCCTGGGGTCCGTAGGGCTGCTGCTGCTGTTGCTGTGGTCCCTGCGGTCTTCCTGGAATCGGGACCATGCCCCGCTGCGCTCCTGGCTGGCCTGGCTGATAGCCCTGGTTGATGGTGATGGCGACGATCGCAGGAATTTGAATCAATTTGAATGAATTTAAAATTTTGTTAGCGTTTGATTTTGGACACTGGTTTTCTTTTTTCGGGGTGTTGCAATTGGTAATTAGTACTCTGTTTTTCATTCACATTGTCTTTAGAGAGGTTTACGTTTAGCAAAGTGGAGGCGTCTGCGTTTAGCTGGATCGCTTTAGCATTATCTCTTTAGACTACTAAGGAGGTACGAAAGCTGTATGTGTTGGTCTAGTGTGTGTAGAGTGTTTCAATGGAGCATTACGAGCTAAATACATATATAGAAACTGAAAAGCCAAAGATCTATAGCTGATAGTCGAAGTACGAAGCTAAACGAGTATGATTACTGAGGGGTTAGGATGTTGTCGGTAGTAAGAAAGCACGGAGTTTCTTTATGTTTGGAGTCTTGATGGTAACTTCAAGTGACTTGTGTGGGTGTTTACACATGTTTCTAGCATTTACATACGTATGTACACATATGTATAAAGGGAGTTCTTATATATATTAGTAGGCTGAGGTATTTGTAGATACATTTGGACAGAATAATCAGACAAAAGGTTTGACTAAGCACTGAGTCCAATCGCGGTAGACAAAGTTAACTCTTTCTTCTAAGACCTACTGATCGTAGGACCAGAAATAGCCATGCAATTTGTAGCCCTGTTTTAATATTTATTTTCCAATCTTTAAGATTTTAGTGGTACTTACAGGTCAGCCGAAATATTAAATTTTCTTCCCTAAAGGCATAGTTAATTATTAACTAAGGAAAAAAATGAGAAAAATCTACAAAAAACTGAAAGCCAAACCAAAGTCTGTTTTTATTTCTTGAATATACAAGCCTAATTGTCGCAGATTTTTAGCAATAATTGTAGCTAAGCTAACAAAATAAATATGCATCGAATCTAGAAGATACTTGTACGCAAAGTGTTACAGATACTTAACGCTAGTGTGTTGTGTGGCGAGGTGTGTGTGTATGTGTGTGTGTACAATATGCGGAGATGTTGTGGGTATAACTTACATTCTGGTTCACTTGATTCTGTGTGGGTTTCGAGAAGAGGCCACCGAGCAGGCCACCTAACAATCCGGAGCCTCCGTCGGGCTGTTTGTCGATTTCGGTATCGGTATCAAGGTGTTTCAGTTTTGGTTTCGGTTTCATATAATGAAAATGAACATGTACTTGTTTCGTTTAAAATTGTTCGTTGCATTGCGTTTTCCTTAAGACAATTGATCGGCATTTCCGCTCAATATTTAGTTAGAACTCTACTTGAAATCGGAACAACTCAACCAAGTTCAAAATCTTAGATATATTTTATTGTTATTCGGTAATTGCATTTTGCAGCTGACATGCTAGTTGTGAACTATACTCAAACTAACTGGGAACCCAAAATCGAAAGGAAAATAAACCAAAGGGTTCTAGCAAAAGTCGCATACTCTGGCATATCTCTTAAGTACAAAAATAATATGAAATTATAAAAGTAAAATGTGAATAACTTTACATACATACAAGTTCATTGGGTGGGAGAAGAAGGGCTCAATTCAATTGCTTGGGTTCTTATCGCCAAGGACTAATCGAGGACTCAATTGTCTCGCAGTTCTTGGACATGTGAAATTTGTGTGAATTTTGTGCGATTGTCTTAACAATTTCTCTCAGTGTATGTATATAATAGGTTCATTTGCAAAAGAAATCGACCGAAAGTAGTAGTAGTAGGATATAGTATTGGAAATTTAAGGCAGTCAAAAAGATATTGGAGGATAAACAGAGAGAGAAGATGTAAGGAAGAGGTAAATGTTTAAATAAATAAAGCTCAACGTGGAACTCTCAAGAGAAATATAAAACTTCAGAAATGATTCGATGCAATAGAGGGTATTCGTATGGATTTCGGGTAGTTCCGATTCAATCTTGGCATGGAGGTGCGCGGGTTTTACAAGCAATGGGTTCTTAAATTTCAAGGTATTCCTTATGTGTGACTAGCATTCGGGTGGGTAGAAGGTATGTGGAAGTTTACACGAGATCAACTTATGTATGTACATTCTTCGATGGTGTGTTGGCTTCAAGTTAAGGTTACAATAGAATTGAGAAGAGCTCTCAGCCAATTGGAAATCGAAATGATAAAATGAAACGAGTTCACAGAACATTATTTACAGTGTACGCGTTGGCCGGACGACCAGCACGGCGTCGCACTCACCTGATGACCCGGTTGACCCGGCTGACCCGGCTGCATGCCCTGCTGCTGCTGCTGCTGCATCTGGTTGGGATCGTACTGGCCGTGATCCTGCTGCCCACCCATCATGTGCTGGCCCTGCTGACCCGGCTGGCCGGGCATGCCGCCCATCTGCTGCTGCACCGTCATCCCGTGCGGTCCCTGCGGCAACTGCGGACCCATGCCCATCTGATTGGGACCCCTGCGAGCCACCGCATTGCGCACAGTATCTACAAAATAGCATGGAAGAGTTCCTTAATCAAAGATGCTTCAAACGGAAGTCGAGGATAGAGCTTACTTGGTATCAAGATGGGCGCACTGTCCGCCGACTGAGAGTCGCGGGACTTGGTGCGTATGGTCACGGCACGCGGATTGAAGACGCCCAGTTTGCCGATGTCGATGAGGGCGTGGTCGCCGGTGGGCGAGTTGATGTCGGTTACCTTCTTACCATCGGCGTACACAGCATAGCCGGTTACAGGCCCCGTCGAGGTGGGCCTGTTAACCGGCTGCCATGTCACCAGAATGGTACCGTCCTGCGGACCGGCCTCTAGCTGAATCTCCTGCGGCGGATCGGGCAGTCCCTTGGTGAGGGTGCGGAAGTCGGCATATGCTCCGGGCGCCTCCTCCTGTCCCGGCCGCCCAGCTCCGCCCGTCTGGCCCACATTCGCCGCATGCTGGCCCACGGCCCGCAGGTGCTTGGCCCGCACCGTCACCCGGTATTGGGTGCTCGGCGCCAGGCCAGTGATCGTGTGCCTGTACATGCCCGGCTTGACGGTGCGCACCTCCACATTGTTTACACACACCACGTGCTGGTGGTTCGAGTTGGCCGGCAGCCACGAGATGACCGCCGAGGAACAAGTTATGTGCGAGGCGCGCACCGCCGAGGGGCCCAGGTGAGCGGTGTCCCGCCCGATGATCATCGTGCAGGCGGCATCCCGCGATGTCTGTCGGTTCTGGGTCACGCTCCGCACGCTGATGCGATGCGGCTGGAGGAGCAGAGAATCGGATGTCATTACTAGGTCTGATAAATGAATAAGTGAGCGAGACGTCTCATAAGATCAAGAATAAATTAAAGGTTCTCTTTTATGAAACATTATGTTACCATATGTTATATTATGATTGAATGTCAAATTGAATATGGTATAGTTATTGTATTCAAGTGGATATAAAAGGAGTACGATATGAAAGATCAGATTTGTAGGGTTTTTACCACAAGATCATTGCGATTTACTGCTATTTGACATAGACGTAAGTGTATTAGTCATAAATAAATGTGTGTATTGCACTCGATTATTTATTGGTAACATGCGAAAGTTAAATAGTGAGTGGAATTGGAATATTAGAACCGGAGTAAATCGTCTAAGAACAACATGACAGCATCTTGTTTAAAGACGGTTCACTGGCATTAGTATTTGATCTTGGGATTGGATGGTGCTTCAAAGGATGCCACTGCTTCGTAGATCCTAAAAACGATCTATTCTTGATTTTAAGATGACTCTCGTTCCCACTGTTGGCAGCTCATCTCACCCGCGTGGAGTCAACGCCCTCGATAAGCGCGCGTGTGCGTTCGTTGGCCTTCACGGTGACCTTGAGCACGCCGTCCACGTAGACGTGGTAGCTGTCGATGAGGTTGTAGCCCACTGGCTCCGGCGGCGACCAGCCAATGAGCACGCTCTTGTTCAGCTGCCGTTCCAGCGTCAAGTGTTTGGGTGCTGGAACTGCGGGGAGGAGCAAGAAGTGTGTCATTAGCCAGCTGATTGACCCAGGGACAATAGCGCAGCTCTAAATGCAGCGGACTAGGTGCTAGCGATGCCCCAACGGCTCAAGGTGGATTAAGTCGCGGAACGGGAATCTAATCAAGGGTCTAAGTAATGCTCACATTCATGCCATGCACAGGGCGACGCATTCGAGGATCGCCACAAAAACCAAAAGATTAACAAGTTGAAAGGACCAAGTGATTTTGGACCGGGAATAGTTACCATTGTCGCTGATGTCGTCCTGGTCGTGCTCCAGATCGGTGTGCGTCTCACTCAAGCGAGCCAGATCCTCGTGGGTGTGTGTGAGCAATGGGTTGTGCGGCGGCAAGGAGGGCAGCGACGTGGTGTCGCACTGCATCGATCCGTCCTCGGCATCGCGCAGCGTCGACAGCACCGCCTGGTGGAACTCCAGGAGGTCGTCGCCTAGCAGATACAGATACAAATGCAAATACAGATACAGGCAGAGATCGCGGGTAAGCTATAGGGCTTGGAACTTATTAACCCACCTACTAAGCGCTGCACAAAGGAGGCAGGAACAAGGCCGCGTCGCCCGTCCAGCAGCTCCGCATCCAGGTAGCCACCTTGGGGCTCACCGCTGGTCCACACCAGCAGATAGTCGCCGGCGCACAGGGAGAGCTCGCCCTCAGCCTCCCTGCAAGGCATGGAAAGGAATTCATTATGAACACTGAAAATAACAAAGGTTAATCTGATGTGTTCTAGGCATAGGTTCGGTTAATCTTACAACCGTTGGAGGGATCGTTTAAGGATTGCGCATAAGGAAAATCGTTTAGATATTGTATTTAGAACTCATTGGTTAGTTAAGAAGATTGAAGTTAAAAGCATATAACAAAAACACATAATTGCTTGCTCAGTGCAAGTATTTTAAATAGTACTAAAGAAATCTGTTCAATACCATTAGTAATCTAAGTAATTAGCTATTAATTATATGGATTTATGAGTAGTAGTTATATTCCTTTTATATTGAGAGTAAAAAGCTAAAATGCTAGTAAGCTACGAAAATATGATATCGCGTATACGACTGGTTTGCTATTTTGATAAGAAAAGTTATATAAATGTATTGCATACTTTTAGGCGGCTCTATAGTTTCAATACGATTTTGATTTAAATAGGTGTACATAAATGGTATTAATTAATTAATAATTAATAATTAATTATAATTAAAATGTTTTAAGAGAATAAATAATAAACTGAAAATCTTAAATTTGTTTGAATTTATTCTGAATTTTTTAATGTAGGTTAATTAATTAAAGATTGATGAGTGATATTTGTTTCGTGTAAATGACTTTCATAACTTTATGCAATGGGGAAATGGCTTTTAGGTATCATATAACAAAAATCGTGACTACTTACTCTGGAGGATCATAGGGAAATCTGGCTATGAACACACAGCAGCGGCCTTTTCCGGGAATATCCAACATATCCACCTGCGGTTCACTGGCTCCATTTAGACCATGATTGCGAGCTGTTTGTTAAATTCGAAATCGATTAATAATCATTGATAATGGTTAATCCATTATACTCACTGTCCAAATCTAGGGCACCCAGTGCCAGGCCGCTGCGGTTGTGCATCATGGAGACACTGAGCCCGTCGGTGAACTCGTCCAGTCCCCAGTTGTTCGGCGGAATGGGTGAGCAGGGCGAGCTGCGGTTGTACCGCGTCAGCGGTATGTCGATCTCGTCCAGCATTTTCATTTTGGAAGCCTGTCGCAGGGCGGCCGCGGTGAATGGATACGAGGCGCTCGACGCCACGTCCAGGAACGGCGGACCATAGGAGCTGCCCAGGCCACCGGCTCCTCCGCCGCCGCTTAGGCCGTACAGAGATGTGGCTCCAGTGATGCCGCCAACACCTGGTCCCACGCCCAATCCGCTCAACCCGGTGGAACCCAGGAGGGTGCCAGTGTCCAGCAGGCCCAGATTGGACATGGTCGCGTGCGTCAGCGAGGTGCCGCCACCGGCGCCCAGGGCCGAGTAGCTGGTCGAGCCGGCGGGCGGCAGGTTATGCGAGTTGAGTGACAGGAGGGGCATGGTTGAGCTCTGCAAATTGTACAGCTGTATTGTTCCGCGCTTCTCGGTTCGATTCAATTCGATTCGAAATTGATTTGTTTTCAATTCAAATTCAATTCGGGTTCAATTTCAGTTGCCGTTTTAGTGTGTGTGTTTATTTGTGTGTGGAATTTGGAATATTCGGTTTTTTTTCAGAATTTACAGGGTATTGGTTGTGTTTGTGGTATTTGTACAGGTGTTGTTACACAAACATAGGTTCACACACACAGAGATACAGATGCAGACATACATATAGATCGAGTCGATTGATTCATTGATTGATTCGTTTCGACCGCAGATCAATCATAATCGGAGTTATGGGAATCGAGTTAGAGATTTCATCATTATTATAGTAGTAGTAGTAGAGAGAGTGAGAGAGAGAAAGGGAAGACAGAGAAAGCACATAAAACGGAAAGAGAGATCACAGATACACGTTTATTCGGCTGCCAGTGGAAAAAGGCATCTAGAACGTCTTAAATGGACATCTATGCATGAACAACTGAGCATGTTGGTGGTGATTTTCGGCTGGTCATGAGTGGCTATTGAATCTGCAATTAACTTAAGCCGTCTCCAAGCGAGGATTCATGGTTATGCAACACGGCTAGCATCCAATCATCACCATCAAAAAGTTTATCAACGAGTAACGGAAAGCTTTCAAACAAGTAACTCCTTCAAAAGATATAAACTTAGTATGCATGTATGTATATGTCTGTAAATGCAGCAGATGCATGAGCATGGTTGTGTACAATCATTTTAACGATACATATGAACTTCGAAGAAATGCTTCAAAAATATTTCAATACAATAAAAGTTTGCAAGAAATGAATTGAGTACACGAAGCAGTTCTTCGATTTGTGCATGACCAATGATATATGAATATACATTTGAATAATATTAGTGACATTTATAACTAATACCATCCTCGAGACGAGTGATTTACAATTAAATATCTAGCATGCCAGCGAATTTGATTTCAATGATACAGAGAATACTTATGTAACAGGCAATCAAAGGTACTCAAACGATTTAGTTTTCAAATGGGTGTTTGTGATTCAGTGTAATGTGATATTCAGTGGGTGGCTTTGGATGGGAATGTATTTATTTTCATCAGTAATGAGACTACAACAAACGGCCGGTGGCTGCAGCAGCGACGATCAACAGAAGCGGATGGTCGCTCTATATGCTGTATGCTATATGGCTAGGCTATATGGCTACTCAAACGGATCGAATTTACATACAACTTATAACGCATATATATAGCACTTTCTAGATGTGGCAAGCTTGTAAGCAAATCGATCGGCAGCGGTACATAATTGCTGTGGTTGCTGTTGTTGTTCGTAGTTCATTGCGATTGAAAATAGCTGGTTTACCTGACTTAATGCCGTCGGCATAGCCTTCATCGTGTGAATATTTACCGGCAGGGATGGAATGCCAGTGATTCCACTTGTTCCGCTCAGCAGTTTCTCCACGGACGTCTGTCCGGTTCCGTACTGCATCGATTGAATGGCATGGCTGCTTAGACTCGAGGATATGCCGCTGATTGAGTTGGGCACCAGGGCCGATATGGATGATAGGCCGCCTTGGCCGCCGCCCCCGACCACGCCTCCCGATCCAGCGGAGACGCTGTGGGCGGCAGCAGCGGCGGCCGCGCTGTGCGAGCCAAGGCTGGTGCCGCTCAAGCTGGTGCTGGCCCCACCATTGGGCAGCGTAGATGCCAGCGATTGCGGCAGGCTCGAGTAGCCGGAGGATAGGGCGGAGACACCGCCGCCGCCACCACTTCCTCCTCCTCCGCCTCCTCCCAGAACTGCTCTTTTATAGCGGTTCAGTTCTTCTTCGAGTTCTGCGGGCAATACAAAGTCCATTAATATATATTTCGGGATTGGTGTGTTCTCTGGCTTGCTTACCACTCTTTGATATGGTTCTAAATTCGCTATTTACCGTGCTCAACATGGAACTGGGCGGCAATGCTGACATGCTGGCGCTGGCCGAGGTGCGAGGTTGTTCCAGCTCGGCCAGCACTCGATTATCCTGCAAGGCAATAAGGATACATAGATTATAGGTTATAGTAAAATGGCAATCCTCTAGAGAACTTCGAAATGTACATCTTAATAGGCTATTACTTTAGCATTGACCTATTATTTTCCCAACTGGCCTGATAAGTCCAAAGCAGGCAATTTTGTATAGAAAAAAATCCAAATTCAACGTAAGCAATCCAAGCCAGACGGACCGGCTGGACGGGATGGATAGCTCGGTGCCTTCCGGGGCCGAAAGCGGTCTTATCAAGGAGTACAAGGAGTTTGCCGAATGCCTGGCCAAACTGGAGCTCAAAACCGATGAGCTACTAATCGATGCTACAATGGTGGATCAGGAGTTGGGGAACTGCCTCAAGTTTCGCGAGGATCAGCTGCTGAAGTACCTGACGGAGAAGAACGACGACGACGAGCAGATGCAGATGCTGCGAGAAAACATCGAGCTCAAGGCGACCGGCGTCGAGTTCCAACACGGCATTGAGCTGATCATGGAGAAGTACCGGGAGCACAGCGAAGGGGACATGTTCATCGATACCTACCAGCTGAAGGAGCACTACCTGGCCGGTTTGTCGAAGGTGGTCGAAGAGCAGGATGCCCGCATCGAGCGTATGGTGGATATGATGAAGCTGACTGTCGACTTCGAGGACCGGAGCAGTGCCGGTAACCAGCAGATCATCTGCCAGCTGACCGGGGAAAATGAGCAGTTGCGTCGCCAGTTGCAGATCAGTACCACCGATGAGCTGTTCCGACAGGGAGCCCTGGGCTCCAGCGAAAGTAGCACCCAGATCGGACCAAACGATTCTTTGGATCCGAATGCCTCCCGGGAGAATAGCATCTACAGCATAGATAGCTTCCTCTCCTGCCTTTCGCCGAGCAACGTGGAGGATGATTCGGAGTGCTCATCCAACGAATCGCTGCTGAGTGAGCTGGAAGTCACTTGCTTCATTGAGGAGGCTCTAGCCGAGAGGCCCGAGGAGCAGACCTGCAACCTGGAGGACTAGGCACAACACACGTTCCTGCTGCACTGCAACACTGGCTGTTTACGTTGATTGGATACTTGGTACTTGGGTTCTGAGCTTTGAAATAAATTTTAATTCGGGCTGGAAATCATTTCCTAAATCATTCCCATCGATTTCCAACCCGAAATATAATTTCATTCGAGGCTACACTATTCACCCACTACTAGCTGTTTGTTAGCTGTTGCTGTTCTTTTAAATAATCTTGTCACTTTCATAAAGATCTGTATACCATTTGCACTCCTGGGAGATTAGTTACACTTAAATACCTGCTCAATCTTTGCCATTATGATATCAATCTCGGATCCTTGGTCCTGGTGGCTGATTGTCGGTGCCCAAGTGACGGTGGAGCTGCTGGCCGATGTAGGAATGGTCGCGCCGCCACCGGAGGACACGCTCCCCATTCCGGAGCAGGCCGAGCGGGATGCCTGTTTGGCCTTCAGTGCCGAGGTCAGTTCGATTTGCAGCTCCTCGCAGCGCACATTTTCCAGCGCAACCTATGGATTTTTGGGGTTCAGTACGATTGAGTAGTTATGATTTGGGGGCATATAGTCACCTTCTTTTCCAGTTCCCGGGCTCGCGACTGCAGATTCTCCACCGCCTCGGCATCGGGGCGAGCGCTGCCGCTCAGATTGCGTATTTGTGCCAGGGTTTCCTAGAATAAAAGGTATAATTACAGATAAACATCCTCTTAAGAATCAAAATCTATCTACTGTTAAGTTATTAAGTAACTATAGTATGTCAGTTGATATTCCATTAATATGTGCATGAATTCACTACATTTGGAAGGACACTCACCTGATGCGCCCGCTCGATCTCCGTGCGCCGCATCTCGGCATCGCGCAGCTGCAGGCTGAGGGCGTCCAGCATTCCGTTGGGGGTGGTGCCAGCGGCCACGGCAGCGGCCGCCGACTGATGGTGGTGCATCGACTCGTACGGCATGCTGTGGCTGCCCCTCGGACGACTGCAATGGAAGCGATAATCGCACATGAGAATGGGGTCAGTGAATCTGCAGCAGGACGAATGGACGAACTGCCGCTGGGCAAAGACGGCAGGACTTGGCAGCTATAACTAGTTGCTGCTTTTATTATCCCTTATTTATTCATGCGCCTGATGGCTGGTGCCTGCTGCCTGGCGAGTGTGGAAATAGGTCAGCTGCCTGGCACGCACGTGTCCTTGGGGGTCAGTGTGTGTGCGTGTGCGATGTACGTGTGTGTGTTTGGAGTGTGGCGAACTTTGAACTTTGGGTTAATTGCCTGCCTGACCGTATTTATTGTCCACGCACAGCCTACAAAATCTTATATTGTTCGGCTCGGCTCATTCAAACGCTTATCTCAATTTCATAGTTTGTGCAACACATGCTGTCGTTTATGGTTTATGGTCAACGGTATGCCAAAGATTTAATTAAATAAATTTCTATTTTAATTTGCCTTGCTTTTTAGCTGGCACACCGATTCGAACTGAGCCAGCGCAAACATTACGCATACGCCACCGAAGAGTTGCATTACTCATACGCCACCCTTGCCAGCTGAGACAATGGAAGGCGCCAGCTTGTCTAGACGGCGGCAAGACTAGATACAGTTATCAAGTCCGATTCACTTGGGCAAGTGCTAAGGGAAGTCGGCTGGTTGGCATTTTGAGCTCTGCCATAAACGAAACCTTAATCCAATCATTAAATGCAGGATATACAAAATTGAAATCCATTTACCGGAGCTGCGCTGCATCGATAAATTGTTATTAATACATCAAAGCTCGCATCCATCGGAAGCCAGTGGACCACCACTGCACCACCCCCGGCATCACTCACTCCACCCACTGCACCACCCACACCCACTCGGTGGGCTGTCAATGCCACTGTTTATGTGGACCGATACCGATGGCTCGGATGCCTGACATTTAAAAGCTATGACAGCGTTTATCCAGTGCCAATGATGATGATGATGATGGGGATGATGCTGCCTTTCGCCTTTGATGCGTTGTTGTGGTTGCTGTTGCTTTCGGCATTCGTGTTGGTGGTGCCCCGCCCTAGTGGGCGGCTGCATGACAGCATTTAGCCGGAACCAAACGGAAGTCTTTGGCATTTGCGAAACGCCCTTCCGGTTTCAAGCACTGCCCACAACGGCATTTTAATGGCAACTTCTATAGGTGGATGAGCATCTTGTTGCTTGAAAACAGGTGATACCTTTATTCTATCTTCTAGAAAATTTTATTCTTTAGAGCTCTTCTATGCTTAAAGATCTACAGTTCGAAGAAAGGTCATTAATTTAATGTAACCCGCTATCGAAAAGCATATTGCTTTATGAGTCATTCTCAGTGCTTGTAAGAAAAGATTACATGTCAAGATTTTATCTTTAAAATGTTTCAATATTCAGGATACAATAGTTATTTGCACAAGAACCTTTTCAAAGACTTTGAACCGTTAAAATAGAATAACAACTTGTTCTACAATCTGTGCGAAAACTTCTTGACTACAAAGTAAAGTAATGATGGGGCTCAATTACGTATTCCAGGTGACCCGCAATCACAGTAATTATCCCATTAACTGACAATCATAGCAACTTGATGTCCTGTCATTCCACTTCAACTATACACTATGCACCATAAATATTAAGTACTCACTGACACAACTGCAGTGTAGCGCGACTTGAATGTGAATGTGAGAGGGAAATGGAAAATGCGAACTGGGAAAAGCGATGGGAGAAGCACAGCCACTAGTTGCTGTTATGCATAGAGCGTGCGTGTGTGTGTGTGTGCATGTATTACAACTGCAAGAACAACAACAAGTAGAAGCACATTTGCCCTACTACTGTTACTGTTACTTTGACGCTGTTAGTGGTTCTACTCTAATTTTCGGAAGTGCAAAAGAGATAGTTGAGTGTAACAGTGCGAGGAGGTCAGCTACATAGGCTGCGAGTTAGCCAGAGAGAAAATATCCCTCCAGAGAGAGAATGAGTTCGCGCATGTGCAGAGGACACGTCCCGTTAACAGAGCTGTTACCGTTACGCTACTCTGCTAAGTGTTAACATTTCACACTAACAGCCAGTGTGGCCGTGTTTGCTGTGTGCGTGTGTGGGTGTATTTGCGCTTGTGTGGGTGTGCATGTGGGCCGCAGGATTTTTTAATTATGATGAAGCGCATTGCAAGCATTTCGCAATTGAAGTCGATGTGGCCGAGAGGCCTTTGTTGATGTGAGTTGTAAAAGTACACAGAAAGAAACGAAAATTTTAAGAAAGACCTCATACAATTGCATAAGTAAATGTAATAGTACTCATTGAAACCAACTTTTCATATGCCAGGAAAAATAAAGTCTTAAATGAAAATACTGACATACTAAGGCATCTTTATATAAGTATGCAATGCTATTTTATTTGGAATTTGTGTTGCAAAATATTTTGAGTTATTCATTGCAAATATTATTATTTTATAAGGGGTTCTGCTCTTAGGTTCCCAAATTAAGATATTTTTTATTAAGATATAAGTTTGTTTTGCTTATTGCACGTTAACATACATGATAGTCCATTATTTCCTTTAATGTACCAGTAGGTGTATTTTTTTCAGTTAGTTTCTTATATATTTGGCGTGTTCTTTGTCCGGCAGAATCCCTAGATTGCTATCCGGCCGCTGTCATTTCCTTGTTTGTCTTCAAACACAACATCAGCTCTAGCCACTTACGTCTCCCCTCCCCCCTTAGCTCCACCCCCTCCACTTGCTCCACCATTCCCTTCGTCCTGCCTTAACCCTCCGCTGGGCACCCAGCGATAGTGTCTGTCTGTGCCTGTCGGTGACTATTTTAAGCACCCCACCGTTTGCCGCACACTTTCGTGGACTTGAGCAGTGCTTGGCACCATTTATCTCCACACACCCACACACACGCACTCGTGCATGTACGCACACACACAGCGACAGGAGCCTACGTCACAGGCGACTTGTTTGCCAGCCTCCCAAACACAGAGCAAAATTGAAGCCACCATGAATTAATTATCCTTGGTTAAAGGTCCATTCCATCAGACCATTAATAAGCCAAAATGTATGTCACTTTAAGCTTATAACTTATCAAGTTAATGCGAGCAAATCATCAAAATAAATATTATGTTAAACAAATGAATGAAAAAGTTTTTTAAATGAATGATTAATGTACACACATTTAAACTGATATCCTTGGCAATTATTTACTTAAAGTGCTGTCAGCAAGCAAAGCGATCTAGTTAGCAATTAAACATTTAACCTCTGGTCTCAGTGCGTTCTTCAATGAGGAGGTGGCATCGATGTCTGGTGGTGTTGTGAGGAGGCTTGAAATTTTAATGAGTTCTTAAAGTGCAGATTAGCCGGAGCCTCAGACTGCGCACCAGGCAGCCTCTTCGGAGGTCCGATGGAACCAACTAAGCCACCCGAAACTGGGTTGCGGCCTGGCGATGCTTTACACTCTATTAACCCACATTCTGGCCAAAGTCGTTGCGGCCATCGGAGTAAATTAAATGGAAAATTCCCATTCACTCGGCACTGAGGCACGTTATCTAACAGGGAGAAGGCAGGGAATGGGAAGGTAACCACTGTCATCTCAGTATCTTTATTTCCGCACAACGTGGCGTATGCGTAATTTCATTTACAACTGCATGGCGACAAGTGAAATATGCAAAAAGTCGTAATTAAAACAATATTCCGTTGACTTTTCGTGGTTGGAAAAAAAGCCACAAAGAAATGAGACGAAATATTCCTGCCAACTTTGTTGGCCCCAAACTTCGACAAACTAATTTAAAAACTTTGTTGCGTTTTCGGTTTTTGGCGCGCAGCAACTTTGATTTAGCCGGAGAACAAAAGTTGCAACTGCAAAATGGCAATTTCCACCTTGTGTGTTGACAGACAAGTTTGCAAAGAAAGGCAATTAATTAGCATCCGGAGTCGGTTGCCTTGTCAAACTGACGAAAAATGCAAAAGTTGGCCATACCAAGCTAATATTTATTCACCAGCAAAGGTCGGTGAATGTTTTAAAGCACCATTGCCTGCTCTTCGATGCCTTAATGAGCTGTCGTTCAATTAATTGAATGCTCACACACTTGTGCCATAACAATCAAGTGCTTCTAAGTGCTACAATTAAAGCCAACGAAGGCAGGGGCCAACAGCCATTGCCAACAATTACATGCATAAATAGTCGACAATGTGCTCGAGAATATGACGAGTGGCAAGTCCTAAAAATAACACTGCGAGCAGAAACTTTTTTAAAGTCGAGCAATTACAATTACAATTACGCTTAAGATGTTGGGAAAAGTTCATTATCCTGCTGCTGGCATGACCTCAATCGCAGAGCCAAGGAAAAAAGCGAACCAGAACACGAGCACAAAAACTATCTTGCCTATTTATAACAAGCTGCTCACACACAGGCACACACACACACACAGTACCACGAATTTCGTCGCTTCTGGCGCTGAAATACTATAGAAAAAACCATAGCACAGTTATGGGATGGGAAACCAAACCGGGAAATGGGTAGTGGAAAGTAGGCGGGGCGGAGGGGTACGAAGAGAAGCAGGGGGATCCCCGCCTGTGGACATCTCATGGCCGCAGTTTGGCTGGCAGCCCAGCATATAAATTATTGAATGATTGCCATCTGTCAAAATTGGCCAAACTCAACGATTAATCCTGCTCGGAAAAATCCAATAAAATTATAATGGCTTTTCTTTTCAAGCCGTTCTTTATTTTGTTCAACGCTGGGGATCTTTCCATTGGCTTAACGGAAACTTCAATTAAATAGTTGCACACTTAAGTTCTTCATTCTAAAGAAAGTATGAACTATACAACATAATAACTTAAATTTGGCCAACTAGTTTTCATTGATCAACAGAAAAAACTATATATTTATAGAAGGAAGCTATGAAGTCATTCTCTTCATTGGTTGTGATAATGTTATATTAAGTATCCGCACCGTGTACCAGGCCATCGACGCGTGACTTTCGATCATTGCAGTGGAAACTAAGTACAGTGGGCTATAAATATATACGAAATGCGTGAAGGCATTCAATCGGTGGGAAGTGCTGTTACGGGTATTGAAACTCCGCTCCAGAGAAGGTAACGGTAACCGCATGCACGCTGTAGATACCTTTTGTGTACATACATATGTATGTACATGCATACGTACAAACACACGAACGTGTGTGGGGGGGGGTGTACACTGTATGTAGTATGTGTGTTACGCACGCAGCAGCAAACAACTTTAACATTGTTGTTGCGCAGGCTGTGGGCCAAGTGTGAAGTGAAAACCGCCCCCAGAGTGCGAACCCAAAAAGTGGGACTTTTCTGCTGCTGCTGCTGCTGGAAGCTTATGAATATGAAACGCTCACACACACACACACACATGCTGCTCCTGCCGTTGTGGCATTTGCAGTGGTATTGGTGCTGCTCCAGTTTCGTTGGCCATTTACATCTACTTTACTTGCGTGCCTCTCGCTCTTTTCGCTTTCTCTGTATGTGTGTGGCGGGTGTATGCGTGAGTGTGTGTGGGTGCGCGCTTTTTTATGCCAAAATGTAGCTGAACTCTGCCTTTAGCCAATTTCTCCGATTTTATTTAGGCATTTTTCTATAATTTCGATTTCATTCACCATTTCGCCTGCCTTGGTTTTTACAGTGATTACCCGCATTTGCATATTGTACATGCATCAGCATGTGGGCGAGTATGTATATGTATATGTTTGGATATATGTATGCATGTGAGTGTGTGTGGGAGAGTGTAGTTTTACGCTGGCTGCTCTTTTTCGTTTTTTTTCCTTTATCGATATGCTTACACTTTTACTTTTCACTGGCCCACCATTTTCCCGGAATCATTATATCTTCCACTGGATTTTTTAACTGCACTCGCGGCGAGCTTTTTCACGTTATTGGCGAGAAAATGGAATTTTCACGCAGCAGCGGTGCTGTTGGGCAAACATTTGGTGTACAGCGAAATTTTTCGTGAGCTCGCTCGCTCGCATAACAGCTCTTTTTTTCAGCTTGCGCAAAATAAGTATTTACCACGCGATTTTGGCACTTTTTGCTTAAATTGCGGTTTTCGGAAGCACAGGATTTGATCCTTTTTTTTGGGTTAACTTTTTGTAATATTTTTCATTCGGGGCTTTTGAACGGGTTGCGAACCTTTTTTGCTGCTTGTGCTTCTGCTTCTTGCTTGCTGCTGCTGCTGCTTTTTCAGGTCGCCTGTTTTCCTCTTCCACGTTTGCGCTGGGAAATTCACATAAATGCATATAGTTTACACTAGGCTACGTAGGCTGTACATAATATATCCGAAAAACGCGATCGTTTCACTGCTACTATATAGAAAAAAACTCCGCCTAGTTGTCCACTTTCTGTGGGTAGTAGCAGTTGGGTCTCAGTGCGAATACCGAAAAGTGGGTCATCTCGGTCGCGCTACTGGCTCGTACTCTGATTTCTACCCAACTGCCAGCTCGGTGCTCAGTGTGCCAGAGCAGAGTGGCCCAGAGAACCCAGAGCCGAGCACTTAGTACCCAGTGCCCACCATCCAGTGTGCGGGGAATCGATTTTTCTGCCAAATGACACTGAAAAACGGGCAATTCTCTCCCGCTCTCAGAAGGACTCCATTGGGGTTGCAACTGGGTAACTTTCTGCTCAGGGCCTGTTATTGGGGGTTTACTATTACTTCTGGCTGTTATCCGTTAACAGCGCTGTCCTCTGTTAACGCCATGTGCGTGTAAATCTGAGATTTTGATTTCAGTTTACCAATCTTTGATTTTCGAAATAAATTCTCGAGTATCCTTAACTCGACAACAGTAATTTTAACTTATTTCAATTCTCAGTTTGCAGTAACAACTAAAACAATCAAATTCCACACATAAGACTATATATTATAATATTATTTTACGTAAATTGGTTAAATATCAAACGCTCTTTTCAATTTTGGAATATAAATACATTTATTTGTCGTTTTCTTTCCGCTATGTCTACATTATGAGTTTGTTGCCGTTCTTTTACTTTTGCTTAGTGTTCGATTTTCATATAACATTTTATTAATTAAAATAATTTCTTTATCCATCATGTTGATAGTGCTGTCGGCCACTAATGTCTTTCGCTTTCGCAGTTTTCAAATAGAACATATCATTAAGTAAAAGATTATTATGTATAGTGTTTAAATTTCAAACTCTAACAATTAAAAACAGTTAAAAATTTAAGTGTTCCGTTCATGTTTTTGTTTGTCATCTCCCCGTAGTACATACATTTCCTGTTTCTCGTTTTTTTCCACTAATTTTAAATTTATTCGTAGGCGTTTCTCCTAAACAAAAACAAACTAGCCGATGTTGTTTGTCAACAGAAAAATAATGAATTATTTACAATAAATTGTAAACGAAAAAGAAACTATCGCACACATCGTCCGTCTCCATAAATAGTTGCTCACTAGTTAATTACAATGCTTAGGCTTCGCAGAATTTAGTGTCCGAGTATGTGTAATACATATATACGATATAAATTAGGCCTATTTATTTAGTTACAACAGATTTTCATTTACGTTCAAACATTTAACTTGGACTGTGTCGGGCGATTGTGTATTTAAGTGTGTTGAGTTTATTTTATTTGTTTGGGTCTTGGGATGTTAAATGGTTATTTAAACATAAAATTAAAATGCCACTAAAATTTGCCATAATTAAAGGATTTAATTCTCTACTCGCATTTACTCTTAACTGTCAGCATTATTTGATTCGTTTGCCGTATTAGAAAAAGTGCACTTATGAATACTGCATTCGGTCTGAAAATAGATAAAATCGAAGGGAATCGGTTAGAAAATCCTTGCTGAAGCAATTTGAATTAGTAATGCAATTTGGCCCCAATTTTACGAAAAGGTCAGCGGTAATAGCCGTCAGTACGTAATCGAAGCAATTTACAATTTAAAATGGGCGGGGGTCTGGCTTAATATCCGCCCCTCAGAATCTCCGGCGCAAAATGATAAACCAAACAATACCCGGAATGCCAATGGTATGACATCATCTCAACGGTTGGCCCGAAACGATAAGAAACCAGATATGAGCCGATTAAAGAAACCGGCTGTCTTTGCGTCGCAGCGTATCGTTTGATAACACATATAGTAAATAAGTAACTGCAGGTGATTCTTAATACTTACTGTCCTTCTTTGAAGTACTCCTTCAGCGTTGTGCTGAACTTCTTGGAATATTTGACAAACTCCTTCTTACGCTGCTCCACAGCCTGCTTGCCCGTTACGCCAGGTATGAACGAGCCGATCTCGTTGACCACATCGAGCAGTTTCTTTATGGCGCTGGCGATTTCCCTGTAAAATGCAGTAAAATTCATTATTCATAAATCAGTTAAGCTTATGCACTGAGTTTTTACTCACTTGATGGTCTCCAGGAAGGTCTTCCTGTCGTTTATCTCATCGGGTATGCGGCTGAGGATCACCTTAAGAGCCACGGACTTACGATTGAGCTCCTGGAAGGGCTCCTCCGTGCGCGTCAAGCGGTATTCATTGACTGTGGAAGGGGGAAACGACGTTAGCTACGAAACTCATCTGCTGGCGTGGCTACTTACGGTCCGCTTCCGTAATTTTGCCCTGCAATCGGAGCACGGCCTCGTTTAGGTTTACATTCAGATCGGCCCGCCGCACAATTGTGGCTACGAGGTCATAGCAGAAGCCCGGATTGTTCTGCTCCGACTTGAGAATGGCGGAGCGCAGAGATTGGGCAGCGCCAACGTCGCGTCGCTCGAGCTGCAGGTAAACGTACACAAAGTTAGGCAATTACAAACCCAAGTACCCCATGTAAGGGTTTACGCAACAGGCCACGATCTGGCGGGGCTGAAGGGTTCAGAGGTACGGTTTGGGGCTCACGGGTTCGGTGCAGAGCACAGTAGAGCGGAGCCGAGCACCTGGGATCGTTTCACCTACCTGGGAGAAAATGGGCCGCAGTATGACGGGCAGAACGAGAGACGACGTGGGCTCGCCCATTGTCATTGCTACTAGTGTGCTTGGTCTTCTCTACTGGTGCCTAGGTGTCCTGGCGCATGCTGCAGGAACCCAGTTGTGATTCCCGTTCCGTGCGATGTCCGTCGCTTCGCTCGCACGACGCTCGCAAATCAAATTAAAAAATTAACAAAAATTGTTCACAACAGCACAGGCACAGTGTTGTTTTTCAATACTGGAAACTAACTGGTTCTTATCGATGAATGTTTCGTGCTTGGTTAGATATCGATTGCTTCTGTAGAAGCTGCTGGTAGAATCAGCTGATTTACATAAACCTATCGAAACTCTGCAATAAATTGGTTTATTTTTGTTTACCTGTCTTTTTATCAGTGATAAGAGAAATGTCCACCCACGATATCAAGTTGGAGGTCTGCGTGGACTCCATACGATCTGCTTTTGCCGCCGAGGATGGCGGAGCTTCACGCATTGAACTGTGTTCGGCATTGGGCGAAGGTGGCTTGACACCCAGCGTCGGTACCCTGAAAACCATTAAGGAAACGCTCACAATACCCATTTACTGCATGCTGAGGCCACGACGGGGCACTGACTTTGTCTACAGCGACGAGGAGATGTGCGCCCTGCTTACGGACATGGACTTGTTGCGGGAAAACGGTGCCGATGGCTTCGTTTTCGGATCCCTGAATCCGGATCGCAGCATCAACGTGGATCAGTGTCGGCACGTTTTGCTGGCGTCGGGTGGTCTGCCAGTGACCTTTCACCGCGCCTTCGACCTCACCGACCAGAAGTCCATGGACGAGAATGTTGACATGTTGCGCGAACTAGGTTTCCGACGTCTGCTGAGCAGCGGATTCCGACCCACGGCTGCCGATGGCGTGGATTGCCTGGCACAGCTGATAGCCAAACATCAAAGAGACTTTATAGTTATGCCCGGTGCCGGCATAAAGGTGTCCAACCTGGAGGAGATCCTCACGGTCAGTCGCTGCCTGGAGTTTCACGCTTCCGCCTTGGACACGGCCGGCGAGGACTACGTGGCGCCCACCACCACACGAATGGAGTGTGACGTAACCATGGGTAAACAGGACGTGGACCCCTACTACGGAACCAACTCCATCGTGGTGCGGAAGATGGTTACCATTGCGAAAGCGATGAGCTCCCGCTGAAAATCACAGTACTTAACCTATCCCTAAGACTTAATTTATTCCTTAACTATTTGATTACTTCAGTATCATTTTATAACTAGTATATACTTTTTACTTAAGTAGTCATATCCCTAAAATTCTAAATTCTAAAAAATAATCAAAATTGGATTTGATTTGATTGTTCTGCAACATGATTGTGGAGATAGTAGATAATCCTGCTGCTCTAGAACATCATTATTTTAATGATCACTTAAATAATGCAGAAATGGTATTGCACAGAATAGAAGCATATAATGTAAAGCTAAATACCCATATGAAGAGATTGAAAGAACTGCTGGCCAAGAATAGAAGGTTGATTGCGGGGCTATCGTACAATGAGCACAGCATTAAATCTTTATTGGAAAACAAAGCTCAAGATAAACAAATAGAGTAAGGAAAAGGAGATGATATGAACTCGGTTATAAACTAATGCATTTTTAGGCGAAAATCAAGTAAAAGAAGGTGTCATCTTCGTAGGACTTGCAAGGCGACCGACATCAGAGAGGCCTGTTGGACGCAATGCAAGTCCCACATGGAGCCAGAAGAGAAAGAGCAAGCCCAAGACGTGTTGGAGATCCAAAGGAAATCACAAACGTCTAGAATCCGTTCCGGAAAAGTATGTGAACGGCAGAAAGGTGGTAGGGAGCTGAGTTCATATTACGAGCTAAGTGAGGAGATTGGTTTCAAAGGTAGGTGTTTTAACCATTTCTGAGATCTCTTTCTTGAAATCCAAGTATATCCTAAGTGAAATGCATGCTAAAGCTGGTCGAAAGGATGGATTTCAAAACGGCCACAATTGCCGAAGTGAAAACCATTCGGAGAAGGGTGTTAAGAGCAATATCAAGTAGTCAAAAAACCTCCAGTGAGTCAGAAGGAGTTTGGTCCCATCTGATACATATGTCGAAAAATCCGTACCTACCTATTTTCAAATAAATTTTTATTCCTACAAATAGGCAAAACATAATAAACATTGTAAATGGCTGAAATAAATTGAAATCTCTCTTAAATAATAAATGGAATCGTCTGCTTAATGATATTTACATATGAAGACAATAACATTAATTTTAAATTAGGCTTATCGATATGAATCGAATTTCAAACAGATTTCATTGGGGGCTTACCGCGCAGGCGCATCTAAAATTGATTAACAGTAGCTGCGTGTTTGGGCCAGAATGGGGTCCTTGGAGCCCGAGAAAGTGTGATACAGCTGACTCCTCCAGACAGCCCTCAGTTTTCAATCACTGTCAATGTCAACATCTCGAGCTCGGCAAACGGAAAACCCACTCAAGCATTCGTCATGGACTTGGACGATGTGGCTAGTCATCACGGATTCGGTCAACATATGGCCACGTACAATGTAGAGGTGAGTCCGCCCCCCACCCTTCGAGCGAACCAAATGCGTTGTATGACCGACCCACCCTTACAGACCTCGGCAGTGCACAGGAAACTGCAGAGCAAGGTGGAGGCACTGCGAATCCTGCGCCAGGAACTGGAGCAGTTCCGCGTGGAGCGAGACCAGTACAAGCTGGTGGCGGAGACCCTGCAGTTGCGCTACTCAGCGCTGAAGAGTAATAGCGAACTTCTGTCTGTCGGTGGATGCGGAGCCCTCAGCGAGAACTCCAGCCTGGCAACCCTGCTCCATGAGACGCGCGAGCAGAACCTGAAGCTCAGCACCGAAGTGGAAGCCCTGAGGCAGCGGCTCAACGAACTGCATGGCGACATGGAACTCCTCCGGGAGACGGAGGCCAGCAACAAGTCGCGGGTACAAGCAATGGCCAGCGAAAATGCCGCTCGCAACAAGGAGGAGTTGCAGTGGCGTCGGGAGCGGGCCAACTTCATCTGCCACCTGGAGGGGCTCAAGAAACGGAATGCCCAGCTGGCGTTCGACCTGAAGGCGGTGATCGATGAGAAGGAGGAGCTGATCACCGAGCGGGATGCCTACAAGTGCAAGGCACACCGCCTCAATCATGAGCTCTTTGTGGCCCTCAGAGCGAAGAAAACGCATCCCAGGGTGAGTTAACTGATTCTATATAGTACTTACTTGATAGTTATTGATTTTCCAGCTCCTGGACATCGATGGTGTTTTGCTGGAGAACAAGTACCTGCATGAACGTGTGAAGATCCAAGACAGCGAACTGGAGCTCACCAAACAGAGCATCAATAAGTACAAGGTACTGTACTAGTTAAGACTCATTGCCATTAAATTTATTTATATTTAAATCATTTAGACCATGTTGGATGCAAAACGAAAGAAGGGAATTGTAAAACTTGGCGGTGGGAGCACAAATGAGGACACCATTTTAAGCCCCCGACAAGGTGAGTAGTTATATGGTGCCGACCTCTTTCATGCCTTTCTAATGTGTTTGTACCCTAGTGAAAACAATCCTCGAGAGCGGCATTGATCTGCCCCAGAAAACCGAGAGCTTAAGCGATCTAAAATCCTTGTGTCTGGCCCTGCTGGACAATCTCAACGACAAGAACTTGGCTCTGACGCACCAAAAGAAGACCAACAAGTAGGAAAGTCAAGATCAAAATCAATATATATTTCATAAACCCATATATCCCGCAGAATACTGGCTGGCAAGATGACGGAGCTGGAGCAGCGGTGGCAACAGCTCCTCTCCGGAAACGATGACAACGCTGAGGAGCAGGAGGAGGACATGGAATATGGTTATGCGCCCTCCCAGCTGCTCCTCAATGGCTATTGTGCCGCCATGGTAGATGACGCCGACATCAGCAGCACTCCGTCCATTGAGCCAGATAACGAAGGCATCGCCATTACAGTGAATCATGAAGATTCTAAGAAGCACAAGTCCGTTGAGGCTTTGCACACCGACGATGGAATGTCCTCGCTTTCAACGGAGTCGGTGGATTCGTCTGTGTACGGTGCAGATGTGCAGCCCGATGACTTCCAGAAGTCTTCATCCGCCACAACAGATTCGGGCAATTGTGGATTGAGCAGCCGCTGCAACGGCACGCCACGGATATCCAGTGCAGTGGCACGGGAACGTATGGAGGATCTGAAGGACCTGCCGCCTCACCTGGCCACTCTGGTCCAGAAAGCACTTCACGATCTGGACATGCGGGACTACGAGGCCATGGTGACGATACGAGCTGAAAATCTGGCGGCTATTCCTTAGAGAAAAACTAGTTCAATTGAGGACTCCCAAAGAAATAGATGGAACCATATCTCAGTGTTGACAAAAGATATAATATATGTATATTACCGCAACAGCGTACAATAAAACCAGATTATATAAAAGAATTCATTATTTAATCAATATTGCCTTAAATATGGGCATGTACATAGCTATAGTTTACAGTTTTAAAGGACGCGCCCAAGTTATCGATAATTGATATTTCAGAGTGTTGTATACCGTTAGCATAAACACACTATCACACACTCTTATTTCTGGGTATACATTTTCTGATAAGAATGCAATAAATATCCCGACTGGTTGGAGTAATTTCAAGTTTTTGAATTAAAAATGCCTTAAGACACGTTTTTAAAGAGTCATGTAGAGTTAACACCAGTGCCACATATCCTGGGAATGGAGCACCAATCAAAAGTCATCATTAAGCGGCCCAAATCAGTCCAATTCTAGTCGGAAAGTCGTTGCAGCCGCCCATCGCCACCATGTCGAATGATGTGCAGGTCGCCCGAGTGGCCAAGATAGCCACCGATGTGCCGCGTCGCAATGGCAAGCAGCGTGACTCCAGCGGATTTCAGGGCAAGCACTCCGGCAGCGCGGCTGGCGAGGATTTCGAGTACGTCTTCGGCAGCATTTCGCCGCGCGGCGGAGGACCCGGTGGCAGGCACTTGGTGGGATCCAGCGACCTGGACTCTCCGGAGCACACGCAGCGGGACACCACCGAGAGCGACAACAACATATCCAGCTGCTCCACGCTAGACATTGTCAACAAAGTGAGTAATGGTGCCCGCACTGAGAGAAATAACCAGATCTCAAATCAAAAAAATTAATATCCCAATTAGCCATGATACATTGGTACTAAACATGATAAAGTTCACTTTAAATTAATATTTAAAATTATCACAAAATAATTAAAAATAACTCATTATTGTATAGTTTGAATTCACTGCTAAGAAAAGCAGATTTTTCAATCCTTGGTTTTCAAAGTGTTTCGGGCTTGAAATTCGGTTGGCGTCCAGTGCGCAGATGCGTGTGGAAGGCTGAGGGTCAAGTTGCAGCGGCGGAGAGCGCGGATGCATCCGCGGTCGGATGACGACGTAATCGCCAGTCAAAATTTTCCACTGGACCATGATTTCGGAGCAACTGCTTCCGCGCAGCCTGAGCTGCCTGTGCTGCAGCGATACGCCATCGGTGCCCAGCGACAAGAGACGCAGTTGGGAGTACACTCTGATGGCTCATCCGCTGGCCAGGCGACCCATAAACGTGATGACCCCGAGAATAACCACTTAGAAACCTCTAATGCGCCTTTTTCCCTCTGATTCACCTCCAGGTTGAGCAACTGTCGGTGCAACAGCTAGAAAACCGGGTGCGGGATCTAACGCAGCGTCTGCAGCAGGCAGAAAGGCAGCTCACAGAGAGCAACACGGAGCGGGAAATATGCCACAAGCGCTTGGAGGTTGTTAGCCAGGCCCACGAGTGTCGCATCACCGAGATGCACTGTGTCATAGCCGAGTTAAGCAAGAAACTGCGCAGCAAACAGGATCACGTTATCATGGAGGAGCAGGAGCCGGAAGGCAGCGGTGAGTAGCAGTTTCAAATGTGGGAAATAAACCCCTAATCCACAGTTTTATTTTCAGAACTCAGCTTTCAGGAGGGCTCAGTGTACAACTCCGAGCTTAACCTCACCAATCCTGATGCCGAATGCCAGACCGAACCACTGGAGGACTTCGAGGGCGCCTGCAGTACCACTAGCGTGGGTAACGTTGCCCATAAACCGCAGGAACTGAGCCATAAGGGACAAGTGGAGGCACTTCAGGAGGAAGTTCTGCACTTGAGAGCTCGAATCGCCCTTCTGCAATCCGAGATTTCCACCAAGGATGCTGCTGTGGTCGAGGAGCAGACCAATGTCACCTTCGACTGCGAATCGGAAGTCAACGAGTGCGGACAGCGACTGAATGATTTGAATGGTAGTATAAATAATCCTAATGATGAAAGAATGTTTACAAATTTAGATGCTTTCAGTTTGCACTTCCTTGACAAGTCCGCAAAAACGCACCCCAGCGGTACCGAAAATGGCTGAACGGGTTAAGTTGCGATGCGCCAGCAAACATGAATCCGGAGAAGATCCATCACAAGATACTTCGATGAGCAACGAGGTGTGTTGACCAAACTTTTTTCAGAGAATACATTTCAACCCATTTCATTTTAAGCAAATTAATCTGGTCGAACATTTGGTGTCGGAGCTAAAGGAGCAAAACCTATACATGGAGAACTTTATGGAGCCCCTACATTTGAGCAAGGATTTCGAGCGACTGCAACGACGTGTTGAACAATTGGAGATGCGAAACACCATGCTGGCACTGACGCTAGACGAATGCAAGGAGCACACTGAGCATCTGTATCTGCTATGCGGAAAGTACGAGTCCAATGCGGTTGCTCTTCAGTTGGCGCTTAATTGCAGTGATCGCGCCATCGAGGCCTACGACGTAATGTTGGCACTGCTCGAAAGCAAGTAAGTACAATCACCATATGACGCGTGTTGTTATCCTTGCTTCACAATTCATCACTTCCAGGTTGGCACTGCTGGGGGAGAAATCGATGGCAGCGGAAGACAGTCGACGGTCGGTGGAGGCGGTGGCCAGGCACCTGCTGGCCCGTTTGGATAGCGAGAAAAACGTGTGTGAGAATAGCCTGGGACCGTGGCAACACAACATTAACCTGGGCCCAGAGGATGCACCGAAAACTGGACGGCCGTGGTGTGCCGACGACGACAACCGCCTGCGGTACCACGTCTCCAAGCTAAAGGGACGTCGTTCCAATGTCCAGCATACCATTGTCAGTCTGGAATCCCCCTTCAGCGACATATACGAAAGAAAGCGCCTGGCTTTGGAAAAGGAGCACGAACTGCGGAGCGCGGACAAGAAGTCACCCATTGACTTGGAGACAGCGGTGATTATGCAAGAAATACTCGAGCTGCGGGACTCGAATTTGCAGCTGAAGACGAAAATGGAAGAGGCCGAGCAGGAACGGCAGAACGCCAACGAGCGAGTGGGCATACTGCACGAAGCCCTAAAGCAGCTGCAGGCAAACAATCGAGTCTCGTATTCGGAGGCGGAGCATGCGGCTCTCACAGAGCAGCAGTTGGTGGAGGCCTTAACTCGAGAAACGGAGCTCAAGGGTCGCATACAGACGCTGTTGGCGAACGTAACAGCTTCGCAGAAGGCCTTCGACGAAAAATACGAGCAACTGCATCAGAACGTGCGTGAACTGCAAAAATCCAACCAGTAAGATTCGATTTATTTTAACTGTTTCATACATAATTGCTTCATATTTCCCTTTCAGCAATCTGGGCCAAATGTTGGATCACACCAAGCGCAAGTACCAGCTGCGGGTGAGGAAGCTGGAGCAGAAGATTGTTGACCTGCGGCTGGACTACGAACAAGGTCATAACCATGTTCCTGAGACTACTCTGTAGGAAACGCATGACGACCTTCCAGGAGGACTGAGCAACTGGGCGTGGAGCGGGCGCGCTTGTCACATATCCCGCAAAAGATCTTTCCCTCTCGATCATATCGCTTATTTTACATTTAATGCAATGACCACCCGCCTAGCAGTCTCCCTGGATCCGCCATGACCAAGACAGTATCACGAATGTGCCATGCGACTTAATTGCAGTCGGCTGGGGCTTGGGCGGTGTCCCTGCCCCGCAGATAAGGCTGCAGTAACTACATACTCAAATACATACATATTCAGAGGTGCCATGAGCAAGGCTCCACCAACCTATCCATAGATCCGTGGGATTGGAGCATTCGTCTCTGGGCCACAAGCAATTACATATAGACACATACTAATAGGCAAACTAAGGAGTTATTCAAGGCGCATACACGGGATCCTATATTTATACAATGTATTCGCATTTTGCTTGTTATATGATTCAATATGTATTTAAAACTGTACAAAATATAAAACGTCTACTAAAATAGCTAAAAATCTCGAATTTGAAATTGGCGCCAATAACTTAGCGATGAGCTTATGAAACTAACTCAAGAATTCATCACTATCTCGTGTAGTGTTGCAAATTACCAGAATCAAGTACATTAGTTCTTGTGAAATACAAATGTTTTGAAAATTTAACTTAATTTACTTAAAATGAGTGCCACAGAAGAAGTGGAAAGTGTTGCGAATGAGGAGGCAGCTATTAACAGACCTACAGCCGATAGTGGCGCTAAACGAAAATCCTCTGAAGATATCACACACAATGGCAACGCAAATTGTGGCGCAGAAGACGGCCGCAGAAAGCGCGTAAAATCGGAGGAGCCTGTGGCGTCCATTAAAGATGAAACAAATTCTGAAGTTCCTATTAAAATAAAAGCTGAGCCAGTGGAGGATGAAGAACATAAAGATGATCCCACCGATGAGCACTCCACTGCGATCAAGATTAAAACTGAACCAGCGGACAATGGAAAACCAAATGCAGGTGCGGTGGTAAAAACTGAACCCACTAATAGCAATGCACGGGACGCCGTCGACGAGTCTACCGTCTCCTCAAGCAGTATTAGGACTTCTTGTCGCTTCGGCATACGATGCTACAGGTGATGCATACTGACCAACTCCCATATTACCAACTAAAAATATACCTTCTTCCAATGCCAGGCGAAATCCCGCTCATCGTAGTGCAGAAGCTCATCCGGGGGATCAGGATTACCGGCGACCAAACTTTCCAGCGCCACCCATCGGAACTCCAGATTGTCCTTTCGGTAACGCATGCTATCGCCGTAACCCAGTTCACTTCCAGGATTACTCCCATCCTGCGGATTGTAAGTAGGAAAGTAAGCTTGGCTTACTTCGGCTTTAAACTGGCTAATGCCCATTGTAGTCAATTCCGCGCAGAACATTCGAAATCGTCTGCGTCAACGCCGAGCCCAACGGCAGAACGACGATGACTCGGGGACGGAAGAGGAGGATGAAGCCTTTGGAGGCGACAATGACAAGGATGCGGACTACCGTCCAGGCGCAGATATAGACGAAGATGAGGATGATGAGCTGGATGATAGCCAACCCATAAGTGGGGATGACTATGATTAGACTAAACATTCAAATTCGCTGTTAACTTAGATTATACGTTTCATTTGCCAAATAATAGGCTTTATATATTCTGTTGATGAAAACTTATGTCTATGGAGTTCCATTAGTAGAAGCCCTCGTCCACTTCATCTGCTGGCTTTTGATCAAAAGTGGCGCCCCATTTGGCAGCCTCTCCGCCGCGAACTTTTACATTATAGCAAACATTCTCGGCCTTAAGAACGCTCTGCTTCATGGTAGTGATCTTACGCCATAGTTCACGGGCTCTCTGACAGTTTAGACTGATGTAACTGAAAACAATTGGAAGTTAATTGAGCTTACTTATGAATGAACTAACTAACCCGCTGTAGAAATGCTGCAGGGCCTTGCAGGTGTCCAAACATGTGTCTGTATCTCCACTGCCTAGCGAATTTATGCAGCGGCGCATCAGTTCCCCAGTAAGATCCGAAAGTCCCAGTATATATTCCGTGGGGTCCACGAAGAACTGAAACTTCTTAGGGCTTTCAGCCTGAGCTATAGCCTGAACATCTTCGCCTTCAGTTGGCTCTTCCTTTGGCTGGCTGCTCTCCTCGACGTACTGCATCACCGCCTGAATGGCCTGCCAATCTGAAACACTCTTGGTTTCGTTCTCGCCCTCAGCATCCTCGTGGCACAGGTACTCCATGTAGGTGTAGGCCTCGATAAACTCCTGCAATCCTGGAGAGTAGGAGCTGCGGAACTGGTAGACATCCTGGTCGCGCAGTTCCAGGGCCACAGCCCTAAAGTTCACCGCGATCAGCTTGTTCAGTCGCTGACGTGCCTCCTCCAGGACCTTCTCCTTATTCTGCTTACGCGAGTCAATGGAGTGCAGCAGGAAGATGATACGCTTGGACTCGATGGTAATGTCACGGCTCAGCTTGACAATTCGCTCGTGGCGATCGTGTTTCATGGTCAATTCATTAGAATAAATTCGAAATTGTTGGACAATGGGACTCTCTTCATCCAGCTGGGCAGCCGGTATTTGGCGCTTCCTAGGAGCATTGTTCCTGTGACCAGCACCTCCGTTTTTCGGCATTATTGATGTCTAACGCGATTCTATTTAAACGGTTAAAAAACTGGTTTTTCTTTCTTACTTTTACAGGTTTTCAATCGCGTCGGCATAAATTTTTTGTAAACAAATGTCCGATAATTGAGGTATCGGTCATATCGATAATCGCCGACATATATCGTCACCTGATATCGATAGCCAAGAAACTTTCGTGGCAAGAATTTGTTAAAAATATACAAATAATTAAATACCAGCCCTAAGGCAATGCATGATCCGATCAAGAAGTCGGCTCACTTGACCGCTGGCTCCACCAGCACAGCGGAGAAGCTGTGCTTCGACAAGAATGAGTTTATGAAGGTTAGTAATCCATGTCAGATATGTGTTCCCTTGCTAAAATTCCTTTGAACAGGCAAACTTCTCTGTGGATGAGTTTCTGCACAAGAATCGCAATGCGCCTAGTCTGGAACAGCTGCGTGACAACCTGGGCCTTTACCTCAAAGGTCTGCGGGCGGCCATGATCGATTTGATCAACGAGGATTACGCAGACTTTGTAAACTTGAGCGCAAACCTGGTGGGACTGGACCAGAATATAAAGACCATTCAACAGCCATTGGAGCAGTTCCGCAGCGACATCGAGAGCATTCACGGCTTAATAGACGAGAACGTGACCGAACTGCGGGCCCAGTTGGAGGAGAAGCGTCAGCTTCGCGAGTTTAAACGAGGTCTGCAGAGCCTAAAGAAAGTGTATGAGACCATTAACAAGCTTCAGGATCTAATCGACCGAAAGCTCAGCGGGGAACAGCCAATTAAGGCCGTTGACCTGGAGCGCGCTGCCCTGGACCTGATTCAATTGAAGTTCCATGAGAAACACTGTTCCAAGCACTTAAACCCCGAGCATCAAGGGAAGATCGAACAGCTTGAAGGGCAATTGCATCAGCATCTGCGATGCTTCTTCAATGATGCCCTTAGCCAGGCACGCAACTCGGCACCGGAATCCTTGGAGCGCTGCTTGCGGATCTATATAACTCTAAATGCCTGTGATCAGGCAGAGTGCGCCTTCCGCGAGGATGTGGTGGCTCCGTATATGACGGGCGTCATTGGCGAACAACAGTTGCAAAACTCGCCGCAGGGATTAGCTGGCATCTACAGCAAGATCCTCAACTTTATATCGCTGCATATGACCGATCTGCTGCGCCTTACGCTTTACTCGGATAAGTTTCCGGGCTTTAACTTCGTGGTTAATAGTTACTGGTCTGATTTGGAGACGCGTCTTGAACTGCACATGAATTCCATATTTGCGCCTGGCAACTCGGAGGTGTTCTATGTAAAATACAAGTGCACTCGCGACTTCCTGGGCAAAATAGAGGAGCTATTGACCTGCTCCGGAGAGCAGGCCGTGGCGTTCTATCGCCAGCACAAGCAAACAAAAAGCTTTGAGGCCCGCTGGAATCTTCCGGTTTACTTCCAAATATGCTTTCAAGTATGTAAATAAGCTTAAATAGTAGAATTTTTTATTTATATAAAATGTTTCTAGGAAATTGCTGGTAAATTTGAAGCCCAGTTAGAGCCGGTGCTCCAGGAGGACAGCTTAAAAGATAATCTCACCGATAGGGACTACAAAATATCCGCATTTAATGCCGCGAAGGAGGCTATGACACGGTGCTGGGCCGAAGGAGTTTACCTACCCGAAGTATTTCCGAAATTTTACAAACTTAACGTGCAGGTGGTACTGCGTCTTTCGCGCTGGATCACGGATGCAATTACTCTATCGAAAGGCAGCCACTTTTCCAAGTCCTACACTCGAAACCAGTTACTTATTGCCCTCCATGCAGACATCCGCAAACTTGACGCGTATTTGCCAGAGCTTCAGCAATTGATTATTAAATCAGTGCTCGTTGAACAGCGTACGAAGATCTTTAGCGACGTATTGGCCAAATCAATGTCCTGCCTTGCCGACACGCTAGGTACGCATTTGACCAACATACAAAAGACCTTAGTGGAGTTGCTGATCGGAGAATGCGAGACGGAAAATGTGCGCCAGGTAAACGACTTGCCGCGTTTGTATCGCAAGACGAATCGAGAGGTTCCCACAAGATGTTCGAGCTATGTGGAGCAAATGCTGCGACCGCTGAAGACTTTTGCCCAGCAGAACGAGTCCCAGCTTGGCACCCTGGTGGTGGAACAGATCTTGTCGGAGGTTGCTAGTCACATAACCAAGGCGTGAGTATAATTTTACGATGGGTTAGAATTTCCCTGAACTTTTATTCGCACTATAGGTACTTCAATGTGGTGAGCGATGTGCTCACATCCGTACAGAAAACCGAAGAGTCATTGCGACGCCTGCGAAATGTAAAAAGTGGCGGAGCCGCGACTGTGTCGACTGGAAGCTCGGCTGTGATGTCTGACGATGATAAGATTCGCGTCCAACTGCGAGTGGATGTCACATCTTGGAGGCAAGAGCTGGGCAAACTAAACTTTCAGGCCACCCAGATCGATAGGCTAGTCGAGTTGACAAACATGGTGGAGGACAGTATCAAGCTAAAGGATAACAGCGCCTAGACACTAACAACGATCAGTTATCAAACGTATACACTTCTTTTTATTCTTGGTAAACGAATTCTAACGATTCTTTAGGCACAATTATTGATTGTATTAGGACTACGAATTGTATATAATATATATAGGCATATATGTATATCATATATTTAAATGCATTGAATTTCACAATCGTTGTTGGTAAATACCGGCGAGAATTCTTCCTCGTAGTTATTCGCTGTTGGAATGAAACAGAGAAGAGATTGCGGAAATTAGCCGACAGAACTCGTCAAACTGTGGCCACAGAACGCTAAAGATATATAAAGAATATTAAAGAACGGCAGGCAAGGAACCATGCATAACATAACTCAAGCTTGCAAGGATATATACAGAGATATTAAGTTGTGTGCATATAAGAATGAGCGGCTCAACGGAAGACAAACAGGATTGGATGCCAAGGCTCAAACAAAAACAAAACTAGGCTTGCTACATTACAGCTTGAGTTCTTCGGTGTCCGGCAGCTTGCGGAAGAACCACTGCACATGCTCCTCGGTGACATCGGCCAGCTTGGTTGGCTGCCACTGGGGCTTCTGATCCTTGTCGATGAGAAGGGCACGAACTCCCTCCTTGAAATCACTGCGCTCCAGATGACGCACGGCCAGACGATATTCCATAATGAGACACTGAGCCAGCGACAGCTGTGATCCGAGCTCTAACTGACGGAACGTAACCTTCATCGAGGTGGGAGACATCTTCGAGAGCGTCTGAAACAAAGAAAAAAGCAATGGGTCTGATTTGGCGCTTCCTAGGAGCATTGTTCCTGTGACCAGCACCTCCGTTTTTCGGCATTATTGATGTCTAACGCGATTCTATTTAAACGGTTAAAAAACTGGTTTTTCTTTCTTACTTTTACAGGTTTTCAATCGCGTCGGCATAAATTTTTTGTAAACAAATGTCCGATAATTGAGGTATCGGTCATATCGATAATCGCCGACATATATCGTCACCTGATATCGATAGCCAAGAAACTTTCGTGGCAAGAATTTGTTAAAAATATACAAATAATTAAATACCAGCCCTAAGGCAATGCATGATCCGATCAAGAAGTCGGCTCACTTGACCGCTGGCTCCACCAGCACAGCGGAGAAGCTGTGCTTCGACAAGAATGAGTTTATGAAGGTTAGTAATCCATGTCAGATATGTGTTCCCTTGCTAAAATTCCTTTGAACAGGCAAACTTCTCTGTGGATGAGTTTCTGCACAAGAATCGCAATGCGCCTAGTCTGGAACAGCTGCGTGACAACCTGGGCCTTTACCTCAAAGGTCTGCGGGCGGCCATGATCGATTTGATCAACGAGGATTACGCAGACTTTGTAAACTTGAGCGCAAACCTGGTGGGACTGGACCAGAATATAAAGACCATTCAACAGCCATTGGAGCAGTTCCGCAGCGACATCGAGAGCATTCACGGCTTAATAGACGAGAACGTGACCGAACTGCGGGCCCAGTTGGAGGAGAAGCGTCAGCTTCGCGAGTTTAAACGAGGTCTGCAGAGCCTAAAGAAAGTGTATGAGACCATTAACAAGCTTCAGGATCTAATCGACCGAAAGCTCAGCGGGGAACAGCCAATTAAGGCCGTTGACCTGGAGCGCGCTGCCCTGGACCTGATTCAATTGAAGTTCCATGAGAAACACTGTTCCAAGCACTTAAACCCCGAGCATCAAGGGAAGATCGAACAGCTTGAAGGGCAATTGCATCAGCATCTGCGATGCTTCTTCAATGATGCCCTTAGCCAGGCACGCAACTCGGCACCGGAATCCTTGGAGCGCTGCTTGCGGATCTATATAACTCTAAATGCCTGTGATCAGGCAGAGTGCGCCTTCCGCGAGGATGTGGTGGCTCCGTATATGACGGGCGTCATTGGCGAACAACAGTTGCAAAACTCGCCGCAGGGATTAGCTGGCATCTACAGCAAGATCCTCAACTTTATATCGCTGCATATGACCGATCTGCTGCGCCTTACGCTTTACTCGGATAAGTTTCCGGGCTTTAACTTCGTGGTTAATAGTTACTGGTCTGATTTGGAGACGCGTCTTGAACTGCACATGAATTCCATATTTGCGCCTGGCAACTCGGAGGTGTTCTATGTAAAATACAAGTGCACTCGCGACTTCCTGGGCAAAATAGAGGAGCTATTGACCTGCTCCGGAGAGCAGGCCGTGGCGTTCTATCGCCAGCACAAGCAAACAAAAAGCTTTGAGGCCCGCTGGAATCTTCCGGTTTACTTCCAAATATGCTTTCAAGTATGTAAATAAGCTTAAATAGTAGAATTTTTTATTTATATAAAATGTTTCTAGGAAATTGCTGGTAAATTTGAAGCCCAGTTAGAGCCGGTGCTCCAGGAGGACAGCTTAAAAGATAATCTCACCGATAGGGACTACAAAATATCCGCATTTAATGCCGCGAAGGAGGCTATGACACGGTGCTGGGCCGAAGGAGTTTACCTACCCGAAGTATTTCCGAAATTTTACAAACTTAACGTGCAGGTGGTACTGCGTCTTTCGCGCTGGATCACGGATGCAATTACTCTATCGAAAGGCAGCCACTTTTCCAAGTCCTACACTCGAAACCAGTTACTTATTGCCCTCCATGCAGACATCCGCAAACTTGACGCGTATTTGCCAGAGCTTCAGCAATTGATTATTAAATCAGTGCTCGTTGAACAGCGTACGAAGATCTTTAGCGACGTATTGGCCAAATCAATGTCCTGCCTTGCCGACACGCTAGGTACGCATTTGACCAACATACAAAAGACCTTAGTGGAGTTGCTGATCGGAGAATGCGAGACGGAAAATGTGCGCCAGGTAAACGACTTGCCGCGTTTGTATCGCAAGACGAATCGAGAGGTTCCCACAAGATGTTCGAGCTATGTGGAGCAAATGCTGCGACCGCTGAAGACTTTTGCCCAGCAGAACGAGTCCCAGCTTGGCACCCTGGTGGTGGAACAGATCTTGTCGGAGGTTGCTAGTCACATAACCAAGGCGTGAGTATAATTTTACGATGGGTTAGAATTTCCCTGAACTTTTATTCGCACTATAGGTACTTCAATGTGGTGAGCGATGTGCTCACATCCGTACAGAAAACCGAAGAGTCATTGCGACGCCTGCGAAATGTAAAAAGTGGCGGAGCCGCGACTGTGTCGACTGGAAGCTCGGCTGTGATGTCTGACGATGATAAGATTCGCGTCCAACTGCGAGTGGATGTCACATCTTGGAGGCAAGAGCTGGGCAAACTAAACTTTCAGGCCACCCAGATCGATAGGCTAGTCGAGTTGACAAACATGGTGGAGGACAGTATCAAGCTAAAGGATAACAGCGCCTAGACACTAACAACGATCAGTTATCAAACGTATACACTTCTTTTTATTCTTGGTAAACGAATTCTAACGATTCTTTAGGCACAATTATTGATTGTATTAGGACTACGAATTGTATATAATATATATAGGCATATATGTATATCATATATTTAAATGCATTGAATTTCACAATCGTTGTTGGTAAATACCGGCGAGAATTCTTCCTCGTAGTTATTCGCTGTTGGAATGAAACAGAGAAGAGATTGCGGAAATTAGCCGACAGAACTCGTCAAACTGTGGCCACAGAACGCTAAAGATATATAAAGAATATTAAAGAACGGCAGGCAAGGAACCATGCATAACATAACTCAAGCTTGCAAGGATATATACAGAGATATTAAGTTGTGTGCATATAAGAATGAGCGGCTCAACGGAAGACAAACAGGATTGGATGCCAAGGCTCAAACAAAAACAAAACTAGGCTTGCTACATTACAGCTTGAGTTCTTCGGTGTCCGGCAGCTTGCGGAAGAACCACTGCACATGCTCCTCGGTGACATCGGCCAGCTTGGTTGGCTGCCACTGGGGCTTCTGATCCTTGTCGATGAGAAGGGCACGAACTCCCTCCTTGAAATCACTGCGCTCCAGATGACGCACGGCCAGACGATATTCCATAATGAGACACTGAGCCAGCGACAGCTGTGATCCGAGCTCTAACTGACGGAACGTAACCTTCATCGAGGTGGGAGACATCTTCGAGAGCGTCTGAAACAAAGAAAAAAGCAATGGGTCTGATTTCAATAATAAGATTCATCTCTAATAGAAAAATGCAACAAGAGGTGCGAGTTTGTGAGCTAGTGTAACTTATTCAGTTAAGAAAAGTCGTGCTGCAACTAAAGCGTTGCTAATTGGCTGGAAACGGATCAAATATTTAGGCGCTAAAAGCGCGCGCCAAGCGATGATTGGCCCAGCCAATTAACATCCGATTGTGTTCTTATCACTTAGTAAACTGTGCACCACTCACCTCAAGCGTCTTCTTGGCCCATTCACTGCCATCGTTCTGCAGATTCTCTAGAATTCCCTCCAACGAGTCCGCCGAAAAGTTCTTGTTGATCTGTTCCAGGACAGGCTGCAGCGAGAAGGGCTTTTCTGGCGTGGAATGGTACTTCTGCAGCAGCTCAGGCACATCATCCGCATCCGGACAGTTAAGGAGAGCCGTCTCGAGATCGGGGATCTTGCTGCTCTCGCAGTAGTGCGTGGCAATGCCTGAGTAAAAGACATCGCCGCCGCGCAGTCGATATCCTGTGAGACCCAGGTAGAGGCCCAGCTTTCCCTGCAGTCGAGGCAGGAAGTATGATCCACCCACATCCGGGAAGAGGCCAATCGCCGTCTCGGGCATGGCGAACAGCGTCCGATCGCTGGCCACCCGGTACTTGCCGTGCACACTCAGACCCACGCCACCGCCCATGGTAATACCGTCGATGATGGCGATGTAGGGAATCTTATAGTTCCCGATCAGAGCATTAGTGCTGTACTCCTCCCGGAAAAAGCTCTTCGACTCATCCGTAGGGCCAGCCTCGACCAGAGCGCGCACATCTCCACCGGCGCAAAAGGCCTTGTCACCTGTGCCCTTGATGATCACCAGCGACTTGGACTTCTCGCACTTCTTCAGGTGCTTGTAGATCTTGCGTACCATCTCCAAGTTGATTGCATTAAGCGCCTTGGGACGGTTTAGAATAATCATTCCCTTATTAGAAGACTCCGTGGCCAGCACGGAGGAGGAGGATTGGCGGACGGAGAGGGCCATTGTTGTTGGTTTTGTTTGGGATATCGCTGCTCCGCCGATCATCGGCAATTGGCTACAGGTGCGATGACCGAATGTGTACACCAACCTTTGAATTGGTCCCTGCTGGGCGGCGGTATCGAATTGTTTTCGATTAGCTAAGCGCTTCAATTTGCAGGAATTTGCATAACTTACCATTTTGAGCGGGTGTCAGTAATGTTGTGTGTGGGGCGAAGCGAGTGTTTAGAATTTCAGCGTTGCGCAATAGAATTTTAGCACCCGCACAGCTGGTCGTTCTTGTCGCGGTGCTGCCAGACCGCATACATGGCGGAAGTAAATAAGGGTGTTCCAGAAATCGTATTCCGCGTAAAAATAACAGAGCGTTTCTATTAAGCAGACCTATTCCAGGCCCCTTTTAATTTATTCATTCATATATTGTATGTATAAGAACTTTAGATATAGATACAAATTTTATAAAAACAGCCTAATACAAAAATATAGTTTTAAACTCTTTGGTAGATAAACGTAAATAAGAACACACGTTACAAACATATTCATAATAGAGCAGATTTGCAGTCTGGCAACACTGAAATTGGCAATTGTACTTCTCGCGAATAAGAAAAACAAATTTCGTGGAGTTACTTTATCTTATTTTGTCAACAAATAAACGGTGAGTAAACATTTGTAATTAGCACGCAATCGGTGGTCGCTTGTCAGTTAAGCCAGGGCCAGCAAGGGGCTTGCACCGAGATTACAATGCCGCAGTTCTTTAAGTTCCGCAAGCTACGGACAAAGCGTCATAGCTCTTCTACCACTTCCGCCTCTGTTTTCATGTCCTCGTCCACGGCCACCAACCAGATGAACTATGACGGCCTCCTTTCCAAGTTGACCGACGAAAAACTGATGCTCTTCGAAGCCGCCGGCGAGGGCACCATTGTAGAGGGTAGCCGGATATGCGGCCAGGATGCGGATCCGCTGTCCTTGCCGCTGGTGGAGGACGGCGCCATCGAGGAAGAGCAGGCGGCCCCCATACAGACGATTCATCGCACTGTATTCGCCGTTCCACGCGTCCCTTCCCCCTCCCCCGTAAGCACATCAGGTGGGAATCTGAACCTCAAGTCGGAAAACGCTGCGACAGCGACTCCGCAGCGAAAAATATCGACGTCATCACGTTTCATGAACGCCTTCAGTCAGCTCTACGGCGGCGGCGGCAACAGCGGTCCGAGCTGCGGTCACGTGGAGCAGCACAGCGAGGAACCCGGTGACCTGTCGGCAAACCGTACTCCCACCAAGGGCATGGAGTCTAAGCTCGTGGCAATGTGGCACAATGTGAAGTATGGCTGGAGCGGCAAGATGAGGCAGACCAGCTTCTCAAACGAGCAGCCCGTGTGGCTGCTGGGACGGTGCTATCATCGCCGCTTTACTCCGCCCGTAAGCATGGAAAGTTCCATCACCGAGCTGCCCAGCGGGGCGGATACCACTCCCGATAACGCCACATCGGCGTTCGACAGCATTCAGGCCACATCGACGTCAACCTCCTTGTATCCAGCCCTTAATCCGCAGCAGATCGATGAGATTGTGGTGCCCCAGGAACTGGGGATGGACGCAGTGGAGAACCAGGTGGGCGAACAGCCTTGGGAGGAGGGCATCGAAGGCTTTCGTCGTGACTTTTATAGTAGGATTTGGATGACCTACCGGCGAGAGTTCCCGATAATGAATGGCTCCAACTACACCTCGGACTGCGGTTGGGGCTGTATGCTAAGGAGTGGTCAGATGCTCTTCGCTCAAGGACTCATCTGTCACTTCCTAGGGCGCAGTAAGTTAAACTAGCAAACAACAAATAAGTTTGATATCTATTAAACCTTTTTGCTTCAGGTTGGCGCTATGATTCGGAGTCCCAGTTGCACTCAACTTACGAGGACAATATGCATAAGAAGATCGTCAAGTGGTTCGGGGACAGTTCCTCAAAAAGCAGTCCCTTCTCTATCCACGCCCTGGTGCGGCTGGGGGAGCATTTGGGTAAAAAACCTGGCGATTGGTACGGTCCCGCCTCTGTTTCCTATTTGCTTAAGTGAGTACAGATCTTTATCGCTTTGTTAATCTTTATTTAATTAAACAACTCTTCACTTCACCACAGACACGCCTTAGAGCACGCGGCTCAGGAAAATGCAGACTTTGACAATATTAGTGTCTATGTAGCCAAAGATTGCACGAGTAAGTACAAGCAGAAAGGAATCCCTTAATCAAAGATTCATAAGATAACTACCATGACACATTGATATGTTCATGAGTAATTGCTGCAACCTTGTTCGCGAAGCTCATTACTCATGGGCTCAATTGATAAGGTACGTGATTTGATAACCGTCTTTGTGGTGTTTCAGTTTACTTGCAAGATATTGAGGATCAATGCAGCATTCCGGAACCGGCGCCAAAACCCCATGTGCCTTGGCAACAAGCGAAGCGGCCGCAGGCGGAAACTCCCAAAACGGAGCAACAACAGCACTGGAAGTCCCTCATCGTTCTGATACCATTGCGCCTGGGCAGTGATAAACTGAATCCTGTGTATGCCCATTGTCTGAAGCTGCTGCTGAGTACAGAACACTGCCTGGGCATCATTGGTGGAAAGCCAAAGCATTCGCTGTACTTTGTCGGCTTCCAGGAGGACAGGCTCATCCACTTGGATCCGCACTATTGCCAGGAGATGGTGGATGTGAACCAAGAGAACTTCTCCCTGCACTCGTTTCACTGCAAGTCGCCGCGGAAGCTTAAGGCCAGTAAAATGGATCCTAGTTGTTGTATCGGCTTTTACTGTGCCACCAAAAGTGATTTCGACAATTTTATGGAGAGCGTGCAGCTGGTAAGCAAAAGCCAAACATTTCGTTTTCCAACGGCATATTAAATATCTTAATTTCAACAGTATTTGCATCCTATGCGTTGCGCTTCAGGGGCAACTGTGGATAAGGCGGCTGGGAGCCATCATACGACGCCTCAGTCATCCCATCAAACCGAGCAAACAGAGATGAACTATCCATTGTTCTCATTTTCCCGCGGCCGTTGCATGGATCACGAGCGGGACGAAATGAGCGATTCGCTGTACAAGCCGCTCATAAAACAGGTGGCTTCTCTGGCCCAGGAACTGGGCGCTCAACTGGCGCCGCCACAGCACGGCGATGAGCACGACCAAGATGATAGTGAAAGCGAAGAGTTTGTGCTGCTGTAGATCGTTGCCACCGCATAACCGTGTTGCTGTGCTAGCTGTGTTATTTGCTCATTATTATTTGATTTAGTTGCCAGCCGCTGCTGCTTGCTTGCTCGCCCAGAAAAACCCAACAGACCCGTATCTCAAACACAAAGACTTTGTTGTACCTTTACGCCTACGCATATAGTACATAGACGCATGCATGTATCTTGAATATTTACTGATGTCCACGTTAATCTCTCTTTTGTTCGACCTGTCGTCTCGCATTCTGCCAAAGTTTTTCAGCTATTTCCATGTTCGAGCAGCCCGATCTGTTTATATGTATTATATATAAACCTATGTAATTTGCGGTATTATTATTTTAAAATCATGAATCTTTAATGGAATTGAATTATCTTACAATGGTGCCACAATTGTCACTATTCTTTGAAGTATTTCATGTAGTCCTTAGTTCTAGAGTTTAGTTAAATTATGTAAGTCGTCTTGTAATTGTTCGATCATTATTTAGTTTTAACATTAATTGTATATACCCTCGAGTAAATAAATAAACTATCCTAACTTATACTAAATACAATTAAGGTGTCATGAGATTTCGCTGATGGGATATGGATGTATGATATAGATACAATATTGCACGGAACTTAAATTGAATTAGACTAACTAGTTTTAATGTCTTTTATGAATAAGTAATTTAACCCACAACCTCATCTTTCGTTTGGGATTATTACAGCTTGCGAAGTGTACATACCTCTTATTATTTGCAAACAACCAAGTTTTTGGTTGGATCCATATTTGGATGGTGGGACTTGAAACGCTTATCGCTGCATGACCTGCGCCTCCCGCTCCAGGCGTTTTAAGAGCTTGCTGAGATTCTCCCGGGCTGTCGATGCCCTAGCCGCACTAATACTTATTGCAGTCCGATAAGCCTCTATAGCCTCCTGCGTCTTGTCCCAGCGATGATAGAGAACTCCGAGATTCGTGTGGTACAAAGTGTTGTGGGGCTCCAGCTCAATAACGCGCTTGTAGATCGCCTCCGCCTCCGTGTAATGTTTTAATTTGCCAAGCACGTTGGCGCGAATGAAAAGGATACTAACATCGTTGGGAAGATGTTGGAGTGCCTGGTTTGAGATGCGCAGAGCGTCTTCCTGCAACCCCTTGTTGTCCAGCATTGTGAGAATGTTAGCCCAGGCCTTTGGCTGGCGGGGATTTAGTGCCACGGCATGCTGCCAATGATGAAGCGCTTCGGCGTAACGTTTCTGCTCCAGATACAGATTGCCCATGTTGTAGTAGCAGACGGCGAAATTGGCTCTGTACTTCAGGGCCTTCTCATAGCTGGCCAGAGCCTTGTCGAACTTTCCCTGAGCCGATTGCACAATGCCGAGATTCATCCAGGCCGCTGGAAATGCAGGATACGCCTGCAAAGCCAATCGAATGTATTCCTCGGCGGTGGTTAGTTGACCGTGCTCCCGATACAGGTTGCCGAGGTTCATCAGAGCTGACTCATAGTTCGGATACAATTCAATGGCCCTGTGGTAGTGCTGAAAGGCTTTCGTATTGTTTCCCATATCAGTGGCCAGTCGGGCTATGTTATAGTGTACCTTGGCATTGTCAGGACACACCTGTAGCGCGGACTTGAACAACTGCTCCTCGTTAAGCCAGTCAGTAGCCCGCTGCCTAGTCCGTACCATCATAACGGAGAAGAGCAGCATTAAAAGAATCCGTAGAGCAGTGCGCCAGTGGGTGTTTTCCGTACTGCTGTCATACCAATATAAGAATCCGTAGATGGACAGCAGGCAAAAGCCAATGGATGGTACATAGAGCGTCCGTTCGGCAATCACGAATCCTACGCAAATGATTCCCGACGCGGGCAGGAACGGGATGATCATTAAACCCAGAGCTAACATCATTCCGGGCAGCCGTCGGAAGTTCATCAGAGCCACCAATACGATGGAGTAGAATCCGATCACGCCCTGCAGTCTCAGATCCCAGATGTTAGTCACCAACTTGACGCAACCCAATGCCCAGTCGTAGCATAGCCAGTGGGGGCACAGCATCAGCCAGATGTTCATGACCAGCAGATACTGCTGGGAGAGCCCACGGGTCAGCACGTGCTCATTGTGCGCCACGGGGTTGTCCACTTCCTTGAAGGTGGGCGTCTCAAAGTCCTGCCACCAAAGGCGACCCGTCAGTAGACCCAAGGTACCCAGCAAGTAGAACAAGTAGCTCATCCGGGTGCGCAAAAGACTCCACTGATCCTTGAATCGCAGATGATAGTAGCCGTTTTGAAAGTAATCCAACAGTACACACGACATGGGGATGGTCACTGCGGACTCCTTGAACAGCATTCCCACAGCAGTGAGCAGCATGATTAGACCGCCAGTCTGTGGACCAAGTCTCCCGGTATTTGCCACGGTCAGCAGAAGACACAACAAGTGAATCATGCCGAACATAAGCTCGGCCCTGCCAACCACACCAGAAACCGCCTCTGTGTGAATTGGATGGGCGGCAAATAGAGCCGCGGAGAGGATGGCCCATCTCGCCGTGCTGACCTCCGGGACATAGAGAGAGCGAATCAATCGCCACATGAGTATCGTGTTGACGCAGTGCAGCAGGAGGTTTAGGAACTTCATGTGGGCGGCACTTAGCCCCAGAAGGGCATACTCGCAATGGAACATCAGTGTGGTCAGTGGCCGAAACGATTTGTGGGAATCGGAACTGAGCAAGGAAGCACCCCAGAAGTCGTGCGTAAAGATCGCCGTCCAGTTGGTGGGCAGTGAGTTGACATCCCGGTTCTTGACGATGGCCACCGTATCATCGAAGACAAACTTGGCTCCACTGAGGCCGCCGCATCCGTAGCATAGCAAACAGATTAACACTAGGATTGCCTGACAGACCATGCTATGCAGCGTGGATTTGTGAACGAGGTCTAGCATACTGGATTATTTACTAATTGTCAATTGTTCAAGTTTAATTCACTAATTCTGCGAATTTTAATCGGAGTTGTTTTGTATACATTTTTTGTTGTGTTTTTGCCCAAACACCCCCTCACTGGACAGTGATGCCAGATCAGCGATAGAAATGTGTGCAGTGTAGCTAAAAATATGCATCGAAAAATATATGGTTATAAGATCATATAAAATTACGTAAATAAAACTATCAAATGTGCTCAATTTAGAGTATTCATATTAAAATAATTATATATACCCTTGATATTCAAGCATAAATAATAATAATAAAAATAAACTGCTAAAAGCTAGCTAGACATTCGCCCGTTAACGCTTGCAACAGCTGTTTAAATCTAGATCAAAACAAATCCGAGGAAAAAGTTGTTAAAATCACAAAGAAAAATTAAATCTTCGAAAATGTCTGAAGAAATCCTTTTCGATTGCCTCCATGCAGAGATAGTCAATTATTGTCTGGATAGCAATAAGGTAGGAACCCGTGGAACGCGAAAAAAAACAGTCATACAACCGATTTTGATTTGGTTCCGCCTATTAGGAGCACGATCTGGCCACTTTGGAGTACATAGGCTTCACCACCGGCTACCGCCTTATTGAGCGGCTCACCCGTGAAGTTTCGCGATTTAAGGACGAGTTGGAGACGATGAAGTTTATATGCACCGACTTCTGGATGCTTATATACAAAAAGCAAGTGGACAACTTGAGGACGAACAACCACGGAATGTACGTTGTGCAGGACAAGGCTTTCCGATTTCTGACTCGCATCTCGCCGGGCACCAAGCAGCTGGAGCACGCGCCCAAGTTCGTGGCCTTCACGTGCGGGCTTGTGCGAGGAGCTCTTAGCAATCTAGGCATCAACAGCACCGTGACGGCCGAAGTGCAAAGCATACCCGCCTGCAAGTTTCACATAGAAGTGAACAGGAACTAATTAGGATGTAAGGCAATGGTTTATTACTACAATTATAGAGATACTACAGACTAGACTAGGCTATCTTTTCGTAGAATGCCACAATGTTGTGGTCAGTCCAGTTAAGGCGTTCTCGCAGGATCCACTGGTCGATGGGCAGTTGAGGCTGGGCGGGATTGGGATCTGTGTGGATTCCCAGGGCGGGCAGTGGCCCAATCAATATAAGCCACTTTCCTTGAAACACTTTCAGATAGTCCAGAAAAGCCCCTCGATTGTTAAAGTAGCAGAAGAGCAAGGCACAAGGATGGACGTCACTGCAGCATTTGGCCAATAAATCCGTATCCAGTTGGCTGGCATCCTCTAAATAGTTTAGCGGTATGAAACTTCGAACGGAGTACTTGCTCTGCCACCAGTTGCGATCGACCTCCAAGCCAAACATGGGCACTTTCCGACCTCCAGACACTGTCATAAGCCATTCCAAAAGCCCACTGCCGCAGCCTATGCTCAAAACTCGCTGGATGTCGTGCATGGCTAGTAGCTGATTAAAGTAGTCCAAGTCCACCGATGTCGGCCACATCCAGAGCAGCTTGCGCTTGAGCTGTTGGTCCAGGCAGTCGCCCAGGGCAAGCAACTTGCGCCAGTTGCACGACGCAACATCAGTTAGGTAATAAATCTCACGCAGTGTTTCGAGTTCCGATCGCTCGTCCATCATATTGAATACTGTTTGTTGCAAATTAAGCGGTCTTGCTGCTTCCGATGGCCGGTGAACTTGGCAGTGACGTCGGCACGCGGAAATATGGCTAGCGGCCAACAAGATTGCTGCGGTTCGCTTCGGTTCGCAGCACCTGACTTATCTCTAATAAATTAGAGGACCCTTTTGAAAAAGGGCCAACTCATTAGAGATCATATCGTCACTTTGTGTTTTCTTCTTTTTGGTACCAATATTTGAAATTCTTGCGCCAGTGCATCTCGCTAAATTTGGAGCTACCTTGTCCCGGGACACGCGGCTGGTGATGTTGCATGGCGGGTCCTTGTGCATCGGGGCTAGGTTCGCTAGAGTATTCCTCGTTGTCCAGATCCAAGATGATCTTGCGATAAAGCTGAACATTCTCCTCTGGCATTACATCTGGCAGAGGCAGATGCTCTGAGGCAGCTTTTCCTTGCTCCAGCTGCAGTTCGGGGAGTTGAGATGGCAGTGGCGTAGTTTGCGGCAACATTACTGGCTCAACGTTGCCCACACTCTGGATCACGCTGTTGTATCTTACAGTCTCAGACGGTCTTTCTTCCGCCGTCGTGGCCTCCTGAGCACTGGACCTCGGTGTAGCCATTTCCACAGTACTGTCAAACGCACAACCAGGGTGCATGGATCGCAGATGTCGCAGCATGTTGTCCTTTCGGTTGACAGTGATGTCACATTGGATACAGCGGTAGCGTTCTGCAGTCTTGTGTTGTCTTAAATGCCGGCCCAGAGCATCCGGATCATTGTAGGTTTTGCCGCACAGGGAACAGGACTGTCGTTCGCGATTTGAGTGGCGCTTCATGTGCAGCCGAAGCGTAGTTTGTCGCAGAAAGGACTTCTGGCACACTTTGCACCTGTGCCGAATAATGTTCTTGTCGTGTTTCCGCAGATGCTGGTTCAAATTGGCCTTGTTCTGGAAATGCTTAGAGCAGAGCTCGCATTTAAATTGCAGGCCGAGATCGCTGTGGATCGTCAGGTGGCTTGCAAGAGAGCTCTTGCGGCGGAAAACCTTCTGGCAGATCGGGCACAAATGGTTCTCCTGGTTGTGGGTAAGCATGTGGCGCTGTAGAACAATTGGTTGCTTGAAACTTTTATGGCAGACGCTGCACGAGTGTTTTGATTGTTTCTCATGGCTCATGAGATGGTACTTTAAATGCGAACTGGTAGCAAACCTCTGCAAGGAAATCTTAGTCATGAAAACTACACACAGCATAAGTACACGCTGCAACTCACGCGTCCGCACTCCTTGCAGTTGAACTTCTTGAGAAGATCGTTGCCGCAGGTGAGGTGGTAATACTGCTGGGTCCGACTGCGAAAATCCTTGTTGCAGACCGTACAGTGGTAGCCGTTATCTGTGACACTTATTCGCTTATCAGCCGACGTCCTTGCTATCGTTTCCTGTGTCTGCTGGATCTCGACACTTTCCTGGATTGCAACTCGACATTCCAGGCAATCCGATACATCCGCCACCAGGCAGAGACGACACTTGGTGTGTCCACAGCTGTCGGTGACTAGGCGATTCTGTCCTGTAGCATCGCAGTTGCAGCGAGGACATTTATTCATTGCTATATTCTAAATGCATTGAAATCGCACGTACAGGAGACTGCAATTGCAGCTATGCTTCTTCTTTGTCGCAGCCATTCAGCACGAAACGTAAACAAAGTACACGGTCAGAAATACTTTTCATGTATTTTACATCCTTTATATTAAAACTAAGAATAAAGAAGATCTTTTTATCAGAGTACTATGAGCTGAGGTTTTGTTCGTCCTGCCTATTCGCATGCATCATCCATCTCTAGGTCGGCCACATGACCAGGAAACAGGTGCGCCTTCTGCATGGGCACGTGCACAAAGTAACGATCACAAAACTTGGGGTTGCGTCGAAGCAGGACCTCTGTCAGTATTGTGCCATAGTCGATCTTCTTGGTGATCAAAAGCCGCCGGCTCTCCCCACTCCCATAGCTAGCCGAACGCAAGCCAAATCTTCGGGCGATTCTGCAAAGTAAAATGCCAACACTATAAGCAATTATTTATTACGATGTGGGATAAAGGTGCTTACTGGTGAAGCGTGCTTCTTTCTTCCTTCGAAAACGTGGGCTCAAACTGCATGTCACGTATGTCGTCCGATCTCACATAGTTTTCTATAAGCTTGCGGTAATCAGCGAAATTTCCCTTTGTATTTATTAATCCAAGACCATTACGATTGTTCTTTAGCAGATAACTGAAAATATGAACGAGATTAGTTTCGTTTGGCGATACGGTAAAATGTCGAACTCCTACCATACGGGCTCTTCACGTCCCTGCTTCAGTCGCCCTAAGCCACCGCCTGTCCAGCCCATCAGTCGCATCATGTGATATCCCTTGTTGCTGGGGTCCAACTTGGGATCGCCCGGACTGTCGGCGGACTCATTGGTGACTTTGATCTTGACGCCGTCCTTGTTTTTTTCCACCTTAATGGTGTCGCGCGTGGCATTCAGCTGTGTAGCGTAGTTCCGGGTTAAATAGGGCATATATTATTGCAGGACTTTCATACCTTAATACTATAGCAATAGGACTGGATCGTCAAATGCGCCTGCTTATAGGCAGCTTTCTTGGCCGCCTTAAGGCTCTCCCCCTGTCCTGTCGCTATTACCTCATCATTTACTAATATTTCGGCGCATTTTGTATTATCGCTTAATGGCTGTTCTCGGCTGTCACGCTCTTCGTACTTGACATTCGCAATTTGGCAGGAGTTTTGCAGGCTGCACCGTCCCCCAGCCAAGTACACAATGAGCCGACCGAAACGCAGATCTTGATAGAGATCGATTGGATCTCCGCCGCCAAAACACTGGCGATTTATGTTCGAGCTATCCTCTGGGGAGCCCGACGAGGAAAGGGGTGGAGCCCGGCGCCCTAGTAGTTGGAATTAGGCATTAGGCTGTGGTCTCTCTGGCTCGTATAGTTACTAGTGATAAAAAGAATCTTCTCCCGCCTATTGGCCCACTAATTGTTCAGTCGTCTACCTTTGGCGCGCTGCTCCGCCGCATCCGACGCCGAGACGAAGGTGCGCTTGAGGCGCTGTTCCCGTTTCTGACGGAATTCCGCTGCGATTTCCTTGGACAACTCGGCCACCAAAAGCATCGTCGCGCTGGGATACTTGCAGCCCATGAACTCCATGTTGACGAACGTTTGGGCCAGGCACACCAGCCGGTCCTCCTCAAAACGATCCTTGTGGGCCAGCATGAAGCTGCGTCGCAGATCCCAGTGCTCATCACTTTCGTACTCCGTCTTGTAGCTGTCTACATCCCAGTCCAAGGAAAATTCCCCGGATGCGTAGCCGGCATCATCCTTTTTTGCTTTGACTTTCTTCTGCTTTGGCTTGGATTGTTGGACAGACATCTTGACAAGAAGAGTAAATAGCGTTCTACTTGTCAAATAAAATGGCACGCTTGTTTTTTGATTGCTGTTTTCCCATTCACAGCGAATTATCAATTACCGATTGGCCATGTGTTCCATTGGCTATCGATAACGTAGCGATAACGATAGGCCCCATCACGGCTCTACTCTGTCGTGCGTGTGTGTTTTTAAGTTCCTGCCTTTTAATTCATGATTTTTTGGTAACTTAACAATAATTTGGAGAGCGACGCGACGCCCAGGAAGTCAGAAACGAATTGCCAAAGTGTCTCCACAGACGATTGCCCCAAAGTGAGAGATCGGATCAGCCCAAAGCAGCCAACATGAGCATACCCAACGAGTACATAGCGAAAACGGAGGATGTGGCGGAACAGGTAAGATATATTAGGTTCCACTGCCTAAAAGAAGTCCACCAGGACTCCATATCCATCGCAGAGAGCGTCTTCCCGATGCCCCCAAACGCGATTTGCGGGAAAGCCCTGGCAGCTGCAGACTGGGAAAACTGCCAACGTCACCCAAACGCGGCAAAGTTTGAGGGTCTTGGCTGCATATAATCACGATCCGCTGACATGGGGGCTACGTGCTGGGCATTGGCTTCCAATAAGAATTGGGTGCAACCCAGATGATGGGTTTGCATTGTACTCCAGTACCGCAATTGCCAGTTGTTGCGTCTGCCGCAGGGAAAACTCTCTCTCTCGCTGCTTATTTTCTACCTGTGTGCTGCTGCGTATGTGTCTGTGTGTGTGCGAGAGAGCTGTCTCCGCAAGTGAAAGTGTTGAAAAAGAAATAGCGGGCAGCTGGACGCCAGCGGCCAGGTCGAGTTCCGTAATAGTCGGGCTAGAAAGCCAGGTGAACTTGCTCGCGATTTACATATATACATGTATGAAGTTACATGGACAGCCGGGCCAAAACCCGTTAGCTGGCAGATAGCAATCGAGAGATACTAGCGTTTAGAGACACGTCACAGCCAGCGGGCGATTTCTAGCGACTACGAGCAAGCCACGCTCAACGGCATTGTATATTTAAATCCCTTATCACCTTGTCAGTAGCCCCCTTATCACCATATCAGCACCCATCCCAATTGCTCTCAACTCAACCAGAACCAATCGAACGCTCATTTTTGCAGGTCATCAAGCGCGGCAAAAATGTGCTGCCCACGGTGGCCCGTTTGTGCCTCATCGCCACGTTCTTCGAGGACGGCCTGCGCATGTACTTCCAATGGAACGAGCAGCGGGAGTACATGGACATGAGCTGGGGCTGCGGCAAGTTCCTGGCCACCGTCTTTGTGCTCGTCAACCTGCTGGGCCAACTGGGCGGCTGCGGCATGGTGATGGCCAGATTTAAGGTCGACATAGCGGTGGGACTGCTCTTCTTCATTGTGGTGTTGCAAGTGAGTCTGCATACATATCCGCCAGAAGCAGAAGCCTTGACGTTAACCCGATCCTCTGTTTGCAGACCGTGGCATACTCCATTCTGTGGGACTTCCAGTTCTTACTGCGAAACTTTGCACTGATCGGAGCCCTACTGCTCGTCCTGGCGGAAGCCAGAATAGAGGGGCGCAGCCTGTTCGCCGGCGTGCCATCGATGGGCGAGAACAAGCCCAAGAACTTCATGCAGCTGGCGGGCCGCATCCTGCTGGCCTTCATGTTCATCACTTTGATCCGCTTTGAGCTGAGCGTATGGCAAGTTATCCAGGACATCATCGGCTCCATTCTGATGGTGCTGGTCGTGCTGGGATACAAGACGAAGCTGTCCGCCCTGATTTTGGTGGCTCTGCTTACGGTCCTGAACCTGTACCACAATGCCTGGTGGACCATTCCGTCCTACAAGCCACTCAGGGATTTCTTGAAATACGACTTTTTCCAGGTTAGCTGTTGACAATATTTTTCCCATGAATTTTTGCTAATTTTTCGCATTCCTTTCACAGACTCTCTCGGTGATCGGTGGCCTCCTCATGATCGTGTCCTTGGGCCCTGGCGGCGTTTCCATGGACGAGCACAAGAAGAAGTGGTAGAGGCCAGGCAACGGTCGCTCCTTGCACGAAACACTTTCAACATTTGACTTTTACCGTGTTTTACTCTTTCCGAGAAATGTTAGTTAGGAATTACCATAAAATGGGACAACAACAGGAGCAGCATCAGCAGCACAACACCGGCACGTATAAGAACTTGACAATTTTCAATAAAGGGACTTCCGCAATACCCCTCCACTGGCTCACTCATAGGGATCGCCCCAACCCAACCCCAAATCCATTCGCGCACATTCAACGACAAACTTCGACATTTTAAACATTTAGGACATTTTATTTTTGTACATAAAGAACAGGCAAGAAAAAACTTTGGTCACTTTCGAGCCATCCCCAAATGAGAGACATAACTGATTTTTGTATCTATGCTTGTCAATATCCATGTTTTTTGCCGATTTTATATATGATTTGTACGCTCTTATAAATAAGTTGTAACCTTGGTGTTTGCCTTTTGTTGATTGCTAGAAGTTTGAATATGAAAACGATGTATAAAATATGATGTACCAATTGACAATGATTTGTTTCTTTCGTTTATAAGCAAAAGTGTAATAGAATTAAATTGTAACGTTTTAATAAACATAAAGATGAAAAACCGAGCCTTGTGCATTTTAAACTTGCCGCCAATTGGCCGATAAATGGTAAATTGCTTTGTTTGTTAACCAGCACTAAGGCACAGCTGACTCGCAACGTCAACAAAGAGGGAAATGCCCATTCTTCGACTACTGGGTACCCCGTACTAAGTTAACTGCTAGTGAATCCTGCATTACTAAAGGTGGTAGATCTATTTATTGCAAAAATAAGAGTATAATAAGAGAGAATATGAATATGTATGAAATGTTTATATACTATCTAGACACAATATAAATGATTAAAAAGTGATTAGGCACCGGGTTTTTTATTGTTGGTGAATTAAGTAAATATAAAACAACACATTGAAAAGTCCTGACCTCTCCAACAAGGCAGTGAAATGTCAACGGCCTCTGATTTTTGAAAAACTTGAAATAAACTCTGAAAATAAATAGAGATGAGTACATTTGATTAATTTCCAAATATTGTTGCAATCAGTTCAAATCAATTGCAATACACAATGCACACAAGTAACTTATAGGGGCGGAAGTGTTTTCTGCAGCTGGCGACAAACACAGTTGCGTGTACAATATACCCGTGTATTGTGCCATTACCGGGTATAAAAATATCAAAGAGTCGCTGAGCCCGAAGTGAGTATATGGCCAAACACAACGCATTTGTTGTTCAAAGCGTTCGGAACGTGGACGGATTGAGCTCCGCCGGGTAAGAGTTGGTCGTCGTAAATGTTATAGCTATGTGCCGCTTCTAATCAAAATCTAATGAGTGTTTCGATGTGTGGGCGTGGTATAGTAAATCAAATCTGCAACCTCTGCTCCCATAATATTATGGGTGAATTGCCAGATATGTGTTAACGTAAGCAAAAGTGAGCGGGATGCATTATAAACTAGTTTGGAACACGCACGCTTGGCGCTCTCACTTTTGCTGCCACGAGCGGCGGTACAGGCAAGCCTCCTGAGAACGGAAGTGCTACGCAGAAATTCCGACTGCCTTATTATACATGCGCCACTATAAATAAGCCCTGGCTGCACCAAAATTGCATTCTTTGAACGCATGCACCTCTTGCTGTGTTGTCTGTTTTGGTTCTAGGTGCAGATTCTTTACTGGTGTGCTGATTTCACCTGTGTCAGCGGTATATTCTTACCTGGCCGGTTGACAAATGTTTTGGGGCTAATGAAACGCGATAAGGTTGATCCGAGTGCTAACAACCCGCTGCAGTGCTAAAATTAATCGTGCAATTGTTTATTGGTAAATGGCAATCGTTTTTTGTTTCTTGCAGGAACCGCCTTCTCCACATCAACAGCCTTTTGAACCACATTCCAGTTGGGATTCGCTTCGGCCCAGCTTGCTAACTCGCAATGAAATATTTTGGCGGAGTCGAAGGGTATGTACATAGAAAGGTCACCAATCGATTTGTAATTCAATAGCCAAACGCGATGATTAATGGACGTGATTAAGCGCAGGGTGTTATACCCTGATCTGCCAGATATCAGCTGCGAAAAGTGCTTCAAAATATTCCCCAGCTTTCGTTGATAAGCCAAACGATTTAATGATAACAGTCAAAGGTACAGAATGTGTTTAGCCTAGGCCTTGATGAATTTGACCAGCTTCGTCTCTGGTATCCGTTTGTTCCGCGTGATCAGCTCCTGGTTGTCCATGAATGGTCGCAGAACGGCAGGTATCTCGATGCCATCTTCCCGCTGATAAGATTCCAGCAAGGCAATCAGCAGACGCGGAATAGCCGTCGCAGTTCCGTTGATGGTGTGGGCATGGAGGATCTGTCCGTCAGCGGAGCGCCGGTATCTGATGCCCAGCCGCCTTGCCTGATAATCCGTGCAATTGCTGCAACTTGAGATCTCGCCCCACATCTGGCGGCCTGGCATCCAGGCTTCGATGTCGTACTTCTGGTACGCCGGAGCGCCCAGCTCGCAAGGTGGCATGTCCAGCAACCGAAAGTTGAGGCCCAGCCGCCGGAACAGATCTACCTCGATGTTCTTAAACTCCTCCAGCTCGGCCTCCGACTGCTCCTCGGTGCAGATGGCAAACATTTCCACCTTGTTGAACTGGTGTACACGATAAATGCCTTTCTCCTCCTGCAGTCCCGATGTTTCAGCCCGGTAGCATCGACTCACGGCGGTCACTTTCAGTGGCAGCTGGTCCTCCGACAGTAATTTATTCGCAAAGAATCCAGCCAGGGCCATTTCCGAAGTGCCCGATAGGCACTCACCGGTGTCCAGTTTGTAGACCTGTGTGCGTTCACCCTCGGTGCGCATGCCACAAGATTCGATCACCTCCTTGGGCAATATGTCTGGCACGGAGATCAACTTAAAACCGTGGTCGGTGACCGCCTGAAGTGCATATTGTATGATGGCCTGCTCCAAAGTTGCCAACTGTCCAGTCAGGTAGTAGCTTTTGTGCCCCGTGTAGTTCCCCAAGTGATCCATGCGGTAGAGGTTAAGAGCACGGGCCAATTCCGAGAACTCCTTGAGGCTGGACTGTGGAGGCAACTGCCGGTGAACATACTGCGCCAGTTCCCGCGGCTCCTCGCCGTATTCACGCAGACGCGGATGCGTTGCATTGGGCAGCTGTTCCAGTTCCGCCTGCAGCTGCCTCAATTTGTGCTGGTCTCCCGCATCCAACTCCTGGATGAGAGAGCGAATCAGTGGCACGTTGTTCTTGTGGTTGCGCACAACCACATTCCGCTCCAGTTCGTCCAGCTGGGCACTGGTTGGAACCGGTCTGGGTATTGGAGCCTCCGCTTCCTTTGCGTCATGCGACCTTTGGCGGCGCAGCAGCAGCAGAGGCCGCCAAAGTCGAGAATTCGTCATCAATTTCATTCTAATTAACGAGCTTCTTTGTGGCACGCCAGCGGTCGCGGGTTGAGGAGCAATTTCATTCACTTTTTAGCGAAAACATTAAATGTTTTTGCGCACAATTTGATAATTATATTCAGCACAAACGCACATAACAAATTGTAAAAGCCGCTAACATTCTGTTAACTTTCGATTATTTATCGAACTTTTTCATCATTTCGGCTGATAACGTAACGCACGCTGTTACGTACATACGTAGCGAAACTTTAGAGCCTTATTCTGAATTGGAGCCACAGAGGTATTTTTATGACCAAAGTAAATTGAAAGAGAGTTAAAAATAGTTAAGCGGCGATAACAAACGTCTTTTGTTGTGCTCATTTTGCATGGACTATCAAATAATTGCCTCAATTGAGCGTATTAAGCAGTGCACTTTCGTCACGTCACGTCTTTTAAGTCAGTGGTTGTCTCTGTGCAGTATAACGGTAATTTCAAGCCCCTACATGAGCTTCTTTTATGGGAACGTAACTGTCTTTATGCTTCTCCAAATTTATTTCTTTGGATTGTTGAACGCAGAGAAACAAATTTAAACATTATATGACTTCATGTTGTTCAATTTCTGATATGAATGTGTAAAGGTTTTAATCTTGAGTTGTGCGTAAGATAAGGGTTTGCCAACAAAAATGTTTATCTATATTTCTATTGGTTCCGTGTACTTATGGACTCGGTTTTATTGGGATCTATGGGTTGTCGAATAGAATTTGTGCGTGTGGCACGTTTTCCCTAAATGAATTTGTCAATTGCGTGGTTCTTTAACTTCAATTAGCCGCCACCAGATCGGTTAATTTAATTTGATTCAATAGCGGTATTGTCCGCGGTCACGGCCCCTACAAACATACAACACCTATTGTATAACAATGAAGAGAGCCCGGAAATAGAAAGCATCTTCTTTGTCTCCTGCAGCGGAGCCACCCACTCCAGACTGGTCATCTGCGATGAGAGCGGTAAATCCGTGGGCGCCACCAGCGGCCTGGGCACCAATCACTGGGGCATTGGCATTCCGGAATGCGCCCGCCGGATCGCTGACATGGTGGAGCGGGCGAAGGAGGAGGCGGGCATTCCCAAGGAGACGCCCCTCACAAGTCTGGGATTGAGCCTCAGCGGCTGCGAGCAGGTCAGTGGTTACAACTCATTAACTACTTTCAAGAATCAAATATTTTAAATAAGTTTTAAGCACATATAAGTATATCTATCCTAACAGGAGGCCACCAATCGCGAGCTGGAGCAGGAGCTGCGCACCACGTTTCCGGACCTGGCCCAGAACTATGCCGTGTCCAGCGACACCATGGGCAGCATGTACACCGCCTCGTCCATCGGAGGAATGGTTCTAATTTCTGGAACCGGATCCAATTGCCTGCTGCGAAACCCTGACGGCTCCACGTCCAATTGCGGCGGCTGGGGCAACTTCCTCGGTGACGAGGGAAGCGGTAAGTGGGGAATGCTCCTCATCGGGTGGCCTTATCAACCACTAATGGTCTACTAATGCCTGGCCCAATGTCGAGATTAACGGCTGCATCTCCGATTAGGATTGCCTGATAGCGTTGATTGCCATTGACTCATTGCCGCTTTTGTTGTGGTTTATTTCGCAATCACCAATCACTGACCCCCAACCCTTCTATTCCACAGCCTGGTACATCTCGTACCGCGCAGTCAAGGTGGTGTTCGACCACATGGACAACTTTGAGCAGTCAGCGGCTCCCGTGGAGAAGACTTGGAGTCTGATCAAGGAGCACTTTAGTTTGGAGACGCGCCTGGATATGCTGCCCCACTGTTACGCCAAGTTTGACAAGCCTTTCTTCGCCAATCTGTGCAAAAAGCTGTCGCAGAACGCCGAAAATGGAGACGAACTGGCGCGCAGCTTGTTCCGCGAGGCCGGTGTCCATCTGGCCAGAATGATCCTTGCCCTGCTGCCCAATGTGCACCAGGATCTGGTCAAGTCCGGGGACCTAAGCGTAGTGTGCGTAGGATCCGTGTGGTCCAGCTGGAATCTGCTGCAAGAGGCCTTCATCAGTGAACTCGCCAAGACAAGCATCAACTTCGACCTCAAGCTGGTGCGCATTACCAAGAGCAGTGCCTACGGAGCCTGCTACCTGGGTGCGGATAGTGCCGACTTCGATCTTCCGAGAAACTATGCCGACAACGTTACAGTGCTGCACACGTACACCGATCCTCGAAAGAAAGCCAAAGCCACCAACGGCTGTAACTGCTAGATAAATTGTGTTAGACAACCCATTCCGCAATACACTTCCCAATTGCCAAATTCGCAATCAAATTCCAGTACGGATAGGTAGTATTATAGCTTATCAAGAAATAAATAATTTTATCCTTTGACGAAAGTAACGAAGTTTCCCTTTCAAACTTGCTTCAAACTCACCTACATATACTTTCTAAACTTTTTAAAGCGTGTGTCATTTTTTTGTTGGGTTTGTTAGAAATACGTATGAAAATTTTATTCGATAATGTTCATTGTATTAATTGTATGTGTCTCAATGTTGGCTGTCGTGGCTTCTTTTCATGTATGTGGGCATACATGTGCGGCATCTTTTTTGTAATACTTTGATTGTGTTTAAAGCCAATTTGTTTTTATTTTCGCCGTGCTGTCATCAATTCTTTGGCTAATTTGATTCTCGAATCGGGAAGCAGAACATAAATGTATCTGTTTGTAGCGAAGGAATACATAGGCCAAAAACATAATATCTTAGGGAGCTTAGAATAGAGTATTTGGGATAATGTACGAGTAGCTGAATCGAATGCCGGAGCAAGTGAATCAAAATTACATCTACATATATATATATATAATTGCTTGGATAAAACATTTAACGTACTGTAAGATTGAATGCGACATACCAAAAGAGATTTTCAATAAAATCGAATTCAAATAGAACCAATACCGCCAAGAAAACTTGGCTTTTCGGCTTCTACGTCGCTGTTTTCCGGGGGACTAATTCAACTGCGATTAAGTATAACCTATTTGTATGCGATTAGCTTAAATGCATCCCTTTCCGGGCGACTTCAATTGTTTATGCTCTGCCGCAGCTTCTGGGGATCCTGGTAGTGCGACGAGGACGATATGACCGAGGGATGCTGGGGCGGTGGAAAACACCGCACGTGCTCCACATTTGAGCCCTCGCCATCGCCGCCCTTTAGATACTTGTTGAGAATGGAGAAGATTTGTGAGTTTAATACTTGGAACCGACGAATCCGATCCACCATTCGCTTCAATTGCTGTCAAGGAATATTCGAATTGTACTTTGGGCACTTTGGTAGTTATGTTAGAACTTACAATGCCCTTGACATCCTCATCCTTGCCATCGACGCGCTGTACCCGCAGAATGTGGTAGCAAAAGTCCAGAGCCTCGAAGCGTCGCTGCTGGCCCAGCAGTACGATCATGACGCAGCCAGCCCAGTTCAGACCTTCGCCGAAGAGCTCCTCGATGGTGTACTCCGTTCCCCTTACTGGAATGCAATAGACGAACTGCAGAGCCGACCAAAGGCGATGGAACTCCGAGCACTCGTCCACGTGGATAATCCCGTTGGCCGGTGGAGGACCACACCACACAGGGTCGTCCAAATAGCTCTTCACGCGGTTGAGAATAACTTCAAAAATGCTGAGGCCACAGCAAAGACGCTCACGAGTCAACAAATCTCCCTCTCGTGCTATCATGGCTTGCTGTTGGTAAAGATTGTTAAAAAAAAAAGTTAATTATTTTAACTTGAGAGGCTCACCTTTGCAGTGCCAATCTTTTCCACGTTTGAAACTATCTGCAGATTGGCGAACTGGGCTTCAAGACGCTTTTGCTTAGCTTCCGGTTTTTCATTCTCTGAAAGGGGTAGAGATGTAAGTAAGAAGAACTACTCCATGAAAGTATCCACCTGTACATACCTTTGCAAAAAGGTCTGGGAAAGATGTTCTGGAAGAGGGCGGCGTGCAGTAGATCGCACACCTCCTCCTGCGAGAGCGCCTGTTCGATCAGCAGGCAAAAGATAATGCTGTTGCCAAACTCCCGGAAAGACTGGAACAGCTCTGTCTTCGCGTCCGGATATTGCACGATGTCTGTAAGATGAGCTTGATAGTAGCTGAGCACTCCAGGCGAACCATATTCGCAACGGGGTAGTTTGCACGACTTGGGCATGGCAATCATCAGCGTCTTGGTGAACTGCAGCAGCGAGCCCTGGATCAGCGGCTTAACAATGTCCTTTAGTATAATGTCCATGACGACTGCTATGCCCTGATAGCCCAGCAGGCGGCACATGGCATGGAAATGCGGTGAACCCACAAAGCCAGTGTACTGGCCATACTGTGTGGAATAGGCAGCATTCAACTGCTTGGAACCCCACAGATAGTAATGGGACATTTGTGGCGGCTTCTCACGCTGAATAGCCTGTGACGACGAAAGATTCACTTTGGTTCGAATGAAACTGCAAGAGATAATAGTAATATTAAGTATTTTAAACAATAGAAAATTGGAAGCACACCCACCGATTCGTGGCTGCATTATAGCAGTAATTGACCAGAAAGTCGTAGTTCAATTCCACAAAGACGTGCAGTGTTATTCTGCCGTAAGGCGCCAGAACATTGTGGTTAGCCTCCTTGACCATGCCGTCAAAGTTATCCAGGGCCAAGTACTTGCTTAACAACTTGTGGCAAATTCGATTCGCCTCCAGCAGACCTTCGAGTTCCTACAATTAAGCGTGTTAGATGGAGACTGGTTCTGGGCACCCCTAGGGTTCCACTTACCACAATGCCGGTTATATCGTTGCCCTCGAAACGACTGATGGCCAACTCAATGCTCTTGTGCATGTTGGCGTTTATGCGTTGTGTGATCAGTTTGTTCAAGTCAATAGAACGGCCTTAAACGAAATGAGAAACCATTAACCAAAAGATCATGAGGCAATGGGTTTTGCTTACCCAAAAGTTGGACGTGTCGTTGTTTTAACAAGGTCTCATAACGATTATTGCGGGGATACGACTGGAAGTTGAAACCGAGTACCTCGCACTCCAAACGGAATCGCTTGTCCAAGAAGATGCTGCCCGCCAATTGCTTGTAATGGGCGAAGATCTGCTCGCTGAGCTTGTAGACAAACTGATCGAAGCACAGATTGACTTCGGCCTCCACTTCGTCGTACAGGAACTGCTTTCGGAAGACAGTGAGTGCGTAGTACGCCGAGTCGTTGTACAAGTCCAGGGGATACAAGACAAATCTGTGAGAGGCACATAGTTAGTTCGGATCATTTCACCCTTTGGCCATTACTTACTCCATCATTGAGGGCTCCTTCGTTTGCAAAATGTGGTCTGTTAGGATCCAGGGCATGGACATTTCAATCGGAAACTGAATGCGCTTCTCCATGGTGATCAGATCCTTGCACTCCTCGTTGTGCTGATGCCGTACCAAGCACTTGTTAACCTTACGACCCATGGTCATCTCCAAGTAGAACTCGCGATACCACAGCTGCGAGAGATCGCAACACTTCTGAAGCGTGTCGCTGAAGTTGAGCAAGTAGCTCCAGTAGAACGATGTCTTGTGGAACGTGTCGATCTGCAGCAAGCAGTTTCCGTCGATGTCCTTGCGCAAAGTGCGCTTGCCGCCGCTTTTGTCGGCGATCAGAGACTCCAGCATGGTGCGTACCATGTATAGCTGCGTGGAGGAGGGTCCCACATTGAGGCGAGGCACCTGGATGCGGAAGCCGCCGTCGGGATCCTTCTTGCCCTTGGCCACTGGATCGTCGGTGGGCTCATAACCCTTCTGCCAGTCCGCTGATGTCTCTCGCACCGACATGATGATGCTCCGGATAAGATCCTTCTTGTTCTTTACGGCCTTGCGCAGCGGTTCACGAAGCGAAAGCTGCACGAAGTCCTGCAGCTCGGAGTAGATGTTACGCCGGATAGCCTCGCACAACACGGTTTCAATGCGCGCCATCAGCACTTGCAGTCCCTTTATCATGGCGATAACCTCGATGAGCGCGAACTTCTCTTCCGAGGTGTAATTGTAGCGGGTGGCCCGCTCGTACTCCTCAGCCTCAACGGGGCACTCCTTGTTCTGGTGATGATCAGTCGGATGCAACAGCTTCCAGGAGTACAGCTCGGTGACCACACTGGTCCACTCGGACAGCAATTGCAAGCCGCGCAGAGCCAGGTCGGCTGTAATCCGGTTCTCGGCATCAGAGGGATTCTCCTTGACGGTGGTGGTCACCTCGTTTGTGTATCGCGCCAACTCCGAAATGTACTTGACGTGATCCTCGCGTATCTGCGGCAGGTGCACCATTAGATCCGCCTGTGGACTGATGGCGTTTGAGCTGGACAGCGGCCACTTGCTGGAATCAAAGTGCTTGCTGCGCTTTATGTAGTTAAAGGGAGCAATCTGCATGTCGCCGAAGAGGGGCACTACTTCCAGGTTCTTAAAGATGCGATCGATGCGATCCAGCCGTATCTTCTTCTTTTGGTCGAGTTTGTTGATATTGCACGCATCGCTGTCCATAAGGAACAGCCCGAAGCCCATAACCTTCACAAGCATGTGCTTCTCCTCAGGGGTCAAGTACATCTTTGTCTCGAACATATGTACGCAAATGTTGACCACATCAGAGAGCAGATCCTCGTAGCCCACGATCTTCTCCAGCGTGTCCTTGACCGTGTCGCGAATCTTGTTCTGCGTGGCCAGGAACATGGACAGATTCTGCGACTCCTGCAAGGTGTGCGAGTCCGACATCACTTTGAGGAACTGCGCAGCTCGCCTGTACGTGGAGTAATCGTTCTTCACGCTGGACTTCATGTTCTTCAGCTCGTCCAGCACGGCGAACATGTTGATGAACTTGCCCAGCGTCAGCAAGTACGCCTCGGACACGAAGTCCTTGCGCTTCTCGGCGTGGCACAAGCGCTTCACCTCGCCGGAGAAGGCCTCAATGGCCTTGCGTTGAAAGTACATGAAGTTGAGCAGTTTGTTCACCTCCGGGGCCAGCACCTCGACCGTCTTCTCGTAGATCTCTACGCGATTCGGCTGCTCATTGGACTTGGGCTGCGGAATGGCGCGCGAGCAGCATCGCCAGGTGTAGAGCATTACGGCGTGCTTCTGCCCCTCGTCCAGGAGCACATTCTGCGGGCGGAGAGAAGGGGTTCAGAGCTGTGAGTAATGCTACAGATAAGCCGGATGCGCTAACTCACCAAGTTGGCATGGGTGGTGGCCTCCTCGATGTACTTGGCAATACCCGTCACAAATCCATTGCGATCCTCGAAATTCGTATCGAAGTTTGCCTTGTAGATAATCGAGCAGGGCTGCGCCTCGATGCAGGGCTGCTCGTCCGGCAGGGATAGCTCGTCCAACACCTCCACGTTGGACAGCGCGTCGGCTAGCGTAATCTTCTCCGTCATGCTGGGCTGCTTATCATGCTCCAGCAGCGCGAAATGGTTAAATTCTAACAAGGCGGGGCCCCAATCCAATCGACACAAATTTTTTTCGCCACAAATACAACACGACTTTGACCATTCGCCTGGGTGCGTGGACACGTGGCCATATTTAGCACATTTCTGCTGTCGGTTGGAGTCTACGATGTGCTTATGCTTATATGGCTGCGCATCGCTAATTTCTTTCTTGCTCTTATAGCAAGATAATCGATAAATACGGCGCACATCACATCACTAGCGTCTGTCATTTCGTTTCGTTTAAGCGAAATCATATTCTCCTATTTTAAATTGCATTTTCCGTTGAGAGTATCCTTCAATTCTGCAAGATGTCGATGTTTTGGGGTAAGTCGAACTGATCTCACTTGCCCCCTCCGGGCTGGCTGTGCTCGCGAGCTGTTGGCTGCCCCGACCGCGCTTTTATTGCCACCACGTGCTTGCCGCTCGATGTGCCGGCAGCGTGGAGCGGCGCCATTTGCACGCCGAGGTAAAGTAAACCATGTTTTTGACCAACTGTGTTCCCTTCCAGGTTTGAACATGAAGCCTGAGCGCAAATACTCGCAGACGATCATCAAGTCGTTCCACATCTCGGGCGTGGCACTCGACAAGGGCCAGGAGGCGAAGTTGTACCTCGCTGCCGAGAAGCAGGAGTACATCGTGGCCACCGTGACCAAGGCCATTCCTCAGGTGGCGCTCGACCTGAACTTTAGCAAGGGCGATCGCATTATGTTCTACACCGCCGGTATGATTTTTTATGTCCACTATGTTCGCGCGTTTATCCGTTTCTGACGCTTTCATTCGTTTCACAGGCGACGCCAGCGTTTCTCTGTTGGGCTACTTGCACGACATTGATTCCGAAGATGATGAGGATGACGACGAATTGACGATCGAGAAGTTGATTAAGGGCAAGAATAGCCAAAAGTCTGAAGATGATGAGGATGAGAGCGGCGAGGAAGAGGAGGAGACTGATGAAGATAGCCAGATAATCGGGGAATACGAGTCCTTCCTCGAAAATGGTGAGGAGGAAGATGACGACGATGAGGATAACGAGGAGAGTGGCGAGGAGGATGAAGAGGACAGCGACGACTCCGAAGCTGAAGAGGAACAGCCAAAGGCCAAGGTTGCCAAGCTCTCTCCTGGCGCCAGCGGCAAGAAATCTGCCAAGGAGCAGAACGGTGTGGCCAAGAAGGAGGAGGCCAAGCAGCAGCAAAAGAAGAAGGAGAAGCAAGAGGCCAAGAAGGAGCAACCCAAGGCCAAGGAGCAGCCAGCCAAGCAGCAACGAGCTTCTAAGGAGCCGCGTACAATCACCGGAGGCGTGAAGATTGTGGATCAGGTCGTCGGCAAAGGCGAAGAAGCCAAGCAGGGCAAACGCGTATCCGTTTACTACATCGGCCGCCTGCAGTCGAACAACAAGACCTTCGACAGCCTGCTGAAGGGAAAACCATTTAACTTCGGCCTCGGTGGCGGCGAGGTCATCAAGGGCTGGGACGTGGGAGTCGCCGGCATGAAGGTGGGCGGCAAGCGAGTCATTACCTGCCCCCCGCACATGGCGTACGGCGCACGGGGAGCTCCACCGAAGATCGGCCCGAACTCCACTCTCGTCTTCGAAGTGGAACTGAAAGCTGTGCATTAGTGCACCATATTAACATCATATAGACTCGTAATCCTAAGTAAGTATCCGCGTCGTACAACTTGATAAAAATGTTAAATAAACTCTGTTTTCCCGCTGTTCATAAATCAACAGTTTTGTAACAATCGCATTTATTTTGGTATGGTCTATGTGTTTTTTTCGGGCGAACCTACATCCAGCAGGGGCTCAGACTGTTGTTTCCAGTGCTCGAGTACGTAAGGCAGCCGTTCGCTGGGATCTGTGCTCCAGTGGTGCAGACGGCACTTGAGTCGCGCCTGTTCCAGCTTGTTTATGGTCACGGTGCAGTAGAAGTCCTTGTTCTCCTTCTTCAGGTCGGGTCCCTCGATGCGCTCCTTGGGCAGGGTGATGCACTCCTCGCGACAATGAAACCCAGTCTTGCGCAGCGAGGCCTTGATGTGCCACGGCTCGAGCACCCATGGCTCATCCTTGTTCATGACCACCGCCAGCACAATGGACTCCAGCATGTTGACCGTGCGCTGGGCGTAGGCGGAGCTGTGTTTAACAGCCGATTTTTCAGCCTCTGTCTTGGCGTACTTGGCCACATTCTCCGGCGTATTGTACGCGGCCAAACCCGGCAGCAGGAGCTTATTGTAGACAAAGTTCGGCTTCATTGACACCACGTCGCCCTTGTCGCCAACGCCCTCGACGAAGGTCTTCAGCACCACTTCGATGTTGGGCCGCTTCTTGACCAGCGTGTCCTCCACGAGCTCGTATATGAAGTTCTTGGCCCTCATCTGCCGGGGTTTCTCGTTGGTTTTGTGCAGCGGCGGGTCATATTTGCGCTTCAGCACGAACGTGGTCTGGAAGCGATCTGGTGATGAATGGGGATCGCTTCCTTAATCCAGGAGAGAACTTACCCGCACTTGCTGCTGCAGGCTGGTGGCCGATTTAAGTAAATTTAACGGCGTTACGTAGATGTTCTTCAACATTTTTACCACCAATACGTCTGCGTTGCCAGACTACTCAGCCAGTTTGCAGTGTTGCCAGATACATATGATTATTTAATCAGCTGTACATTTTTCAGTGACTTTGATTTTAATATATTTTTTTTTAATTTTATGCTTTTCAATTTCGTAGGCTAAATTAATAAATTTAGTTATTTTATTGCAACTTTTTTTTTTTTTTTTTTGATAAACTATATTATAATAAATCAAAATAACTTGAGCAATATACCTTTTAATTGAATTACAAAATGAAAGTATTATGAATGTCAAATTTAATTTAATAGTTCCATTACAAAATAAAAGCTTGACTATGCCACATGACATGAACGCGCCCATCAACAAGCAGTATGCGCACACGCTTTAAAGCAGTTTTTAAACGGAAGCCGTTAGTCGAATTTATTTACAATAGGACATTTTACAATTAGGACTCAATAGTGTTTTGTATCCAATCAACGTACTTGCCCACCAGCGTGTAAACTCCTGGCCATCCGGCCAGACCGCACGGAGTCGGTCCAAAGGACACGACGCCGGCCAGGAAGTAGTAGGTGTTCACCTTGTTGGTGTCCAAGCCGATGAGCGGTCCCCCGGAGTCACCGCGACAGGAGTCGACGCCCTCCTTGCCGCCGGCACACATCTGTGTGTCCTCGAGGAGAATGTCCTGGCTGCTGTAGACGTTCTTGCACTCATCCATCCGGAATCCCTCCACGGCTGCCTTCAGCTTGAGGTTGCTGGCCGACAGCTGCTCCGTTTTGCCCCAGCCGGCCACGTCCATGGTGATGCCGTCGAAGGTGGCCGACCGCAGATTGACGTCCAGGGGCAGGCAAATGGGACGCACAAAATCGGTGTACTCCACCTGCTGGGCCAGACGCAGCAGGGCTATGTCGTTGACCTGGTTCTTGGAGGCCGGTATATAGTCTGGATGGGGTATAGTGCGCTCCACGGGCACGTCCAGATGCGGTGGCGCGCAGTCCTTCATGCCGCGCACATCCACTTCGCAATCGGGATTAGTGTTGGTATCCCATTCGCCCAAACGAACACCGGACAACCGCCAGTCGGTGGGCAGCGCCTTTCCATTGACGCAATGCGAGGCTGTGATCACATATCTCGTGCTGATCAAGGAGCCCCCGCAATGGTGACCCTTCTTACCCTGGTCTGCATGTAGGGATTAACCAGTGGATAAGTGCGTTCAGACTGAAGACGATGCCCCTCTACTTACTTTTGGTGTATTCAATTAGAGCCATCCAGGGGAACTCGTCGATCTTGGTCTTCATTCCGCCGTAAATGCGATTGGACAGGATGTTGCCGCATTGTCCTGGCAGCGGCAGAAGGCTATTGCTGGTTACATTGGGCTTGGGCGGCGGCGGCGTCTCCGATGAGCTCTCCCTGTAGCGATCCGGACAGCAGATAAGCACCTTGCCGTTCGTATAGCCGCACTGGCTGCGACTCAGGTAAAGCCGGTCTGTGTCCCGGAGCGGGGTGGTGGTCAGCAGGCCGTATAGGTACTTGCAGTCCTCCAGATGGATGCACAGCGCCCGCTCCCGATTTGGCGTTATGCAGCGCCCATAGTTGGGCACCTGGGCCGCCTCGTTGGGGAAGTAGAACTCTGTAAATCCAGACTTTAGGTTCAGAGAGCTTACCAATATTGTGAATACATAAATTAGGTCATTAGCTATGGAAGTACGGAAACAGGTTTCCAGCGACTTGTGAAGGCCCGCGGCAAAAAAACAAATACGTTAAGCTAGTCATGTCCAGCAGATGAGCATCTTGGCAGTCTTCTATTTACTTACGGCCCGCCGATGATTTCGCCAAAATGCCCAAAAAGAGGCAGATAATCGATGGCTTCAGCATTTTCGTTGCGCAATCGGACCTCGTTAGTCCTTTCTCAAGACGTCGTCAGTGGTTTCCGGATAATGTTTTGCCTACAACGATATTACAGACCGACCGCAGAAGCAGTTATCAAAATAAACGGCGCGATAATATGGACGATATCAGGTGCCACAGCGGAGTTCCCACGGATCGGAGTGAAGCGAAGAGGCCGAAGCTAAGCTTGGCGCACAACTGAATCTTCGGACGGACGCGGTTCTCGGCCTGCAAGCTTTGTCGCAAGCTTTTTGGTGAGTCTCCAAATCAGATATGGAGAGAATCGTGGGAGCAGATCTTTATCTCCCTTCCAATCATTATTCTTAGTAAATTTCAGTTGGCTTAATTAACTTTGTTAGTAATAGAATTTACTTTGTCCAGACCCACATGCTTAGAGTAAAGTACTTGTCCAATTTAAGGGACTATCTACCATTATTTATTCCCCGCCTGAGTTTGATTGTATCACATTGTGTTTTGATAGCAAATAGCACAATCATTAACGATATGCTAACAATATATTTGGTTCTACAGCAAACTGAAAGTTATAGCGACTTTAAAGTCGCAGTTTAAATTGCAGCGGTCGCGTTGCCAAACAACGCAGTATGACCGAATTCGCAATTTGTTTGCCACTGTTTTGGCAACTCGCATATAGCGGTACGTCACAGCTGGTGATAAGTTAAATGTAAAATTTAAAAAATGAGCTTGGATATTTAGTAAAACACCAATAGGCGGCAAGTTTGGAGTTCGGCAGTGGTGTAAGCAGTACGTTGGCTGAGCTTGGAAGAACAGCTAGTGCTGTATGTGCAGCAATAATGCGATGCAAGTGCATGATGCATGTGTCTGATTCCATATCCATATTTGCAGCTCATAATTTATTCAAAATGCGCTTCGTGCGGCGGGGAACTGTGCCCAAGATTGCAGCATGTTGCTGTGTGGTGGTCCTGCTGGTCACATGGTACGTGTTGAACGTGGAGCGGGATCTGGATAAGAACCTTAAAATGTAAGTATGACTAGTTGTGCGGCGCAGCGGCTTGCGATATTGATTGCATGATGTTTGCGCATACATATACATATAAGCATATTTGTGATAAAGCCTATTTATCTTTTGCAACTAAATCAATATTTTATTTAATTAAAGCGAAATCATCGAGCGCTCCATAAGATCGGCGGTGAATCGTGGCGAGTGCCGGCATCCCCATCTGCCGCTAGACAATCCGGACATCATGAAGTTCTACAAGCCGGTGGAGCGAATAAACTGCGGCGAGGGCATGGACTGGGTCATGTGTGAGGTTGGTTGGGGTTGGGCCCCTTCTACAAGAGCTGATTGCTTAGAGTAAACCTCGTTTCACCCCACAGAAATCCATTTGCTTTGTGCGACCAGAGATTGCGTCCAGCCACGAGGACGTGATCTGCTCGTACACCGACATTATTCGCAAGTCGGACTACAAGGTCCGCTTTGGGCAGTCACTGCGCATGAAGGAGCCCTATGTGCTGCAGGCCAGCGACTTTGTCAAGGTGGTCTGTCGATCCTCCAGCGGCGAGAGGTGACCATTATCTTATTTCATAGTTATGCCTATACTTTAAAGAGTGATATTCATGTATTTAGTTGGTTTGGCATGGCCCACGGAATACGGGATACAGTGCCCCGTCCACCGGCCTCCAATTTCTCCCCGAACTTGGCCGTCCTACCGCCCGAGGCGGTTGCGCAGGCCCAGCAGCAAATGCAGGATGGGGCCACAGTTCCCTTCTACAATGTTCTCATGTTTGGCTTCGATTCGCTGAGTCGCAATGCCTTTATTCGCAAGCTGCCCAGGACCTACGAGTATCTCACCCAACAGCTGGGCGCCACCGTTCTCAAAGGCTATAACATTGTGGGCGATGGTACGCCGCAGGCGCTGGTGCCCCTACTGACGGGTTTCACGGAACTGGAGCTGCCGGAGACGAGGAAGCGGCTGTCCGGGGCAGGCAGCGTGGATTCATATCCTATGATTTGGCAGGACTTTGCCCGCCTGGGCTATATGACTTCCTTTAACGAGGATCTGCCCAATGTGGGCACATTCACGTACCGCATGACAGGGTTTGAGACCCAGCCTGTGGACCACTACCTGCGTACCTACTATGTCCAGGCGGAGCACATGGCCGCTGAGAGCCAGCCCAACTGCATTGGCCACCAGCCTGATCACATCACCATGCTGGAGTACACAAAAAACGTATGTTCTCTGTCGAAATGTGCTTGGAAACTAACTTATTGTATAATTTTCGTACAGTTTATGCTTAAGTATCGCGATACACCGCGCTTCGCCTTCAGCTTCCATGGCGGCTTGTCCCACGACTCCATCAACTTAGTGGGAGCAGCGGATGATGATGTCCATGACTGGCTGGTGGCGCTCAAGGAACGATCACTGCTGGACGACACGATTCTCATCATGATGGCCGATCATGGCAATCGATTTGCCGAGGTGCGAGCCACTCTGCAGGGAAAACAGGAAGAGCGTCTGCCGTTCTTCAGTTTCGTGTTTCCCGAATCGTTTAAGAAGCGCTTTCCGCAGGAATACAACAACTTTCTGGCCAACGAGCATCACCTGACCACGCCATTCGACATTCATGCCACGCTGAAACACATAATACGTATGTACGACAGAGTGTTAGACCTCTACAATATACTAATGCTAGATTTTCCACAGAACTGCAAACCGCAGTGGATCAATTGGGAGAAATCAACGATCCGAAAACTGAAACCAGTCCGCCTGGGATTCGCATCTCGGAGTTAGCCCGTGGACGTGCCATGTCGCTGTTGGATCCGATTCCGAGCAATCGATCCTGTGCGGATGCCTACATAGAGCCTCACTGGTGTGCCTGCCTCAATTGGCTGCCATTGCAGCTGAACGACTCCCGGTATACGGGCATCATTCTCAAGGCTGCCCAAAGTATTGTCAATGCCATCAACTTGGCCACAGTCGAGCAACGGCAATACTGTGCCCCTCTGGAGGTTCGAATCATCAATTTTATGATAACATTTCCAGATAAGATAAAGATCATACTTCCCAACAGATTCACCGTGTGAATTGGGCGCTGCGTCTGCAGCCGCGCAAGGAGCTGCTGCAATTCAAGACAAACAGCGACCGCGACGGCTTCCTGGCGGACATGACGGGTCAGACGCTGGTCCGCGATGAGATGTACCAGCTCCAGGTGGTAACGGTGCCCGGTGAGGGGCTGTTCGAGGCGAGCGTGGCCTACAGTCTGCAAACGTTCAGTGCCACAACGAAACTCACGGACATCTCGCGCGTCAATAAGTACGGAAATCAAGCCCGGTGCATATACGATCGGGATCCGGAGCTGCGGAAGTACTGCTACTGTCGCGACTGATTTGTGCACAAAAAGTTCTAGTCCAAAACATAGAAAATGCTAAGCAATCAACTCGAATAGATTTCTGCACTGATTGTAGATTTTAGCTTACTCCTTCATAGATGTTAAGTGGTTTTTTCCAAAGAATATTGTCACTGGCTCCTTAAGTTAAAAGATCTGCCTCAGTTTGTAATATACGTTCCTTTAATCAACGATAGTAATGAGTTAATAAAAATATGACATTTTTGTATGGCAAAAAAAATAATGGTCTTAATTAGATATGGTTAACTGGGTAGTCCGAAGTTATGTATGCCAACTCGGGTAATTCAAGTTATTGTTAAACGTATGACTATGCCATTTATGTTTGCATACAGAGCAAAATATCTTTTCTTATACTTACGATTACCAATTAAATAGAGCATTTGTGTCGTTCCATATATATCCTCATATATTTCAAGGCTGATGCTAGTCCCTTTCTTAAGTAAGATCATAATATTTCCGTTGTTCGGATCGCTTAGGCAGATTAACCGTAGACTAAAATACACTGCGCACATTATTTGGTTATATAGGCCTCTTATCTTAGATAGGTTAACTATAATACTTGAAACTATGATATATTGAGTAAATGTAGGAGGAACTAAAAACAAATAAAAAGTAGGTACGTAAATATCGTACAAAAGTAGTTGTTTATTCGCAAGATTTTAGCACTAGTTTACAATCTTTATTTTTTTGGTGAAAAAACCTTAAAACCTTTAACATAAAATACGGGCTGTCATTAAATAAAGATAATATTTATAATTATTGCATAGAATTCAGTAAACAATATTTGCATATGTGTGTTATAGAGTTCAAGATCTCTATGGGGGAACAAGGTTTTAGAGAGGTACACTCTTGGTGTAAACTAGTGTACTTATTAAATTAATAAAAATTATTTTAAAAAAGTAGCAAATGCGTAGAACGTTAAAATCGTCGCTTTAGTGTATAATTGCAAAATAATTTAAGATTGTTCTTAAACGAAATGAGTCTTAACACAAATGAGTCTCAAAAACTAATGGACGACTTCAATGTTTTGAAAAACGAAATCGTTTGGGTCTTGTGGGCCCCTCGGGCCAACAACTTACGATCTAGCTAGGGGAATTGAGGCTGTGTGCGAGCCAAGTTCATTTGCATTTGGCTAGCATCGTTAACCTAAAGATTAACTTTAATGATTTGGTTATGTGCATGAGGGGTTGTGCATCGTCTAGCTGTAGAGAGCCGGGCCAGTCGCGGAGGTCAGGGAGTGTCACGACACCGACGTCGCCAGGAACTCCTGCAGTCGCTGCACGGTGCCGCGGTCCAGCTTGCACAGGTCGAAGTCGAACGTCTTGTGCGTGATCTCGTAGCAGCCGGTGGCCGCGATCATCTCCACGACGTGCTGCAACTCCTCATTGTCCTGCAGGGTCATGATCTTGTGGTGCAGCTCCTGAAGCTCGCTCAAATACTCCGTGGGCAGCTGGAGCTGTGCTGGTGTCGTCATCTCACCGGGCGAATGGCTGCTGTTGCTGTTCGTGTTATTGTTGTTGTTATTATTATTATTATTATTTAAGCTGGCCGCCACTGCTGCGCTGTGGTTGTTGCTGGGCGAAGATGATGGCGGAGCAAGGAACCCGGCTCCGGCATTCGGCGTCCCGGCTCCAGTGCCTGTAGAGTTGGTTTCCCTAGCTGGACGCAACGAGGGCGATTTGGATTTTTCGCCCGCCGCCTTGCCCTGCTCCTTTTTCGAGGCCTTAACAGGGGGTTCTATAAAAGCACCGGCGACTCCGGCACCACTGCCACTGTTACTACTTTGTGAGCTCCTGCGATTGCGCTTCTTATCCTCTTTTTCCGACTTCTCGGACTTGTCCAGCTTGGGGTCCGGAGTCTTGTCCGGCTTTTCCGCCTTGTCACTGTTCTTCTCGAGGTTCTTGTCGTTCTGCTTGGACTTGCCCTTGTGTTCCTTGCCAGTTGACTTCGTCTCTTTGCCGGAACCTGTGTTGCCCTTCGTCGGCTTCTGCTGACTGCTACTCCTGGCGGGTAGGTCGGGAAAACTGCTGTTGGAGCTGTCGGAGTGCTGGAGGGTGGCAGCTGCTGCTGCAGCCAGAGCATTGGTGGCGGCAAGATCCGGCGCCGACTGGGCTGAGTCCATATCGCTAAGATCCAGGTTGCTGGGCGTTTTGTTCTGACCCGACTGTGACTGCTGTGACTTTCCAGTGTGTTTGGCATCGGCTTGCTTATCGCCGGCCTCCCGTTGGCGTTTCTCATCCTTCCCAGAGGACTTCTCCTTGGACTTTTTGTGCTTCTCCTTCTTGCTGCCGCTGCTGGCACTAGCACTAACAGGGGTCTTGTCCGGTGCGCCTCCCTCGGTGGCAGGACTGGCCCCCTCTAGCTTGGGCGACGGTTCGACCGCTGATGACTTCTCTGAACCGGTCACATGCTGTTTGTCTTTCTCTCTTTCCTTCAGCTTATCCTTGTCGCGCTCCTTGTCTTTGTCCTTGTCCCGATCGTTGCGCTCCCTCTCCTTGTCCTTGCCCTTGTCCTTCTTCTTGTGCTTGTGTGATTTCTTGGTGTCCGTCGCATTTCCATTGCTTGTGCTCTTATCACCCTTAGATTCTGCGGCCTTTTCGGAATGCTTGCCCGTTGCCTCCTCTTTTTGCTTGCCAATGTTCGAGACCATGCTGCTGCTGCTATTGCTGCCAACCGATGTGGGCGTGGCCTTGCCGGTACTGGCCACCTGGGACTGCTGCTGCAGGTGGGCAGATTGAAGGTTTCCGGCAGCCGGACTGTCGGATTGGCCAGGACGCTCGTCTTTGGGCATTCGCTTGTCTTTGCTCTCATCGCGCTGCTTGTCCCGCTCGCGGTCGCGCTCCTTGTCCTTATCCTTTTTATCCTTCTTGGATTTCTTGCTGGAGCTCCGCTCCTTGTCCTTGGACTCGGATTTGACGGACTTGTGCTCATCGCGCTCTTTGGAACGGGAAGTAGGTGCCATCGCACCAGCGGCTGAATCATTTGCCGTCTTCTTGGGACTGGGCGCCCCCATTTCGTTTGGCTTTCCAGGCTTAGGGCTTGCTGTGTGCTTAGCCAGTCCTCCAGCTGTTCCCACAGAAGTAGCCACCGTAAGGGCGTTGGCAGATGTGGTGTTGCCTGAGCTTTGCTCGCGCTCCCGCTCCTTGTCCCGTGATTTATCCTTCTTAGACTTTTCCTTGTCCCGTTCGTGCTTGCCATCGCCGGACTTGCTAGACTTTCGGTCTTTGTCGCGACCATGCCGATCTTTTTTGTCCTTCTCGCGCGGCTTGTCTCCGCCGCTGGATTTATCGCGATCCTTGCTCGCCTTCTCCCTGCCCTCGTGGAACGCACCCTTTCCGCCGACGGCTGCGGTTTTAGCCTCCGGAGAGTGCTTGGATACAGGCACCTGTGCCATGTTGTTGGCCGTTACGCTGGTCTTGGTTATAGGCGGACCGAAGAGCGCAGAGAAGGCATTGCTCTTTCCGGGATCCTCGCTGCGCGACTTGTGTTTCTTGCCGGTGTTCAAATCCACGTTCATGGATATTGTACCAGGTACGCCTTTGGCTTTGACACCAGACATCTCATTACTGTGCGCTGTCTCACCGCTGCCAACACTGGGCGAAAGCGTTCTGGCGAGACTGCCGGGACCGATGTTAGCTCCGAACACTGGCACTCCACCGCCTCGCATAAGTTTCGTGCGAAACTCCTCCGACGGGGCCTCGAAAATGTGCGTCTTTACCTCGACGTGGTGCTGCGGTGGACCCGTGGACTGCAGTACCAGGTCGTACTGGTAAACAATGCGCTTGGGTTCGTCTCGGTTGCGAAAGTAAATCTCAACAGGCAGTAGAAAGCCAGCGTAGCCGGACTCCTGAATGGCATACGGTGGTTCCTTGACCACTGAAAATTAACAATTCGGGTAACAGAGTTAATCCGACTGACCTACTGCGATGATATATCGCCGCATTTACCTCGTTTGGGTTTCGGAAAGGATTCGTGCAGCACAAAGACCACCTTCTCCACAAAGGCACTGATGTCCGCCTTGTTCACGCCCTGGACGTAGATCTCCCAGTCGTGCGTAAAGGCCTGCGGATGCGGTGTCTTCTTGCTGCGCAGCTTCGACGTGTGGCCAATTTCGAATTGCACCTTGACCGCCATGCCTGTGGGTAGGGCATCAAGTTCCAGTGATTGCCTGCAATTAAGTGGTCAATTAAGATGCTAAGTATTAGCGCGCCAAAACCAATGCAACTCGAGTGTCTAAGCTCTTAGGCTTGATGCGACGTAAACAAATTATCGCCATATATATATATGTGGAACGGCCCAATGGATTGTCAAACGAGATGTTTGCCAAGTATTGAGCTCCTTGCTTTGGCTTCAGGGTGCATGCGTGATTTCTAATGCGAATCCTGTCGCAGGTCACGTCCTCCAAGTCTGCGCCCGGCTTTGGAAACCTTCCAACCGGTCTCAGGATGCCCGCACTGGCTGCCACATTTTGAATATTCTTTGATAACCGACATTTTTTTGTTATGATTCGCTCTGCGTTCAATTTATTATTGTTTGTGAGCGAATGTGTGCCACAATGTGGACTTTTCATGTTGCAAGCTTTCGCCGTGTTCGTGTTTTCCTCCAACCACATGCCCTGCTAGCCGCGCTTTATACTTACTATCGCGCCGTGCGGCATTCACATGGAGATGCGCACAATTTTCAGAAAAAACGTAAAAGCTTAGAGCCAGAATCGAAGAAATTTTGGAAAAACACAGAAAATAAAATCCAAAATGGTAAAGTGTGACCAAAGTTGGGGGGACCAAAAAATACAATCGAGTCGGGTAAAATATACTAGAATATTTACGCTAAGTGGCGTATACGTTTGGTAGGGTGGCTCGTTAAATTAGTTTTACATTTATCTAGTTTAAATTCATTCTGATTTTGAACTCGCAGAATTTTTTAAGGAATAGAGTGCTTTATTTGTTTCTTAGTAGAAAAAGTATAGTTTTTTGCCACATGGTCCTTGGGGCCCATTTCCGCACGGAACTGGAGATGGAGCGGTCGAAGTTGTTGAAGCATAAGAGGAGGCTTCCGTCGTGGTTGTCGTGCTGGAGGACGCAGCGAATCCAGCAATGGCGCACAGAAGGAAAAGAATGGCGAAGAACTTCATCTTGATTGCTCTGTTGCGACAGTGATATTTTCCCGGGGGTAGTTGCTCAATTTTATACCTTTCATTTTTAGATTTGCAAATATTGACACAAATGCTTCAATTCCGCCTACGTACCAAATCTCAAGAGAAAAGAAACAATTCGACAAACACTGCGTGGTACTTAAATGTGGAAAATGTGTTTTGTGTTTGGTTAGAAATAGCAACATATGTTATTTCGCTTTTTGCTACTTGCAGGTTAAACGTGGATTCAGACAAGATGATTTATATAGGAAAATTGTACATTACACGGTGACTTTTAAGGATACAATACAATAATGCATTTTGGAACCCGCATAAACCAAAATAGTCAGCAAAAGCTTCTGTGATCCGGAACCAGTTCCGCCGCCTGTTTGGTTCACAGCACTTAAAAGAACACTTGGGAAAAACAATAAAAATATTTCGCAAAAGTTATGGCGAACGCTGGATAAGCCAGCCAAAAGTAAATCCATTGGAGCGACTGCCTTGGAGCCCCAGCCCCCCCATGATGACGACCGACTTCGCGGGCAGCCAGTTCGTGTCCAGCAATCCCAACGCCAGCTGCAGTGCATCCCGCTGGCTAACGGAGGAGGTATTTGCATGGATATGCAATTTGAAAATGATTTGATTGACATATTTCTGTTGTTAGGTCTTTAAACTAATCGAAATTGTGCAGCGCGACGAGGCCATCTACAATCCGAGGCACAAGTACTACTTTTGCCGGCCGTACGTGGAGAACTTTTGGCGCGAGGTGGACTTGAAGCTGGAAAAGAATCCGGGCGCCAGCCTAGCCAAGTGGACCAATTTGCGCATATCGTTCCGACGAGAGTACACCAACTATCTGGAGGAGAAGGTGCCACCCTGCTGGTCCTACTTCGACCGCATGTTCTTTCTGCATCCATATCTACGCAAGAAGCACCAGCAGCCCAAGTCGCTGGACACACAGGTGCAGGACGCCCTGGCACACCTCTCGAATCTTTCCAGTCGTATGCAGCGTGAGCGTTCAGTGACCATTCCGGGCAGCAGCAGTATTGGTGGCCAGCCCACGCCCTCCGCCCATCAGTCACCACCGGCGCAGCAGCTGGACAACTATCTGGACTACTTTGACGAGGCGGAGCACAACAACTCCGAGCTGGATGACATCATGGAGGAGGAGCAGCAGCGCAACAGCCGTTACCACAGCCAGTTGGACGGCAACGACATCAAGTCGGAGTGCGAGGAGCCGGTGGACGAGTACGAGCAAGAGGCGCACGAGCCCGAGGAGGATGAACAGGATGACCAGGACCCACACAAGATGGCGCCCACTTCGAGCTCTTCATCAGCGGAGGCCCAGCGTCGTTATGCCAACCAGCATTCACACGCTAGCCGAATGCTTTCGGGTCGCCTCCAAATGCGCACCTACCACGACGAGATGCGTGGCGCTATTCGGCCGCGTTCCCAGGAACTGCAAGCTCCAACTGCAGCAGTGGCCGGAGTCAACTACTCCGCACAGCCGACTGCCCATCCAAACATTTCCTTTGTGCGGCCCACTTTCAGCAAGCCCGTGGATCTGGTTAGCACTACAACGCACGCCGGAGGAGGAGGAGGTGTTCCAGGAACTGCTGGCTTATCCGAGCCGGAACTGCCCACACCATCCACCGCGGCAGTGGCCACCCCGATGGCGCCCAGTAGTAGTGTTAGTGCCAGCAGTAGTAGTAGCTACTTGAGTCAACGGCATGGACACAACCATATGCATGGAGGACATCCACAGGTGCCGCCGTCAGCGCTTCCTCTGCGTCTGGAAGCCAACAACCCGTCAGGCGGATCCGTGTCCAACGGCGGTGCGGAGCTGTGCGACTGCAAGACCGATCCGGATGCCATGTTTCTGATGAGCCTGCTGCCCGACATCCAAAAGCTGAACGGCCGTGATCGCGGCAAGATAAAGATAGCCTTCCAGAACATCCTGCAGGACTACCTGTATCCGGATTAGCGTTGATCTCTGTGTATACCTTCCGCTTATCGCAAACGGAACCCAGTTCCAGCATCGATTTTGTTTAATATTCTCGTTTGTATTTTCGTTGGAGAAAGAGAAGAATCCTTTAAGCTTCGCTGTGCAAGAACAAAGTATCCTTAAAAACGTTTTGAAAACTATCCGGTATGTTTATTAATTGTATAAATATTTATAAATATTTAATGTGTAACACAAGAATAAATTCATTCGAAATTATGCGATATATGGCTAGGTAACTGGAAGTATCACATGAGGATCGGATTGGATTGCATCCCATCCTCACTCGAACAGCTTCAGCTCGCGGCTGATCTTCTTGATCTTATTGTCCAGCGTCTTGTCCTCGTGCTCGCAGATGTAGTAGTGCCGCGAGGTGCACTCCTGTCCGTAGTACACATAGCTGTGCTTCCCGGCATTGTAACTCAGCCGTAGGCAGCGACCCTTGCCCTCTATTTGCACCGTGTTGTTCAGCACATCCTCGCCGGCCGCCTCCTCTGCAGCCTGCTCCGAACTGTCCACCAGATTGGCGGACGTGGAGTTCTCTCCCTTCTGGGCCATCGCAATGGATGTGAGATTCATGTTGGGATTCACTGGCTTGGCCGAATTGGACCAGATCCAAAGTAGGCCAGGATTGAGACCGCCCAGCCAGTAATCGCGACCACGATGCGCCGGCTGGTTCAGCAGATAGGCCATGATCTCCTCATTCTCCGAGACCTTCTCGAACTCGGCCAGGTGGGAGTTTAGACCCTTGCAGGCAGAGTTTGCCGTCTTCCAGTTCACCTGCTGCTGGCTGTTGATGTAGTAGCAGTTGTCGCTGATGCGGGTGAAGTTCGCGGGACAGGGATCCTTCACCTCCTTCTGATTGTTCCCGGCCATCAGGTAGTAGATCAGCTGCTCGGAGCGCCGCACTCGACTCTCCAGATAATCTATGGGTGTTTGCTTTTACTTAGACCAAGAACTCCTAGCTGTGACTTCAACTTACCCACTCGATACACCAACTTTTCAATGGCTCCCAAGAGATAAAGATCATTTTCGGAGACAGCTCGGAATGTGGTCGGCTGACCGCCCACAAGATGTTGCTGTTGCGGGTGTTGCTGCGGTATCTGTTGCACTTGTTGCTGTTGCAGCGGCACTGGTCGCACATGCTGCTGGAGCTGGGTAGGATTACCGCTACCACCACCGCCACTGCCACCTATGCCAAAGAGTTGCTGCAGGAAACCCGGTTGCTGGCGTTGCTGCAACTGTTGCTGCTGCATCTGTTGCTGTTGTTGCTGCATCTGTTGATGTTGCTGGTGCAACATCTGATTGGTCATGGGCCGAAACTGAGGATTCACAATGGGACTCTGGCTCTCTACGGGCTTTCGCAGATGCGGTTCCAGTTCCACCGCCTCGCCGATCCTCCTGGTGATGTAGATATTGTTGCCGGGTCGTTTGTAGGCGGACGAGTGATAGCTGAGCGGTCCATTGATGCCCATATCCCCGCCCATATAAGGCAGGTCTTTGGACTTTCGCTGGCTGCCACTGCTACTGCTGCTTTGGCTATAAGACAGACGCGTGGGAAGATCTGGATGAGTGTGTTGCCCTAGCCTAGCCTCCTGTAACCATACCTCAAGACGTAATCTTCGAGAAACTGCGACCAGACTGGAGCTGGATCGTCTGCGCCCGCGAGTGATTCATTGGCGTATTTTTGCCTAGTTTCACCATCGCTGCCATTGCATAAGAGTGCAATACCTAGTGCCAGATAAACAAGGGCCGTAAGCCGGAGTTGTTGACCAGCCGGCGGCATGGTGACACGTAATGTTTACGGATGGGTATATTGCCCCCGCCTCGCTGAGCACTTGGCGATTCCAGTCGCGTGGTGAACACTTTCGATTTCGTTGCGTTTTCCGTGCGGTTTATGCCGCGTCCGCTTTTCAAAGACGTCCGTTCGCTTGGGTCGAGCTGAAAACCACGACTGAAGCTCTGCGCTTGACTTTGGGCCTGGTCCGCTCCGCTCGCTGATCGTCTCTTCCTTCCCCTCTTCGCTGCTCCCGCCGCACCGCTCCAATGCCACGCCAATGGCAATGGCCAAGACCAGACCCAACCAGACCGAAGACCCATTGTTGTTGCTGCCGGCCGCCGAGAAATGCAAAATTTCACTTTCTCCTTCGCTTGGCTGTGGTGGGCAAATGTAAGTCATTGGGCTTTTCATCGGCATCTCCACTGCTCCGCTCGCCGCTTTTGTGGCCCGGCCCGGCCCGACCCACTGTTTGCACTCCATCCAAATTGGCCCAGACTTAGGTAATTGACGCGTCTGTCAATTGAAGCGAAAACTGCTGGCTTAAACTTCAATGAAATGGAGTTGGGTGTGCTGGATGTGCTATGTTCATTTGGGTATTCATCGACTTGTGAGAAATGACTTTCTGAATTCGGTAAACTAAGAAAGTAACTTTGGAGATTCTCTAGTTCTTCCCCGGGCAATATAAACATGGTATAATATAATCATTCATATTTCAACTTCTATCTGAAAGATACCAGTTTATAAAATATTTTCTATGCTCAACCATTCTATTTCTTTTTTTTTAACTCGAAATGACTCTTTCTTTTATTTCATAAGATGAACATATCTGCCAGCTTCCATACCATAATGTAAATTATGTAAATAATGACTGGCGCTTTAAGTGGGTAATTTAATACACCACTTAAAGATTTAATAACTATTTTATGGCCAACGTCGCGAGAAGAGCGAGGAGAAATGGAAATTGAATTCGAGTTCAGTTTACAAGAAAGTCCATTTGGCCAAGAGAGCAGCAGCAGACCCACATGTCGATCGCGGCCTTAACTCGCTTATTGATGGTCGAAACGACGAGCTGCCCACATCTACAATTGATCTCTGGAAATCACCCTGTGGATATGTATGCATATACATATATACAGATATCTGAACTTTTATTATTCATTGCTTTGACAATTAGCGCGGATGCTAAAGATGTTGCAATGAAGGCCTCGATTTGCGGATCGTGATCCATCCATCGCCGATGAAGTGGTGACGCACTACGGACTTGGTTATTTCGGCTCAGCATCCATGGGGTTTTCCAAGAGCGTGAGAAATCGGTGGAAAAAACTGAAAACTACTTTGCATATCCGCCAAAATTGTGTGGAACTTCAGAGCGATTCGCTGAAGGGCAAAGAAATTCGGTTTTGTGCATCATTGAAAGCAAACATCAAACATATCATTTTTTTTTTAGCAAAGTTTTATAAATTTTTTTATACTTTTTTGTGGGTGTTTTTTGTTTGTTTGTGGTGTAATTGTAAGATATAAACTGAAAGTAAAATTTTAATTTTAGTCCCGTCTCTTTCCTGGGCACTCTCTCTAGCTCTCTCGCACTTATTGCCTGACTGCAAGCGCCTCTTAATATTTTTAAACATTGACTTTAAAAATACAAAATTCGTGTTCTTGTTTTCGTTTTGGGATACTTTATACATTCTGCTACTTTTTACTTTAGGTAATTTTAGTTTTTATAAAACAAAAGAATTTCTATTTGCTTTCTTTGCTTGTTGGCTTTGTTGCTGTTGTTGATCTGGTTGTTGTTGTTATTTATTTATTATGAAATATATAGATTTATAAAGAATTGCATACACAATGGATGTTGTTCTTGGTATCTGCGGCCGCCGATCTTCGTGCTGGCCAAATCAATTTGAGATATTCGTTTACAATTAGTAGAGTTCTCCATCTCGTCGTCGTCTCCATCTTCCTCCGCTGCTGGTGTGGATTTGGTATATGGGACTGCTGGCCAACTTAGTAGCCAGCCAACTCGGCGAATGTGGAGTCCATCTCGTCGGCCAGGGACTTGTACCTGTCCTTGTTGATGCCCAACTCGTCTGCGGAGTGCAAATGGTGGTTGGAAATGCGTTAGAAGATATTCAAAAATAGAGTTTTTCAACATTGGAATCGGAACGAAAAACACTCAAACTTTACACCATGTGTGCCAAGTTTATGGAGTTATTGATTAGGATTAGTGGCGCGCTGTTCTGGCAGGCGTTTCTATCTTTTGATCTTTTGGGTTAGTCAGCGGTTTTGTGCGTGGGTTTTTAGGTGGGGAGGGGGGGCTAGGACTATCTATGGGGTGCTCTACGGGATCTGGACATGATCTATCCAACCAATCGTTGCAGCAATCCTCGAGAGATTCCCTCGACCAAGGCCTGGGCGAAATTGGCTCGAAACGAAAGCCACTGATGATCGACGAGACGATAGAGAGAGAGAGAGAGAGACATAGAGACATAGACTGAGATAGAGTGCGAAGGCGAGACGGGTCAAGAGGTCATGCCACATCACAACGGGTAAGAATCTGGCATACAAACAACAATATGTACATTGATAAATTCACCTGTATTAACTACAGTTGCAACTTGGTTTGGCTTGATCTGAACTTATTTTTACAGTGTACTGGCGTAGGGAACTGGTCGTGTGGGTGTGGCCACATTCAAGCGGGAGACTAAACAGATTATTTACAGTGTATAGAAAAGTGTGGCGTGTTGGGCTGGGCGGTAAATACACTGAAACTGTCGGGGGAATCGTTCCAAAAATAGAATATACAATATATATATAATAAACTGTATAGGATTCGGGTTGTACTGAATGTGTTCTTTTTGGGGGGAGGTGGGCAAGGGGGTGGGGCGGGCATTGTGTGAGTTCTGTTTGTGATCTTTTTTAATATCCAGTAAGTTCGGCAAATGTCTGGTCCAAATCGTCGCAGATTGCTTTGTATTTTTCCTTCTCATTGAAGAGACGGTCTGCAAAAAGCATTTGTTTGTTGTTCATTTATACAAATATATATAGAGAGATATTCAAAAAAATAGGGCGAGCGAGCGAGATGTGTGAATGTGGAACGTCAATTAATGAAAGCAGAGTACTAAGTACAATTATTAATATCCTTATGGCGATAAATACAATGCGAGCATTAGTTGAAGCCAGCGATCCGGCCGTTCGAGGCGGATCACTTCCGGTGGACAGCATCTCCGGTGTCCCGTGGAGAGATACCTCCGCGGAAAATGGCTGAGTGGATGTGCCAGGGGCGCAGGGACTTGGATACATACCCTCTAGCCTGTCGACCTCCTTCTGCAGGCGCTTCACTTGCTTCTCGGCGTGCTCGGCGCGCTGCTCGGCCTCCTTCAACTTGATGGACAGGGTCTTCATCTCGCGCTTGAACTCCTCCACGCGCTGGTTGGCCTTCTCCTCGGACACCTCCAGGGACTTCAGGGAGTTGCCGACAACCTAGTTGGGAATATACCATGAGTATTGGTTTGAGAACAGTGGGGTTTCTCTTGAAGACCCACCTTCAGCTCCTCCTCCAGCTCCATGATCTTGGACTCGCCGGAGCGGACACGATCCTCAGCCACTTCCAGCTCGTCTTCAACGAAGGCCAGCTTGCGGGAGACCTCGTCGGACTTGGTATCGGCATCTTCAGCCAGCATGCGGGCTTCCTTCAGCTGGTTGGTCAGCTGGTCCATGCGCTCCTCATCCTGCTGGGAACGGTTCTCCAGCACCTTGCACATGCGGTTGTTCTCATCGGCCGACTGGGTGGCCTCCAGCAGCTTCTGTTGGGCGGTGGTCGAGCGCTCCTCGGACTTCTCCAGATCCTCCTCAATCTGTTGCACCTTGCGGTTCTGGGTGGCCACCTCGGACTCGGTGGAGGTCAGGAGTTTCTCCTTCTCCTCCAGCTCGGTGTTGGCCTTCTCCAGCTGCTCCTTGGCGGTGACCAGATCGATCTCCACCTGGACGAACTTCTTCTCCAGATCGCGCACCTCCTCGTTCAGTTTGTCGGCGCGGGAGTTGGCATCCTTGGCTTGGTTCTCGCAGGTGTCGGCCTTGTCAACGGCGTTATCCTTCTCAAGCTTCATCGCTTGCATCTTCTTCTTGATGGCGTCCATGGTGTTTGTGTTTTTGTTTTTGACTTACAAGGGAAGAAAACTGGAAAAAAGCACTGCGCCAAAAGATACAAATGAGTATGAATCCTTAGATTGCAGTTATTTTTAGGATTTCAAAAGGCGTTTCAAAACGCAGGAAGAAGCATTTTCCACAAAGCATATAATATTATATAATTAATAAAATGTTTGGCTATTTTATTTTATTTTAATTGTAAGTTTCAACCGTTTAATAACATATTTATTATATATGTATATACGTTTGTCTTAAGATATTCAAAAGTTTATTTCATTTCATAATTTACAGATCTTTTAAACTTGGATTTTTCTTTTGACTATACATTTTTTTTTCTTTCAGAATTTTTATGTTTCCGCTGCAAGACAAAATCGGCTTATTTGAACGATCCAGGCGCATTCTATATTTTATCCATAGGTATAATTAAATAGTATATACGTATGTATGTGCATATGTGTTCGTGCAATAAATTTGAGAATTAAATGTAAACACATTTTGTTTGGCTACGCCGAGCATTCTCAAAAGATCTCACGTAATTTTCATTTTCCATTTTCAAAACGCCCACTCAAAATCCGAATCCGGATCCGTCGGTGAGCTATATGTTTATATGTTTATTTGCTGCACGATTCGGTGGGGTTAAAAATAAACTTTATATGCTTTTGCATGTGAGAAAAAAATATCCAGTCGCACTCGCACACACGCATAGGAGAAATGCTTTTTTGGACATTGTGTGCTAAATGTAATTCTAGAGTTTCCCCCTATTATTTCGAAATACCCAACACATATAGCTCGCCACCGATTGCAATTTGAAAAGTATTCAATTCTTTGGGGTCATTTGGTGCGTGGGCGTATTAGTATTCGTATTCGTATTCTATTCGTATTCGTGTATCTATGTTGCTACCACCCAAAGTGGGGCAAAGTCATTTATGTTGTAGTTGCTGATCTTTTGGAGGTCTTGCGATACTCATGTGTATTTTGTACCAAAAAAAAATATTATAGCTAGAAGCAATGTTTAAAATGTGATTTATGAGTATTTTTCTGTAAAGATTTTAAATAACTTATAATATGTTAAATAGCCATTTTCCTGTCACATCATTAAAATTTTTGGTGCTTGCCAAAAGTACTTAGGCTTTCAATCAGTTCGAATATGTATCTTTAAGATTGCAAATTTCGCGGCCTTCGGAAGCATTCAGGAATGGCTAGAAATATTCGTTCTGAAATCTACAATTCTGTGTGGGTGGCTATGCCTTGAATATATGTATTCCCAGATAGATACGATATGTATCCGCATCTGGGAATTGTCTACGTCTCTAATATTTTCCAAAATATCTCTCTCGAAAACAATCTCAAGGATAAATACCTACGATTCTCGACTGCCTTCGTTTTCTGAGATCACAGAAAGCTAGACGGAAAAGCTTTTTCGTATAAATTTCAGGCAGAGTTAAAAATAAATGCGCATGTGTGTGTGTGTGACAGGCAGGTGTCTGTCTGCAGTTAATTTTAAAGAATTTTCTTCGAGGAAAACTTTATCGGTCGAGTGTGATTGTGTGTGTGAAAATTGTGCGTGCCATAGGTGTGTAAGGTGCATATGTATATGTGTCCCATTCGTGTGGAGCTTTCCGAATGAAGCTCATGTGTGTGTGTGCAAAAAAAATCTCTCACACACACACACAGAGATATTCTTTGGATGGTATTGGTGCCGTCAGATTTAGTTACAAAATTCCTTATAAGCGAATTTTGAAAATGTCCGAAAAATGATCATAAGATCTCCATTTTCAAGTAGTTTAGATCGTTCATTTTTAGTTTTTTAAATATATTTATTTATTTAGTTATAGCAATTTTCACTTCCAATATATTTAGATCACTCTTTTAACTTTTTGTAGAACCTTATATCCAGGCTAATCGACACATATACATATGCACATATTATTTAATTTTAACAAGGTTTTCCTTTTTTTCCTCTTGGGGAAAATTCAAAATTTATAATTTTGAATGCCATGCACTTTTCACAATTTTGTTATCCACTCGAAATCAGTTGAAAATACCAATTTGGTTAGCAGCAAAGGCGAGCGATTTAATTATATTTATTTTGAGTTAATTCTTGTCGGGTGAAAATCCTGGCGTGACCAACCTTAGCGTTTCAAACACACTATACGCTGTCGAAACCCCGAGAACACTGATGCTGACCAAGTTGCTTAGCCCAGAAAGCGACCCCAAGATCCAACGCACACGCACACTGCCACTCGGAAAATCGGAAAAACTCACACACACGAGGGGCACACACCAACGCGGTATTGAATAATTTCTCGCCTCAAAAATTTCCCATTAATAAATGTATATGTGGAAAAGCGCTTTCGCAACTTTGCTCGGCGATCTCGAAAATTTCCCTCGAAATTTCCCCAAAAGCTGCGTCTCTCTTTGGCTGCATTCTCGTGAAATTTATGCGCTTTTCTTTCTGCTTCTTAAATCTAAATTCAATTTCTTTTTTACTCGCAGCACTCTCGCCGTCTGTGTGTGTGCGTGTATCCGTCAGATACACGGCCAAAAATAGCCACAAGCAGCAAGAGCAAAAGTCCAACGAGATGAAAATCTATTTTCGCTCGGTAAAAAAATATTGAGAAATATTTGGAATTTTGATCGGCCAGCATTTTTCCTGCCGTTCTTTTGCTTTCGAAAGTCTCAAATGCAAGGCAATTGATCCGATTTTTTGTGTGTTAATTGTTTCCGTCCAATTTTTTGCTAGAACAAACCCACTTAACTTTCTATATAACTGAAGACTTTAATCTGTATTTCTTTTATTTTTATTAATTAATTAAGCAACGATATGGAAAAGGGTTATCAAAACTCCAAACTAAGAAATTTTTTAGATATATATATATATATATTAATGATAAATATATATGGTGGTTTTTATTTATATGTTCGACCTCGCTGAATCCATTTCATTCGTCTCAAAATCCAGTTCAATTTTTTTTCTCCTTTCAACATTTCTGTGACGTAACCTCTTCTTTAAAGTTAATAATGTTATATGTCAAGAAGCTTCCACCAAATTTCCAAAGTCTCCAAATTACATTTTTACTACCGATCTTTATATTCTACTTAAGTCATAAATTGTACTTAAAAGTGAAATTCACATAAATCAATAATAATGTGCACTTTATTTATAGACTTTTATAACTTCGAAACCTAATTGATTTATAGCTCTTGCTGATTTTCGAAAAATTCCGAATTTCATATATTCAAAACTGGACAAAAACAACTAATTGGTGGGCGAACGACTTGGCTTTCCAAATAGATTTTTCAAAACCCTTTCTCTTTAAGCTTCTTTAAAACAGTTTTTATAAATGTAGCTCCTAAGAATATTTAAAATTGTGTCAAATAATCACCAATGTGACAAATATGGTTATTCCAATACAAATAAAAAGATCATACAATGTTTTGGATAAAATCATCTGAGTTTGATTTCAATATTAACTTTTAATAGAGATACAAATTTCTGGCAGATTGAGACCAACAGGACACTTTTATCCTTTACAGTCGATTTATGATATGATCAGTGCATATTTTCATCATTTTGCAAATGCAACTGTAATCCACCGTTTAAATAAAAAATCCATGAAATTTGTTATATGCAAAAGAATGATTTCAGTTTATTGATCGTAAAAATATTGAGTGGTAAATAAAAATACATACATTGTTATATTTGTTTTGCACGCTTCATAGAATTACAAAAACTATGACAAATGTGTAAATTTAATTTATACGTCTTTGTTTATATATTCTATTAATATATCTCTTATTCTTCTTGTTTAATCATATACAAAGGCCATAGAAATTTTGTAGATACACTTCGCGAACTGCCATGAAACACAAGCAACAGAAGGTTGAGAAAAATTGACTCTTAAGCGATACTGAGTTTTTTTTAAAGATGCTGATTAACGATATTGAGTGGTGGTGGTGGGCTTTCTGGGGTTTTGTATTCAAAATATTACACATACTTTTTCAAACTGGAATTGTGGTTTCAAAGAAAATGGCAGCGTTTTTTTTTCGATACACAACTCTTTTTTAACTTTAGGCTCCCATATAAATTGCATTAGTAATTGCTAAAAATGTATTTTTTACTTTATTGTAAAACTCTCGCTCTTATGTAAGAATTTTGTCTTTTTTTTTGGGAATGCTTAGGCAAAGAAGTGTTATGCTAAAAATAATTTGTAAATCGGACGTCGAATGCCTTCGGACTCCATTTGTCTTCAAAGTGATTGCTGCTCATCTCCCCATGAAGTGGGTTTCATTCGCTTAGTAGTTGTTGAGATCGGCGTACTCCAGTTCCTGGGCGATGGTTTTGTACTTTTCCTTACCTTTGCTCACCTCGTCTGTAGCAGGTGGAATAAACAAGATAAATGTGGCAAGTTTCATAAGGATTTATGTTTTCAAATTGGTTGCTTTATTGCTTAGTTTGGATACAAATAATAAATAAAAACGTTTGAGTCAAACAAATACACAATTACATCGATGCTTCCTCTAATTGGTCCGCAGTCAAAATCAATCTACAAACTATCCATCTACGAACACACAAATCAAAAGAGCAGGCTACTCTAGGTACAAGTACAGTGCGCCTACGATTATGCGACTACAGTAAAAACAATCGAAAGGTGTGCCGCCCAAACATATAGCTGTGCGGATCGATTTTGGTCTGGGTGCGAGGGTCCGTCAAGGTCGGGTTGTCGCTTATTCCTTGAGGATGAGCTCGACGAAGGCGGTGTCGAGATCGTCTCCGATGTCCTTGTAGCGCTCCTTCTCCAGGACCAGGTCGTCTGTTCGAGTTGGTGTGTGGGAAATCATAAAAGAACGCAAGAGTAAGGAACGGAAATTAATAAGAAACGCATAGGAAATCATTAAAATTACACTTAAAACCTGACACAAACTGAGACCTTCACACAAAAACTCATAATCTGGACATTAACCAATGATAGTTACCTCGGTTTCGGATAAAATAAATAAATAATAGC